>NC_135331.1:33893640-34193640 GCF_023851605.1 Tamandua tetradactyla | reverse complement strand
CGCCACAGTTTGTTTAGCCACTCGTCTGTTGATGGACATTTTGGCTGTTTCCATCTCTTTGCAATTGTAGATAATGCTGCTATAAACACTGGTGTGCAAATGTCCGTCTGTGTCTTTGCCCTTAAGTCCTTTGAGTAGATACCTAGCAGTGGTATTGCTGGGTCGTAATCCATTCTGCCATTCTATGTCTTTTGATTGGGAAATTCAGTCCATTAACTTTTAGTGTTATTACTGTTTGGATAATATTTTCCTCTACCATTTTGGCTTTTGTATTATATATATCATATCTGATTTTCCTTCTTTCTACACTTTACTCCATACCTCTCTCTTCTGTCTTTTCTTATCTGACTCTAGTGCTCCCTTTAGTATTTCTTGCAGAGCTGGTCTCTTGGTCACAAATTCTCTCAGTGACTTTTTGTCTATAAATGTTTTAATTTCTCCTTCATTTTTGAAGGACAATTTTGCTGGATATGGAAGTCTTGGTTGGCAGTTTTTCTCTTTTAGTAATTTAAATATATTATCCCACTGTCTTCTAGCTTCCATGGTTTCTGCTGAGAAATCTACACATAGTCTTATTGGGTTTCCCTTGTATGTGACAGATTGTTTTTCTCTTGCTGCTTTCAAGATCCTCTCTTTCTCTTTGACCTCTGACATTCTAACTAGTAAGTGTCTTGGAGAACGCCTATTTGGGTCTATTCTCTTTGGGGTGCGCTGCACTTCTTGGATCTGTAAATTTAGGTCGTTCATAAGAGTTGGGAAATTTTCAGTGATAATTTCTTCCATTAGTTTTTCTCCTCCTTTTCCTTTCTCTTCTCCTTCTGGGACACCCACAACACGTATATTTGTGCGCTTCATATTGTCATTCAGTTCCCTGATCCCCTGCTCAAGTTTTTCTATTCTTTTCCCTATAGTTTCTGTTTCTTTTTGGAATTCAGATGTTCCATCCTCCAGTTCACTAATTGTAGCGTCTGTCTCTTTAGATCTACCATTGTAGGTATCCATTGTTTTTTCCATTTTTTCTTCTTTGTCCTTCACTCCCATAAGTTCTGTGATTTGTTTTTTCAGATTTTCTATTTCTTCTTTTTGTTCAGCCCATGTCTTCTTCATGTCCTCCCTCAATTTATTGATTTGGTTTTTGAAGAGTTTTTCCATTTCTCTTCGTATATTCAGCATTAGTTGTCTCAGCTCCTGTATCTCATTTGAACTATTGGTTTGTTCCTTTGACTGGGCCATATCTTCAATTTTCCGAGCGTCATCCATTATTTTCTGCTGGTGTCTGGGCATTTGATCAGATTTCCCTGGGTGTGGGACCCGGGTGGTTGAAAAGTTTTTCTTTGAAATCTCTGGGCTCTGTTTTTCTTCCTGCCCAGTAGGTGGCGCTCGTGGCGCTCGTCTGTCTGTGGGGCCCACCAGTAAAAGATGCTGTGGCTCCTTTAACTTGCCAATCCGAATCTCGCAGTCGGCCCGGGAAACCGCGCGTGGAGGGTGTTCGCCGGCCGCCGCGGCTTGGGGGAGTGCCGGTCCTAATTGCCCAGCTGGGCCGAGACGCCAAGCGTGGCGGGAGGGCCCCGCTATCCAACGTTCCCAGTCAGACCGGGGAGCCCCGTGCATGGAGGAGACCCCAGTCGCCAGCCGCCCCGGCCGGGAAAACGCGCGCCCCTCGGGTATCTCACCGCAGCGGATTCTCCCTGCCCGTTCAGCCATTCCAGAATGGGTACGCTGTGTTTTTGGTCTCTGTCGTGGCTCTGGGAGCTGTTTCGTATTGTTTCTGTTTCTTTAGTTGCTTTTCTGGAGGAGGAACTAAGACCCGCGCGTCTTACTAAGCCGCCATCTTCTCCGGAAGTCTAAATTCCCCTTTTTAAAAGCCATTCCGTTTCTGGTATATTGCATTCCAGCAGCTAGCAAACTAGAACAGACCTGTATGTGTGTCCATTAGGGCATCCCTCGCCCTGGCACTCTGGAGTCCTAGGCCTGGGCGTGCTCCTCCTTGCTCTGCCTTGCAGACACAGCAGGAGTGGGAACAATTCCTCTGTCCGCCTCAGCCGCCCGCCGGAAGCCTGTAGTTTTCTTTATATAGGTTTTTTGTCTCTTTGGTTAAATTTATTCCTAGGTATTTTATTCTTTTAGTTGCGATTGTAAATGGGATTCGTTTCTTGATTTCCCCCTCAGCTTGTTCATTACTAGTGTATAGAAAAGCTACAGATTTTTTAATGTTGATCTTGTAGCCTGCTACTTTGCTGTACTCGTTTATTAGCTCTAGTAATTTTGTTGTGGATTTTTCTGGGTTTTCTACGTATAGTATCATATCGTCTGAAAACAGTGATAGTTTTACTTCTTCCTTTCCAATTTTGATGCCTTGTATTTCTTTTTCTTGTCTAATTGCTCTGGCTAGAACTTCCAACACAATGTTGAATAATAGTGGTGATAGTGGACATCCTTGTCTTGTTCCTGATCTTAGGGGGAAAGTTTTCAATTTTTCCCCATTGAGGATGATACTAGCTGTGGGTTTTTCATATATTCCCTCTATCATTTTAAGGAAGTTCCCTTGTATTCCTATCTTTTGAAGTGTTTTCAACAGGAAAGGATGTTGAATCTTGTCAAATGCCTTCTCTGCATCAATCGAGATGATCATGTGATTTTTCTGCTTTGATTTGTTGATATGGTGTATTACATTAATTGATTTTCTTATGTTGAACCATCCTTGCATACCTGGGATGAATCCTACTTGGTCATGATGTATAATTCTTTTAATGTGTTGTTGGATTCGATTTGCTAGAATTTTGTTGAGGATTTTTGCATCTATATTCCTTAGAGAGATTGGTCTGTAGTTTTCTTTTTTTGTAATATCTTTGCCTGGTTTTGGTATGAGGGTGATGTTGGCTTCATAGAATGAATTAGGTAGTTTTCCCTCCACTTCGATTATGTTGAAGAGTTTGAGGAGAGTTGGTACTAATTCTTTCTGGAATGTTTGATAGAATTCACATGTGAAGCCGTCTGGTCCTGGACTTTTCTTTTTAGGGAGCTTTTGAATGACTAATTCAATCTCTTTACTTGTGATTGGTTTGTTGAGGTCATCTATTTCTTCTTGAGTCAAAGTTGGTTGTTCATGTCTTTCCAGGAACCCGTCCATTTCATCTAAATTGTTGTATTTATTAGCGTAAAGTTGTTCATAGTATCCTGTTATTACCTCCTTTATTTCTGTGAGGTCAGTAGTTATGTCTCCTCTTCCATTTCTGATCTTATTTATTTGCATCCTCTCTCTTCTTCTTTTTGTCAATCTTGCTAAGGGCCCATCAATCTTATTGATTTTCTCATAGAACCAACTTCTGGTCTTATTTATTTTCTCTATTGTTTTCATGTTTTCAATTTCATTTATTTCTGCTCTAATCTTTGTTATTTCTTTCCTTTTGCTTGCTTTGGGATTAGTTTGCTGTTCTTTCTCCAGTTCTTCCAAGTGGACAGTTAATTCCTGCATTTTTGCCTTTTCTTCTTTTCTGATAAAGGCATTTAGGGCAATAAATTTCCCTCTTAGCACTGCCTTTGCTGCGTCCCATAAGTTTTGATATGTTGTGTCTTCATTTTCATTCGCCTCGAGGTATTTACTAATTTCTCTTGCAATTTCTTCTTTGACCCACTCGTTGTTTAAGAGTGTGCTGTTGAGCCTCCATGTGTTTGTGAATTTTCTGGCACTCCGCCTATTATTGATTTCCAACTTCATTCCTTTATGATCTGAGAAAGTGTTGTGTATGATTTCAATCTTTTTAAATTTGTTAAGACTTGGTTTGTGACCCAGCATATGGTCTATCTTTGAGAATGATCCATGAGCACTTGAAAAAAAGGTGTATCCTGCTGTTGTGGGATGTAATGTCCTATAAATGTCTGTTAAGTCTAGCTCATTTATAGTAATATTCAGATTTTCTATTTCTTTATTGATCCTCTGTCTAGATGTTCTGTCCATTGATGAGAGTGGTGAATTGAAGTCTCCAACTATTATGGTATATGTGTCTATTTCCCTTTTCAGTGTTTGCAGTGTATTCCTCACGTATTTTGGGGCATTCTGGTTCGGTGCGTAAATATTTATGATTGTTATGTCTTCTTGTTTAATTGTCCCTTTTATTAGTATATAGTGTCCTTCTTTGTCTCTTTTAACTGTTTTACATTTGAAGTCTAATTTGTTGGATATTAGTATAGCCACTCCTGCTCTTTTCTGGTTGTTATTTGCATGAAATATCTTTTCCCAACCTTTCACTTTCAACCTATATTTATCTTTTGGTCTAAGATGTGTTTCCTGTAGACAGCATATAGAAGGATCCTGTTTTTTAATCCATTCTGCCAGTCTGTGTCTTTTGATTGGGAAATTCAGTCCATTAACATTTAGAGTTATTACTGTTTGGATAATATTTTCCACTACCATTTTGCCTTTTGTATTATATATATCATATCTGACTTTCCTTCTTTCTGCGCTCTTCTCCATGCCTCTCTCTTCTGTCTTTTTGTATCTGACTCTAGTGCTCCCTTTAGTATTTCTTGCAGAGCTGGTCTCTTGGTCACAAATTCTCTCAGTGACTTTTTGTCTGAAAATGTTTTAATTTCTCCCTCATTTTTGAAGGACAATTTTGCTGGATATAGGAGTCTTGGTTGGCAGTTTTTCTCTTTTAGTAACTTAAATATATCATCCCACTGTCTTCTAGCTTCCATGGTTTCTGCTGAGAAATCTACACATAGTCTTATTGGGTTTCCCTTGTATGTGATGGATTGCTTCTCTCTCGCTGTTTTCAAGATCCTCTCTTTCTCTTTGACCTCTGACATTCTAACTAGTAAGTGTCTTGGGGAATGCCTATTTGGGTCTAATCTCTTTGGGGTGCGCTGCACTTCTTGGATCTGTAATTTTAGGTCTTTCATAAGAGTTGGGAAATTTTCAGTGATAATTTCTTCCATTAGTTTTTCTCCTCCTTTTCCCTTCTCTTCTCCTTCTGGGACACCCACAACACGTATATTTGTGCGGTTCACATTGTCCTTGAGTTCCCTGATACCCTGTTCAAATTTTTCCATTCTTTTCCGGATAGTTTCTGTTTCTTTTTGGAATTCAGATGTTCCATCCTCCAAATCACTAATTCTATCTTCTGTCTCTTTAAATCTGTCATTGTAGGTATCCATTGTTTTTTCCATCTTTTCTACTTTATCCTTCACTTCCATAAGCTCTGTGATTTGTTTTTTCAGTTTTTCTATTTCTTCTTTTTGATCAGCCCATGTCTTCTTCATGTCCTCCCTCAATTTATCAATTTTGTTTTTGAAGAGGTTTTCCATTTCTGTTCGTATATTCAGTATTAGTTGTTTCAGCTCCTGTATCTCATTTTAACTATTGATTTGTTCCTTTGACTGGGCCATATTTTCAATTTTCTGAGCGTGTTCCATTATCTTCTGTTGGCGTCTGGGCATTTAGTCAGATTTCCCTGGGTGTTGGACCCCACAGTTGAAAGATTTTTCTGTGAAATCTCAGGGTTCTGTTTTTCTTATCCTGCCCAGTAGGTGGCGCTCGTGGCACACGTTTGTCTACGGGTTCCACCAGTGAAAGTTGCTGTGGGTCCTTTAACTCTGGAAAATTCTCGCCGTAGGGGAGGTTCGGCAGCTGAAGCGTCTTGGAAGAGTGCCAGCCGGCCCGGGGTTCTGAATGCGGGGAGGGTCGCTGGCCGCCGCAGCATGGGAGAGCGTCCAGCCGAATTACCTAGTCGGCCCGGGGCGCCAAGCGTGGCGGGAGGGCGCCAGCTGTCGCAGCCCGGGAGAGTGCACTGTTCCCAGCCAGACCGGGGAGTCACGTGTTTGGAAGGGACCCCCCGGTCACTCTTCTCCACAGTCTGGGGATTTCCGACCCAACTCTCTCAGTTCGTCTGGGGGGCCTCGCGTGGTGGGGGCGCCAGCCACTGCGGCCCAAGGGGACCGCCTGCCCACTTCTGCCAGCTGGCCTGGGAAGGAGGAAGGGAGGGACTCCGGCCGCTTTCTGTCCCACCCAGGAAAGCCCGCACCCCTCAGTGATCTCACTGGAGCTGGTTCTCCCAGACAGTCAACCATTCCAGGATGGGGTACGCCGTCCCTTTGATCTCCATCATGGCTCCGGGAGCTGCTCTGTATTGTCTCCACTCCCCCAGTAGTTGTTCTGGAGGAGGAAAGGTGAGGATGGCAAGGCTGTCGAGGCCGGTGGTGGAGGAGCCCGTGAAGGCGGAAGAGGGCACCGTGGTGGTTGGAGAGCCGCCGGAGCAGGAGGGGGGCAAAGTTCTTTAATCCCCATTCAGTATTGCTGGGTGGGAGCTTTTTATTGTTTCCATGGAGATGTGACCCATCCAATTATGAGTAGTAACTTTTGATTAGATGGTGTCCATGGAGATGAGTCTCCACCATTCAAGGTAGGGTTTGCTTTTTGAAGCCCTTTAAGAGGGAACCATTTTGGAAAAAGCTTCAGAGCCACCAGAATTGACAGAGCCCTGAGGAAGCCATTGAAGAGAAAGCAGGCAAACATCACCATGTGCCTTTCCAGCTGAGAGAGAAGCCCTGAGCATCATCAGCCTTCTTGAGCCAAGATATCTTTTCCTGGATACCTTCAATTGGACATTTTTATAGCTTTGTGAAAATTTGGACATTTTCACAGCTTAGAACTGTAAACTTGCAACTTAATAAATCCCCCCCCCTTTTTTTGTTTGCTGTGTGGCGGGGCTCACATTTAATTCTTTTTCCACATGAGTATCCCATTATTGCAGCACCATTTGTTGAATTTTTGTGTTTTTTTTTCTTTGTTTGTTTGTTTGTTTTGAGAAGTGCATGGCCCTGAAATCAAACCTGGGTCTCCTGCATGGCAGGCAAAAATTCTACCACTGAACTACCCTTACATGCCCAAATTCCCCCTTTTAAAAGCCATTCCATTTCTGGTATATCACATTCCAGCAGCTTGCAAACTAGAACAGTGGGCCACACCCTAATTGAAGTAACCTCATGAAAAGGTCCTACCTACGATGAATCCACACCCATGGGAATGGATTAAATTTAAGAACATGTTTTTGTGGAATACATACAACAACCACATTCATCTTCAAGAAATGGGGATGAGGTCTGAAGTCCAGTGAGTTTGATGACAACTTCACAACATGCGATATATGTTTGTTGCTAACAGTGATCCTAGTACTTAAAAAAAACTTGGTTTTTAAAGAACAATTTTAGGTTTATAAAGAATGTTTGAGAAGATAGTACAGGGAGTTTCTATATGTCCACATCCAATTTTCCCTATTATTAACATCTTATATTTGTATGTGTTTTAATTTAGGACTGCTGTAACAAAGTACGACAAACTGGGTGACTTAAACCAGTAGAAATTGATTCTCTTATGGTTCTGAAGGCCAGACGTTCAAAGTCAAGCCTCTCTCCGAAGGCTCTAGAGAAGAATCCTTCCTTGACTTTCCCAGCTTCTGGTGGTTGCCGTCAATCCTTAGTTATTCCTTGGCTATAGTTGCATCACCCCAATCTCCCCCTCCATCTTCATATGGCTTCTTCTCAGTTCCTATCCTCTGCTTTGTGGAAGCACACCAGTCATACTGGATTATGGACTACCTTAATTCACTATGACCTCATCTTAACTTGAAGACGCCTGTAAAAATCCTATTTCCAAGTAAACTCACATTCACAAGTACCAGGGATTAGGACCTCAGCATATCTTTTTAGGGGACACAATTCAACCCACAGCATGTGGTACATTTGTTGCAGTGAATGAGCCCATATGCCCTATCTCCTTGAGGATAAGGTATCTATATAAATTAATTGTAAGTCTTCTGCACAGGAGGATTTTTCTTCATCTATATTTACTGATTTATTCAGTCATTGATTTATAACAGTATGGATCCCTGAATATTTATTGTATACCTTGATTTATAATCCAGTATTACCTTATTTTGTTGCTCAAATTGGTCCAGCTTTGATGGATGAAACTTGACATAATGCTGAGTGAAATAAGCCAGACACAAAAAGATAGATAATGTATGATTCCATTTTTATGACCCTGGTAAAGGTAAAATCAGAGGCTTATAATACAGAATATAAAAGATTTAGAGACATACAGAAGCTTGAGATGGGTGACTAACTAGTTAGCTAATGAGGTTGAACTTAATTGTGAGGGAATAGACAGAAGTGAAGGTGGTTCCCTAGTGGGTTTATAAGTGGTATTACCATATAGAAGGTGAACGTGATAGACTCACGTGTCCCACCAATTAACACTACAAATATAGATAATTTCTTGCATGAACTACTGCAAAGGTGTGAACTTGCACAAAGAGTGTATGATTCCGGGGTTTAGGGGGGAAATGCTGTTGCATGCTCTGGGCTATGTTTAACAGGAAAAACATGGACAGCACTGCAGCAACGCCAGGATAAATTATTGGGGGAGGGGCAGGAGTTAGGAGGAGGTTTGTATATTCTGTTTGGTGAGGGTGTGTTTATTGGCTATCTTTCTCTTGGGAATAATGAAATTATCTAAAATTGAAAGTGTTGGGCCACGGTGGCTCAGCAGGCAAGGATGCTTGCCTGCCATGCCAGAGGACCTGGTTTCGATTCCCGGTGCCTGCCCATGTAAAATTGAAAGTGTTGATCGACTGTTGACTTTGGACATTACACATGAAGCCCAGTAGATAGAGTTGGCTGAAAGATGCACTGACTGAGAAGAATATTGGCGAATGATGGGGTAAACATATGATGGAGCACGGGGCTGCTATAGACAGAAACAAAGGTGTGAGGCATGCAACGATGTAAGTGAATCTGTGGGACATTTGGTGAAGCAAAATAGGCCAAAAACAAAAGAGCAAATACTGTATGATCTCATTTAGAAATACTTATAAGAAAACAGGGGCCTGGATTGTAAACTGCTATAGCAGGCACATTTAGTCCGGAGTGGTGAATGTTATTTCTCAATTTTGAGGGGTTATTTTATATGTGTATGACCTGGTATTTAGAGATAAGAATGAAGCCAGTCAGGTCAGGACTAAGGTAATTCAGAACACAGGGGTAAGGAAGACATTGCCTGTATTTTAGAACTTCACTTACTCTTTGTAAGTGTAAGTGTTTCATACTAAAACAAAGGAAGAAAGTTTTAGTATGTCCAGAACCTGCATTTTCTATAGCACATGGTCTAACTCAACCTGTCTGGATAGATAATTTGAACAATCCAAACACAAGGAGCCCAAAATGAGAATGAGAACCTTTAATCCTGTATAGCTTACTGTAGTGCCGGGATACATCCCAGAGTACATCAAGCAGATAATAAAAAAGTATTGACAAAGTCCCTTGAAGGATGGGAGAAAAATTATGTAACTATTAAACTTTACCACTAGGGAAACTCCAGATACAGTGCCAAACATTGGGGACACCCAAGTCAATGGGCAGGGCCCTTGGTCTTGAGGCTTGTTCTTGTGAGGCCTGTGTGTGTAGCAGAGAAGCTTAGCCTACTTATGGGTGTGCCTGGGAGTAACCTCCAGAGGACCTCTTTTTATTGCTCAGATGTGGCCTTTCTCTCTCTAAGCCCAAATCTGCAAGTGAAACCATTCCTTTCCCTGCTATGTGGGATATGACATACAGGGATGAAGTCTCCCTGCTGGCATGGGAGATGACCCCAGGGTCCTGGCACCGTGGGATCAACAATGCCATCCTGACAAAAAGAGGGAAAAGAAGTATAACAAATAAAGTATCAGTGGCTGAGAGAGTTCAGATGGAGTCAAGAGGCACTGGTGGTTACTCTTACTCAAGCTTCAATTGGACATTGGTACTTATCATAGCTTGCCAAGCCCCAACCAAAACCATTCCTGCCAATCCTAAAGAATACCTAGGGCATTATATAAGATTCTACTAAAGTTCCATGCACTAAGGTAACTTTCCAAAACTTAAAACCTCCATTTGGGTCTCTGGGCCAGATAAGTCCTGAAATGCAGAGCACTTTCAGAGCATCAACTAGTTCCATCCCCCTATCCCATATTATTGACGGCCCCTTCCAACATGAAAACATTAGAATGGGCATAGCCCAATACCCCTAAAGAGTGGGAGAAATATCAAAGGTGATGGTGGAGTTATAAAGAGAAGGTCAGGTTTAACAAATGAGTGCTGATTCATTATATGATATTTCTTTTAGCCTCCAGTATCTTAGAGCTGCTAGAAGTAAAAACCTAAAATTGTAGAATTGTAACTCATACCAAACTCTGAAATCTGTTCTACAACTAATTATTGCAGTGTACTTTGAAATTTGTTGCTTCTATGTATTTATGTTATTTAAGGAGAAGGAAGAGTATAACAGAGAAGATAGGATTTAGCGAATGAGTATGACTGCTAAATCATTATATTGATATTTCTGTTGGTCTCCGGTGTCTTGGAGCAGCTAGAAGAAAAAATGAAAAATTGTAGAACTGTAACCCACACCAAACTTTAAAATCTGTTCTATAACTACTTATTAAAATTTACTTGGAGATTTGTTGCTTTTTTGTATACATGTTATATTTCACAATAAAAAAAAGTGTTAAAAATCAAACAAACAAAAAATTGTTTCAGCTTTGGTCATTAGGAACTCTTTTTATTTTTTTGGTTTCTGTGTCCATTTGACCCACTTCCACCAACATGTATGAGGGTTTTTTGGTTTTGTTTTGTGTTTGTTTTGAGCCCTTTCTTACTTTCTGGAACTACAATTTGCTATGTCCTCATCTTCTGTATTTCTTGCTCCAGTTCTAGGCACAGCTATTTCTCCAAGGAGCCCTGGTTACTTTTATTGGAGAATGGTCTTAGAAAACAAGATCTGGGTGCTGGCTGTGCTCAATCACAGTACTTTTTATTTGTTCAGATCTTAACTGTATTATAGATTGTTTGATGTTTTTCTTTTAAAAAAACAAGAACAATCCATTCCTTACCAAAGATTAGCCTTTGTGTCTAATGAAAGAGCTCTTGTAAGCTGCCACAAAGGCATAGTTATATAGTTATATTTGTCAGAAAATCAGAAATGAAGTGAATTTAGAAATTATTCCAGCCAAGAATTCCAATTATTAACCTTCAAAGATTGGAAACTAGGATAGAGGAAGAAAATTAACCTGTGTCAAAATCCACCCATTCCTCTATTCCATCTGTTTTAGTTTGTAGGCTGCCAAAATAAGATATACCAGAAATGGAACAGCTTTTAATAAGGAGACTTTAATAAGTTACAAGTTTATAGTTCTAAGCCTATAAAAATGTCCAAGCTAAGGCATCCAGGAAAAGATACCTTAATTCAAGGCACCTCTGTCAGTGGGGTAGTCACGTGGCTGGCATCTGCTGGTCCCTTGCTCCTGAGCTCCACTGCTTTCAGCCTCTGTTCCTGTGGGGGCTCCTCACTTTGCTTCTCTGGGTCTGGCTTTCATTCCTTGGCTTCCCTTGGCTCTTTCCAGGTTCTGGCTTGATTAACATCTCATAGCAGTGTCTGCTGGACTCCAAGCATCTCCAAACATCTTTGTCTCTGTTCTCCAAGTATTGGTACCTGTGTCAGCTCTGCTCTAAAGTTTCTGTCCACTCCGTCATTTCTGTCACTTGTCTCTGACTCTCTCCTGAATCCTCTTTTAAAGGATTCCAGTATAGTAATCAAGATCCACCTGGAATGGGTGGAGTCACATCTCCATCTAATCAAAAGTCACTCCCACAATTGGGTGTGTCACATCTCCATGAAGATAATCTAATCAAGTTTCCAACCTACAGTGCTGAATCAGGATTAAAAGAAACATCTGGGCCCACAAAATTGGATCAGGAGTAAAACATGGCTTTTCTGAGGTACATAATACTTTCAAACTGGCACCATGTAACAAGTATTTATCTATTACCTACTCTGGGCTGAATGCTAGAAATCCAAGATGAACAACCCCAACATATCATTCAGGATACTTTTGTTTATAAGTGACAAAAATCCTACTTAAACTAGCTTAAAAAGTTATTGGTTTGCATAACTAAAAAGTCTAGAAATGGATTTCTACCACAAATCGATCTAGGGACTTAAAAGATATCACCATAGCTCCCTCACTCCCTATCTCTGCTTTGTTTACTTCCCTTTGTGCATTCCTTGCCCATTGCACGTGGCTTCTTCCATGTGGTATGGGAAGATGGCTGTGAGTAGCTCAAGCTTAGATTGTCCTTACAGCTCATGGTCTTAGAGGCAGGGAAGCTCCTTGATTGCCAATTTCCTTAAATGAAATCTCAGAGACTTTTATTGTCTCCTCTGGGCTCACGTGACAAGTCAGGAACCAATCCCTGTGGCTATGGGGATAGATGCTCTTATTGGTCAACCTGGATCACACTTCCAGCAGGGGTGTTGGGGTAGGGGTAGGGGCAGGACATTGTGACTGAGACCCTTACCTAGACAATGTAGAAAGTAGGAAAGGTGGAGAGACAGAGGCCATCATGCTAGTCAGGCAAAACCATAGCTATCCCCTACAACTAGCGTCAACTTTAATAGGCAAATCCATAGAAATAGATGGATTCTTATAAACGTAATCATACAATATATGACATTTCTATCTGGCTTTTTTAAATTTAGCATAATATTTTCAAGGTTCATTCATGTTACAGCATGTATCAGAATTTTATTCCTTTTTTATGGCTAATAATTCTCCAATTCATGAATATTTTGATTATCCGTTTATCTTCTGACGGACATGTGGGTTGTCCCACCTTTCAGCTATTGTGAATAGGCTGCTATGAACAGATGTGTGCAATATTTCTTCAAGTATCTATTTTCAATTCTTTAGGATATACACCTGGGAGTGGTATTCTACGTTTAACTTATTGAGGAACCACCAAACTGTTTTCCTCAATTTTACATTCCCGTTAGCAAAGTAGGAGGATTAATTTTTCTACATTCTTGCCATTTTAATTTTTCCTTTTTTCTTGATTATGGCTTTCCTAGCCTAGTTGTATCTCACTGTGGTTTTGATTTGTATTTCCGTATAATGTTGTGTGCTTTGGGTGTATCTATTCAAGTCATTTACCCATTCTTTAGTTGGGTGGCTTGTCTTTTTGTCATGGAATTTCAGGAATTCTTTATATATCCTGGATATTACACTCTTTATAAGTCATATAGTTTCCAGATATTTTCTCCCATTCTGTTGGTTCTTTTCATTATCTTGATAATACCCTGAGATGCTCAAATGTTTTTTATTTTGATGGAGTCCAATTTGTTTATGTTTACCTTTTGTGGTTGTGCTTTTGGTATCTTAGCTAATGATTTTCCCTATTTTTCCTTCTGAGAGTTTTTATGGTTTTAGCTCTTATATTTATGTTATTGATTCCTTTTGAGTTGATTTTGTATAAAATTTTTAGATTTTCTTAGAGGAGTTGTAGGTTTACAAAAAGATCAGGCAAAAAAAAATGCAGAGTTCCATATATCCCTCCCCATTATAACATTTTGCCTTAGTGTGGTAATTTAGTTACAATTGATAATGGAATATTATTATAATTGTACATTAGGTTTTAAGTTTGTGTTGTACAGTTGTCCATTTATTTTGTATTTGTTGTTTTTGATCATTTTGATTCTAGCAATACATAATATCACCTAAAATATCCCATTTTAAATTCATTCAAATATATAATTCAGTGCTGTTAATTATGTCCACAACATTGTGCTACCATCACTACTATACATTACAAAACTTTTCCATCACCCCAAACAGAAACTCTGCAATAATTAAAAATTGTCTCCCCATTCCCTACCCCCACCCTCCAGCCCCTGATAACCTATATTCTAGTTTCTGACTTGGTTTTACTTCATTTCAGTGAGAGCATAAAATATTCGCCCTTTTGTGTCTGGCTTATGTCACTTAACATGGTGTCTTCAAGGTTCATCCATGTTGTCACATGTATCAGAACTTTGTTCCTTTTCACAGATGAATAATGTATATATATATTATAGGTTTGTGTTTGTGCCAGTACCAAACTGTTTGGTTACTACTGCTTGGTATTAAGTTTTAAAATTGGAGAGAGTGAGTCCTTCAACTTTGTTCTTTTTAAAGATGATTTTGGCTATTTGGGCCCTCTTACTCTTCCATATAAATTTGGTGATTGTCATTTACATTTCTTTGATTGATTTTGATTGGGGGATTGTGTTGATATGTAAACCACTTTGGGTAGAATTGACATCGTGACAATATTTCATCTTCCAATCCATGAGCATGGTATGCCGCACTTCAATATATTTAGGTTTTCCTTAATTTCTTTTAGTAATATTTTATAGTTTTCCATATATAAGTCCTTTGCATCCTTGGTAAAATTTATTCCTAGATATTTGATTATTTTAATTGCTGTTGTAAATGGAATTTTTTTTCCTTAATTTCATTTTCAGGTTGTTCATTACTAATTACAGAAACACTACTGATTTTTGCATGTTGATAGTGTACACTGCCATGTTGCTGAATTTGGTTAGCTTCATTATAGATTTTTCAGAATTATCTATATATAGGATCGTGTCCTCTGCAAATAGAGAATGTTTTACTTCTTCCTTTGCAATATGGATGCATTTTATTTCTTTTTCTTCTCTAATTGCTCTGGCAAGAACTTTCAGCATAATGTTGAATAGCAGTGGTGACAGTGAACATCCTTGTCTTGTTCCTGATCTTAGAGGAGAAGCTTTCAGACTTTGATCATGAGTGTGAAGTTAGCTGTGGGTTTATCATATAAGCTCTTTATCATGTTGAAGAAAATTCCTTCTATTCCTGGTTTTCCAAGTGTTTTTTATCAAGAAGAAATGCTGGCTATTGTCAAATGCCTTTTCTGCACCAATTAAGATGATCGTGTGTTCTTGTTTTGCATTGTTCTAATAATATAGTGTATTACAGTAATTGATTTTGTTATGTTGAACCATGCCTGAGCAAAATCCCACTTGTTTGTGCTGGGTAGTTCTTTTAACATGCTCTTGTATTCATTTTTCTAGTTTGTTGAAGATTTCGGCCTCTATATTCATAAGGGATATTGCTCCATAGTTTTTTGTTTTGTTTTTTTTATTAATTAACGGAAAAAAAGAAATTTACCCAACATTTAGAAATCATACCATTCTACATATGCAATCAGTAATTCTTAACATCATCACATAGATGCATGATCATCGTTTCTTAGTACATTTGCATCGGTTTAGAAGAGCTAGCAACACAACAGAAAAAGATATAGAATGTTAATATAGAGAAAAAAAAAGTAATAATAATAGTAAAAAAAAAAGACAAACAACCAGACAGACAAAAACACAAACAAAACAAAACAAACAAACAAACAAAAAAAACCAAAACAAAAAAAACCTATAGCTCAGATGCAGCTTCATTCAGTGTTTTAACATGATTACTTTACAATTAGGTATTATTGTGCTGTCCATTTTTGAGTTTTTGTATCTAGTCCTGTTGCACAGTCTGTATCCCTTCAGCTCCAATTACCCATTATCTTACCCTGTTTCTAACTCCTGCTGGACTCTGTTACCAATGACATATTCCAAGTTTATTCTCGAATGTCGGTTCACATCAGTGGGACCATACAGTATTTGTCCTTTAGTTTTTGGCTAGACTCACTCAGCATAATGTTGTCTGGGTCCATCCATGTTATTACATGCTTCATAAGTTTATCCTGTCTTAAAGCTGCATAATATTCCATCGTATGTATATACCACAGTTTGTTTAGCCACTCGTCTGTTGATGGACATTTTGGCTGTTTCCATCTCTTTGCAATTGTAAATAACGCTGCTATAAACATTGGTGTGCAAATGTCCGTTTGTGTCTTTGCCCTTAAGTCCTTTGAGTAGATACCCAGCAATGGTATTGCTGGGTCGTATGGCAATTCTATATTCAGCTTTTTGAGGAACCGCCAAACTGCCTTCCACAGTGGTTGCACCATTTGACATTCCCACCAACAGTGGATAAGTGTGTCTCTTTCTCCGCATCCTCTCCAGCACTTGTCATTTTCTGTTTTGTTGATAATGGCCATTCTGGTGGGTGTGAGATGATATCTCATTGTGGTTTTGATTTGCATTTCTCTAATGGCCAGGGACATTGAGCATCTCTTCATGTGCCTTTTGGCCATTTGTATTTCCTCTTCTGATAGGTGTCTGTTCAAGTCTTTTTCCCATTTTGTAATTGGGTTGGCTGTCTTTTTGTTGTTGTTGAGTTGAACAATCTCTTTATAAATTCTGGATACTAGACCTTTATCTGATATGTCATTTCCAAATATTGTCTCCCATCGTGTAGGCTGTCTTTCTACTTTCTTGATGAAGTTCTTTGATGCACAAAAGTGTTTAATTTTGAGGAGCTCCCATTTATTTATTTCTTTCTTCAGTGCTCTTGCTTTACGTTTAAGGTCCATAAAACCGCCTCCAATTGTAAGTTTCATAAGATATCTCCCAACATTTTCCTCTAACTGTTTTATGGTCTTAGACCTAATGCTTAGATCTTTGATCCATTTTGAGTTAACTTTTGTATAGGGTGTGAGATATGGGTCTTCTTTCATTCTTTTACATATGGATATCCAGTTCTCTAGGCACCATTTATTGAAGAGACTGTTCTGTCCCAGGTGAGTTGGCTTGACTGCCTTATCAAAGATCAAATGTCCATAGATGAGAGGGTCTATATCTGAGCACTCTATTCGATTCCATTGGTTGATATATCTATCTTTATGCCAATACCATGCTGTTTTGACCACTGTGGATTCATAATATGCCTTAAAGTCAGGCAGTGCGAGACCTCCAGCTTCGTTTTTTTTCCTCAAGATGTTTTTAGCAATTCGGGGCACCCTGCCCTTCCAGATAAATTTGCTTATTGGTTTTTCTATTTCTGAAAAATAAGTTGTTGGGATTTTGATTGGTATTGCATTGAATCTGTAAATCAATTTAGGAAGGATTGACATCTTAACTGTATTTAGTCTTCCAGTCCATGAATACGGTATGCCCTTCCATCTATTTAGGTCTTCGGTGATTTCTTTTAACAGTTTTTTGTAGTTTTCTTTATATAGGTTTTTTTGTCTCTTTAGTTAAATTTATTCCTAGGTATTTTATTCTTTTAGTTGCAATTGTAAATGGGATTCGTTTCTTGATTTCCCCCTCAGCTTGTTCATTACTAGTGTATAGAAATGCTACAGATTTTTGAATGTTGATCTTGTTACCTGCTATTTTGCTGTACTCATTTATTAGCTCTAGTAGTTTTGTTGTAGATTTTTCCACGTATAGTATCATATCGTCTGCAAACAGTGATAGTTTTACTTCTTCCTTTCCAATTTTGATGCCTTGTATTTCTTTTTCTTGTCTAATTGCTCTGGCTAGAACCTCCAACACAATGTTGAATAATAGTGGTGATAGTGGACATCCTTGTCTTGTTCCTGATCTTAGGGGGAAAGTTTTCAATTTTTCCCCATTGAGGATGATACTAGCTGTGGGTTTTTCATATATTCCCTCTATCATTTTAAGGAAGTTCCCTTGTATTCCTATCTTTTGAAGTGTTTTCAACAGGAAAGGATGTTGAATCTTGTCGAATGCCTTCTCTGCATCAATTGAGATGATCATGTGATTTTTCTGCTTTTGATTTGTTGATATGGTGTATTACATTAATTGATTTTCTTATGTTGAACCATCCTTGCATACCTGGGATGAATCCTACTTGGTCATGATGTATAATTCTTTTAATGTGTTGTTGGATACGATTTGCTAGAATTTTATTGAGGATTTTTGCATCTATATTCATTAGAGAGATTGGTCTGTAGTTTTCTTTTTTTGTAATATCTTTGCCTGGTTTTGGTATGAGGGTGATGTTGGCTTCATAGAATGAATTAGGTAGTTTTCCCTCCACTTCGATTATGTTGAAGAGTTTGAGGAGAGTTGGTAGTAATTCTTTCTGAAATGTTTGATAGAATTCACATGTGAAGCCATTGGTCCTGGACTTTTCTTTTTAGGAAGCTTTTGAATGACTGATTCAATTTCTTTACTTGTGATTGGTTTGTTGAGGTCATCTATTTCTTCTTGAGTCAAAGTTGGTTGTTCATGTCTTTCCAGGAACCCGTCCATTTCATCTAAATTGTTGTATTTATTAGCGTAAAGTTGTTCGTAGTATCCTGTTATTACCTCCTTTATTTCTATGGGGTCAGTAGTTATGTCTCCTCTTCCATTTCTGATCTTATTTATTTGCATCCTCTCTCTTCTTCTTTTTGTCAATCTTGCTAAGGGCCCATCAATCTTATTGATTTTCTCATAGAACCAACTTCTGGTCTTATTTATTTTCTCTATTGTTTTCATGTTTTCGATTTCATTTATTTCTGCTCTAATCTTTGTTATTTCTTTCCTTTTGCTTGCTTTGGGATTAGTTTGCTGTTCTTTCTCCAGTTCTTCCAAGTGGACAGTTAATTCCTGCATTTTTGCCTTTTCTTCTTTTCTGATAAAGGCATTTAGGGCAATAAATTTCCCTCTTAGCACTGCCTTTGCTGCGTCCCATAAGTTTTGATATGTAGTGTTTTCTTTTTCATTCGCCTCGAGGTATTTACTAATTTCTCTTGCAATTTCTTCTTTGACCCACTTGCTGTTTAAGAGTGTGTTGTTGAGCCTCCGCGTATTTGTGAATTTTCTGGCACTCCGCCTATTATTGATTTCCAACTTCATTCCTTTATGATCCGAGAAAGTGTTGTGTATGATTTCAATCTTTTTAAATTTGTTAAGGCTTGCTTTGTGACCCAGCATATGGCCTATCTTTGAGAATGATCCGTGAGCATTTGAGAAAAAGGTGTATCCTGCTGTTGTGGGATGTAATGTCCTATAAATGTCTGTTAAGTCTAGCTCATTTATAGCAATATTCAGATTCTCTATTTCTTTATTGATCCTCTGTCTAGATGTTCTGTCCATTGATGAGAGTGGTGAATTGAAGTCTCCAACTATTATGGTATATGTGTCTATTTCCCTTTTCAGTGTTTGCAGTGTATTCCTCACGTATTTGGGGGCATTCTGGTTCGGTGTGTAAATATTTATGATTGTTATGTCTTCTTGTTTAATTGTTCCTTTTATTAGTATATAGTGTCCTTCTTTTTCTCTTTTAACTGTTTTACATTTGAAGTCTAATTTGTTGGATATTAGTATAGCTACTCCAGCCTTTTCTGGTTGTTATTTGCATGAAATATCTTTTCCCAACCTTTCACTTTCAACCTATGTTTATCTTTGGGTCTAAGATGTGTTTCCTGTAGACAGCATATGGAAGGATCCTGTTTTTTAATCCATTCTGCCAGTCTATGTCTTTTGATTGGGGAATTCAGTCCATTAACATTTAGTGTTATTACTGTTTGGATAATATTTTCCTCTACCATTTTGCCTTTTGTATTATATATATATCATATCTGACTTTCCTTCTTTCTACACTCTTCTCCATACCTCTCTCTTCTGTCTTTTCGGTTCTGACTCTAGTGCTCCCTTTAGTAATTCTTGCAGAGCTGGTCTCTTGGTCACAAATTTTCTCAGTGACTTTTTGTCTGAGAATGTTTTAATTTCTCCCTCATTTTTGAAGGACAATTTTGCTGGATATAGGAGTCTTGGTTGGCAGTTTTTCTCTTTTAGTAATTTAAATATATCATCCCACTGTCTTCTAGCTTCCATGGTTTCTGCTGAGAAATCTACACATAGTCTTATTGGGTTTCCCTTGTATGTGATGGATTGTTTTTCTCTTGCTGCTTTCAAGATCCTCTCTTTCTCTTTGACCTCTGACATTCTAACTAGTATGTTTTGGAGAACACCTATTTGGGTCTAATCTCTTTGGGGTGCGCTGCACTTCTTTTTGTTGACATACGGTTGTTCATAATATCCTCTTTAACCTTTTATTTCCATGGGAACGGTAGTAATGTTCCCCTTTCATTTCTGATTTTAGTCATTTACTCCCCCCTCCCCCACTGTTGAATCTCTCCTTTTTTTTTTTATCAATCTAGCTAAGGGTTTGTCAATTTTATTGGTCTTTTCAAAGAACCAGACTTTTGGTTTTGTTGGTTCTATTTTTTTTAATTATTATTCTCTATTTCATTTATCTGTGCTCTTTGTTACTTCCTTCCTTCTGCTCACTCTGGGTTTAGTTTGCTTTTCTTTATCTAGATACTCCAGTTGTAAAGTTAGGTCTATAATTTAAGATCTTTCCTCTCTTTTACTGTAAGCATTTAAAGTGATAAATTTGTCTCTCAGTACTGCTTTTGCTGCATCCCAAAAGTTTTGTTATTTTTGTTTTCATTTCATTCACCTCAAGATATATCCTAATTTCCCTTTTGATTTCTTCTTTGACCAATTTGTTCTCTGAGTGTTTAAGTGTGTTTTTTTCCTACATTTGTGAAATTTCTAGTTCTCCCTTCTATTGATTGCTAGTGTCATTCCATATGACCAAAGAAGATAAATTGTATGATTTCAATATTTTAAAATTTATTGAGGCTTGTTTCATGACCCAGCAAATGATCTATCCTGGAGAATGGTCCATGTGCACTAAAGAAAAATATATATTCTGCTGCTGTTGAATAAAGTGTTCTATATCTGTCTTTAAGTCTAGTCAGTTTAGAGTATTTTTCAAGTACTATTTCCCTAATGAACTTTGTCTACGTGCTCTATCCATTACTGATAATGGTGTACTGAAGTCTCCTGCTATTAATGTAGAAGCACCTATTCCTCCCCTCAATCCTGTCAATATTTGCTTCATTTTTTGGGACTCTGTCATTAGGTACATATATATTTATAACTGTAATGTCTCCTTGTTGAATTGACCCCTTTATCAGTACATAGTCACTTTCTTTGTCCCTTTTAACTGTTTTTTTTTTTTAACATGGGCAGGCACCGGGAATCGAACCTGGGTCCTCTGGCATCACAGGCACCTTTTAACTGTTTTTGAATTAAAGTCTATTTTATCTGTTATGAGTAAAGCTACCCCGGCTCTCTTTTGGTTATTATCCACATGGTATTCTTTTCCTTCCTCTAGCTTTCATCCTACCAATGTCTGTGTATTTACGGTAAGTTTCTTGTAATCAACATATTGTTATACACTGCTTGTTATCCATTTTGCCAATCTGTGCCCTTGAAGGAGAGTTTAATCCATTTACAATTAACGTAACTACTAATAATGCAGGACTTTCTTCTGCCATTTTGATAAATAGTCCTTGTAATTCTTATACCTTTTTGACCCTCAGTTCTTCCATTGATGCCTACTTTCATATTTATTTGATTTTTTATTGTACCATTCTGAGTCCCTTCTAATTTCTTTCTGTATATATTTTTCATGTATTTTCTTTGTAGTTGCCTTGGGGCTAAAACTTAACATCTTAAATCTCTGCAATCACATTTGATTTGATACTAACTTAACTTCAATAGCATACACCTACCCTGTATTTATATCTGTCTCCCCCCACCTTTTTTTCAATTTGTACAAATACTATTTTTCTGCATTGTAGTTCTCAAACCACAGATTTATCATTACTATTTATGCACTTTCATTTTTGAAACTGTAAGAAGTAAAGAGTATAGTTACATACCAAAAATTATAATATAATAATACTAGCATTTATAGTTACCCATATGGTTAGCTTTACTGAAGGTTTTTACTTATTTCTTTTGCTTTGATCCACTGTCTAGAGTCCTTTCCTTTCAGGCTGAAGAACTCCCTTTAGCATTGGCTGTAGGACAGATCTAATGGTGAAACTCGCCTTCAGATTTTGTTTATCTGGAATGTTTTAATCTCTTTCTGATCTTTTTTTCATTTTTAACACTTTTTATTGTGAAATATAAAATGTACAAAAAAGCAATAAATTTCAAAGTATATTGTAACAAGTAGTTGTAGAATAGATTTCAGAATTTGGTATGGGTTACAGTTCCAGAATTTTGGGTTTTTCCTTCTTGCTGTTCCAAGACACTGGAACTGAAAGAAATATCAATATAATGATTCAGCAGTCATACTCATTTGTTAAATCCTATCTTCTCTGTTATAATTACTCCTCCTTTGATCCTTCTCCCAATCTTTAGGGGTAATCTCTTCCTGATTTTTGAATGACAGTCTTGCTGGGTATAAAATTCTTGACTGGAAATTGTTTTCTCTCAGCGCTTTAAGTCTTTTATCCCCCTGCCTTTTTGCTTCCATGGTTTCTGATGAAAAATTGGCACGTAATCTTATTGGAATTCCCTCATATATAACATGTTACTTTTCACTTGCAGCTTACAGAACTTTCTCCTTGTCCTTTAACTCTGATAATTTGACTACTATGAGTCTGTTCATATTTCTCTTCAAGTTTATCCTGTTTGGTGTTCATTGGACTTCATGGATGTGCATATTTGAATCTTTTGTTAAATTTGGAAAGTTTTCTATTATTATTTCTTTGAATATATTTTCTGTCCCTTTCTCTCTTCTTCTGGGAACTCCCATAATAAAAATATGGGTTTGCTTGATATTGCCCCACAGGTTTCTTAAGCTATTTTCACTTTCTTTAATTCTTTTTTCTTTCTGCTCCTCAGCCTGACTCACTTCAAGTTAACTGATTGTTTCTTCTGCCAGTTACAGACTGCTGTTGAAACACCCTAGGGAATTTTTCATTTCAATTATTGTGGTCTTCATCTCCAATACTTCTGTTTGGTTCCTTTTAAAAAATTTTTTATCTCTTTATTGAGTTTATCTTATTGTTAATTCACTGTTTTCCCGATATCCCTTGGTTCTTTCTCAGTCTTTTTCTTCATCTTCTTGAGCATATTGAGGGTTATTTTATAAAAGTCTTTGTCCAATATGTACAAATGAAGTCTGGTCTTCTTTATTGGTGTTTTCTGTATTTTTCATCCTCTTCCTTTTAACAAGCCATAATTTCCTGTTTCTTTATTTATCTTGTAATCTTTTGTTGCACACTGTACATTTTTCATATTTTAAATTAACTCTGGAATTTCGTCCCTGAGTTGTCTGTTTCTTAAGTTTGTACCCAGTTGGTGTTATGACAGAAATTTCCTTGAATGCGGGGGCTAACAAAACCAAGTCAAGTGATGCAAAATGCACTGTTGACAGTCTTTGCAAATTGGCTTTCTATTGGCTGCTGCTCTCCGGCAGAATTCAGCCTTCCTATCAAGAAGATCAGCTCAAGGCAAATGGAATGTGCAGAGTCCTCCTTGTCTTTTCTGAGCCTGGGCTTGTGCTTGCTCGTGGCCTTAGAAGCCCCCACTCTTTTCAGGAATTTGAATGCCCCCCTCTACTCTACCTGTGAGGGAGACTTTCTCTCTCCACTGGGTGCTCTATTGTAGGACTTAAAACAAGTAAGCCTTTGTTCCAGGCTATTTGACTTACTTGTTTCTTATACTCCTTTAGCTGTTCCAAGCTGCTTTTGCCTGGTGGGCCAATTTGTGGGTGGAGAAGGGAGCTAGCCAGATAGGGGTTTCCTTGGTCAGTCTTTCTGAACTGGAACACGGCCAAAGACCTACAACAGGAGCGCAATCTAGTTCCCTACTGTGCTGGGGGGAGGGGGAAGGAGTAGCTGGCAAGGATGCCAGGCACTTCTGCTATGGTTTTTTGTTTTGTTTTGTTTTTATAATTGTAGATTTAATCAGCAGGATACATGGCACTTTACCTGCCCCTTTAATCATATTCACCTTCAATATGGCAATGTTACTTATAACCCCACTAATTAGTTACCGTCACTTCTATCCATTCCCTTGCATCTAGGATAGCCTTCCCCCCATTTCTAGCTTTTGTGTACCTCTAGGTCAGCTATATTCTACAGTGTAACCTTTGAGATAACCTTTACTAGAGTCATAGTAGTGAAATCATACAGTGTCTGTCCTTTTGTATCTGACTTATTTCACTCAGCATTATGTCTTCAAGGTTTTTCTATATTGTCGTATGCTTTGTGACCTCTTTCCATCTTACCACTGCATAATATTCCATCATGTGGATATAGCATATTTTGTTTATCCGCTTGCCTGTTGATGGGCACTTGAATTACTTCCATCTTTTGGCAATTGTGAATTATGCCACTGAACATCGGTGTGCAAATGTCTCTTCGTGTCACTGCTTTCAGCTCTTCTGGGTATATACCATATGTTAGTATTGCCAGGTCATAGCACAACTGAATATTTAGTTTCCTGAGGTATTGCCAAACTGTTGATGCAAAATGGTGCTAAGTGGCTACACCATTATACATTCCCACCAACAGTGAAAAAGTGTTTCAGTTTCACCACATTCTCTCCAGTATGTGTATTTTTCTGTTTAAGAGCAGCCATACTCATAGGTGTGAGGTGGTATCACATTGTCGTCTTGATTTGCAGTTCCCTTACAGCTAATGAAAATGAACACATCTTCATATGCTTTTTAGTCATCTGTATTGGTTCTTCAGAAAAGGTCTATTCATATCCTCTGCCCATTTTATAACTGGGTTGTTTGTCTTGTTGTTGAGCTTTATAATTTCTTTATGTACACAGGATATTAAGCCTTTATCCAATATGTGGTTTTTCAAATATTTTCTCCTATTCTTTTGCATCTTCACTTTTTAACAAAGTCCTTTGAGGCACAGAAGCTCTTGATCTTAAGGAGATCCCATTTGTCTATTTTTGCTTTTGCTGCTTGTGCTTTAAGTAGAAAGTTTAAGAAGCTACCTCCTATTACTGGATCTTTTTTCAGTTAACATTTTTTTAATCGTGAAATATAACATATACATATAAACAATAAATTTGAAATTAGTTGTCTAACAGATTTCAGAGTTTGATGTGGGTTACAATTCCACAAGTTTAGGTTTTTACTTCTAGCTGCTCGAAGGTACTGGAGGCTAAAAGAAATATCAATATAATGACTCAGCACTCATACTCATTTATTAAACCCGATTTTCTCTGTATAACTCCACTATCACCTTTGATCTTTCTCCCACTCTTTAGGGGTATTTGGGCTATGCCCATTCTAACTTCTTCATGTTGGAAAGGGCTGTCAATAATATGGGATAGGGGGATGGAACTATTTGATGTTCTGGAGAGGCTGGCCCCTCTACATTTCAAGATTTATCTGGTCCAGGGACCCATTTGCAGGTTGTAGGTTTTGGAAAGTTACCCAGGGCATGGAACCTTTGTAGAATCTTACATAATGCCCTAGGTATTCTTTGGGATTGGCAGGAGTGGTTTTGGTTGGGGGTTGGCAACTTATGATAGGCAGCGATGTCTAACTGAAGCTTGCATAAGAGTGACCTCCAGAGTAGCCTCTCAACTCTATTTGAACTCTCTCAGCCACTGGTCGCTTATTTGTTATACTTCTTTTTCCCCTTTCCATCAGGATGGCATGTTGATCCCACAGTGCTAGGGCTAGGCTCATCCCTGGGGGTCATCTCCCACGTCACCAGGGAGACTTTCACCCTGGATGTCGTGTCTCACATAGGAGGGAGGGCAATGGTTTCATTTGCAGAATGGGGCTAGGGAGAGAAAGGCCATATCTGAGTCACAAAAGAAGTCCTCCAGAGGTGACTCTTATCTCCTGTGGTTTTTGAAGCTGCATTTTCTTGATTTAGCCCTTGTCCAGTTAATGCAGTACTTAAACTCCTTTCTGTAGCTTTGAGCAAGGAGTCTTTAAAAAGAGTCTTAAGGACTGACTCTCTAAGGAGTTTTTAAGACTCCTTAAAAACTTTGCCCCAGGCAGGGTTTGCCCCAGGCAAAACGTTTGCCCCAAGCAGGTTGGAACAATGGCTTCCCTCAGAGCCAGGCCCTTAGTGATCTGAATTAGCTGGTCAAAAGCAGTGATCAGTGATTAGACTACACATTTCCTCAATCTTGGGGAACTAGGTCTTTATATCCCACCCTGGCACCAGAAAGCTGCCCAGGAGTTAGGGCTGAGGACTACATTGCTACCTGCTATAAGACTTGGGGTTGGGGAATGGTGGCCACTGCACGGACAGTGAAATTCACAAGTAGTTACTGCAGTTTACCACCCTCTTCCTCTCACTCTTCTTTGGATACTGTACAGGGTTCTCCTAGACTCTGGAGTTTCAAAATAGATGATTGAGACAGTTCCAGTGCCAGTTCAGTAGTTGCTCTGGTAGAGGATTTTGTTCCTGGAGCTTCCTACTCTGCTACCTTCTCATAATCCTCTCTGCCACACTGTTTTGGTTATTGTAACTCTGTATAAGTTTTGAAATTGAAACATATAGTCTTCCAACTTTTTTCCTCTCTTTCAAGAAATGTTTGGCTTTCTGGTGAATTTGATGATGGGTTTTTCCATTTCTGTAAAAAAAAAAAACAAAGGGGGGCTGTCGAAACTTTGATCAGGATTGCCTTGAATCTGTAAATTGCTTTGGATACTACTGACATCTTAACACTATTAAGTCTTCCAATCTATGAACACAGGCATCTTCCCATTTATTTAGGTCTCCTTTAGCTTCTTTCAGCAATGCTTTATAGTTTTCAGTGTACAAGTCTTTGGTGGCCTTGGTTAAATTTATTCCTAAGTAATTTCTTTTAGACACTATCATAAATGGAACTGTTTTCTTGATTGCGTTTTTGGATTGTTCATTGCCAGCATATAAAAACACAACTTATTTTTTTAAATTAATTTATTTATTAATTTAAAAAATTAAGAATAAACAAACATTAACATATCATTCTATTCTACATATATAATCAGTAATTCTCAATGTCATCACATAGTTGCATATTCATCATTTCTTAGAACATTTGCATCAATTCAGAAAAAGAAATAAAAAGACAACAGAAAAATAAATAAAACAATAACAGAGAAAAAAAAAGATTATACATACCATACCCCTTACCCCTCACTTTCATTTATCACTAGCATTTCAAACTAAATTTAACATTTGTTCCCCCTATTATTTATTTTTATTCCATATGTTCTACTCGTCTGTTGACATGGTAGATAAAAGGAGCATCAGACACAAGGTTTTCACAATCACACAATCACATTGTGAAAGCTATATCATTATTCAGTCATCATCAAGAAACATGGCTACTGGAACACAGCTCTACATTTTCAGGCAATTCCCTCCAGCCTCTCCACTACATCTTGAATAACAAGGTGATATCTACTTAATGCGTAAGAATAACCTCCAGGATAACCTCTCGACTCTGTTTGGAATCTCTCAGCCATCGACACTTTGTCTCATTTCACTCTTTCCCATTTTGGTCAAGAAGGTTTTCTCAATCCCTTGATGCTGAGCCTCAGCTTATTCTAGGGTTTTTCTCAATCCCTTGATGCTGACTCTCAGCTCATTCCAGGATTTCTGTCCCACATTGCCAGGAAGGTCCACACCCCTGGGAGTCATGTCACACGTAGACGGGGGAGGGTGGTGAGTCTGCTTGTTGTTTTGGCTGGAGAGTGAGGCCACATCTGAGCAACAAAAGAGGCTCTCTTGGGGGTGACTCTTAGGCCTAAATTTTAAGTAGTCTTGACCTATCCTTTGTGGGGTTAAGTTTCATATGAACAAACCCCAAGACTGGGGGCTCAGCCTATAGCTTTGGTTGTCCACACTACTTGTGAGAATATCAAGAATTCAACTTGGGAAAGTTGAATTTCTCCCCGTTCTCACTATTCCCTGAAGAGGGCTTTGCAAATACTTTTCCACACACTGATCGGATCACTCTGGGATTCATCAGGGCATCACTCTGGACAAACCAACAAAATCTCATGTCCTACCCAAGATTCCAAGTACTTATGGTGTTCCATCAAACTGTCTACGTAAGTTATATTAGGAAATGCACTAGTCAAAATATAAATTTTGTACCACATAAACATTTTTTGCTTTAGTCTCACACATAAGGTGATATTTTAAAATATTAATTACCATCTATTTTCAGCACCCTGCAATAATGACATTCCTTTGTTCTTCCTCATGCAAAAGCATTTTTAAAATTTGTACATTTAGTCACTATTATTATACACTCTAGGCATCCTAGATTATACCATCTCAATCTTTAACATCTGTATTTCTTTCTGATTTCATTTATGTCCCCAGCCCTCCTCCCTCTATTGTTCTCACATGCAGCTTCATTCAGTGTTTTAACATAATTGTATTACAGTTAGGTAATATTGTGCTGTCCATTTCTGAGTTTTTGTATTCAGTCCTGTTGCATAGTCTGTATCCCTTCAGCTCCAATTACCCAATATTTTACCCTATTTCTATCTCCTAATACCAACAAAATATTCTAAATTTATTCACTAATGTCAGTTCATAGCAGTGAGACCATGCAATATTTGTCCTTTTGTTTTTGGCTAGTCTCATTCAGCATAATGTTCTCAAGGTCCATCCATGTTGTTACATACTTCATAACTTTATTCTGTCTTAAAGCTGCATAATATTCCATCATATGTATATACCACAGTTTTTTTTAGCCGCTCTTCTGTTGATGGACATTTTGGCTGTTTCCATCTCTTTGCAATTATAAATAATGCTGCGATAAATATTGGTGTGCAAGTGTCCGATTGTGTCCTTGCCCTTATGTCCTCTGAGTAGATACCTAGCAATGGTGTTGCCAGGTCATATGGCAATTCTATATTCAGCTTTTTAAGGAACCACCAAACTGCCTTCCACAGCGGTTGCACCATTTGACATTCCCACCAACACTGAATAAGTGTGCCTCTTTCTCCACGTCCTCTCCAGCACTTGTCATTTTCTGTTTTGTTGATAATGGCCATTCTGGTGGGTGTGAGATGATATCTCATTGTGGTTTTGATTTCCATTTCTCTAATGGCCAGGGACGTTGAGCATCTCTTCATGTGCTTTTTGGCCATTTGTATTTCCTCTTCTGAGAAGCGTCTGTTCAAGTCTTTTTCCCGTTTTGTAATTGGATTGGCTGTCTTTTTGTTGTTGAGTTGAACAATCTCTTTATAAATTCTGGATACTAGACCTTTATCTGATATGTCGTTTCCAAATATTGTCTCCCATTGTGTAGGCTGTCTTTTTACTTTCTTGATGAAGTTCTCTGATGCATAAAAGTGTTTAATTTTGAGGTGTTCCCATTTCTTTCTTTCTTTCTTCAGTGCTCTTGCTTTGGGTATAAGGTCTATAAAACCGCCTCCAGTTATAAGATTTATAAGATATTTCCCTACATTTTCCTCTGTTTTATGGTCTTAGACCTAATGTTTAGATCTTTGATCCATTTTGAGTTAACTTTTGTATAGGGTGTGAGAGATGGGTCCTCTTTCATTCTTTTGCATATGGATATCCAGTTCTCTAGGCACCATTTATTGAAGAGACTGTTCTGTCCCAGGTGAGTTGGCTTGACTGCCTTATCAAAGATCAAATGTCCATAGATGAGAGGGTGTATATCTGAACACTCTATTCAATTCCATTGGTCAATATATCTATCTTTATGCCAGTACCATGCTGTTTTGACCACTGTGGCTTCATAATATGCCTTAAAGTCAGGCAGCATGAGACCTCCAGCTTCACTTTTTTTCCTCAAGATACTTTCAGCAATTCGGGTCACCTTGCCCTTCCAGATAAATTTGCTTATTGGTTTTTCTATTTCTGAAAAGTAAGTTGTTGGGATTTTGATTGTTATTGCATTGAATCTGTAAATCAATTTAGGTAGAATTGACATCTTAACTATATTTAGTCTTCCAATCCATGAACACAGTATACCCTTCCATCTATTTAGGTCTTCTGTGATTTATTTTAACAGTTTCTTGTAGTTTCTTTGTATAGGTGTTTTGTCTCTTTAGTTAAATTTATTCCTAAATATTTTATTGTTTTGGTTGCAATCGTAAATGGAATTTGTTTCTTGATTTCCTCCTCAGATTGTTCATTGCTAGTGTTTAGAAACACTACAGATTTTTGAATGTTGATCTTGTAACCTGCCACTTTGCTGTACTCGTTTATTAGCTCTAGTAGTTTTGCTGTGGATTTTTCAGGGTTTTCAACATATAGTATCATATCATCTGCAAACTGAGAATTTTACTTCTTTCATTTCCAATTTTGATGCCTTGTATTTCTTTTTCTTATCTAATTGCTCTGGCTAGAACTTCCAACACAATGTTGAATAACAGTAGTGATAGTGGACATCCTTGTCTTGTTCCTGATCTTAGGGGGAAAGTTTTCAGTTTTTCCCCATTGAGGATGATACTAGCTGTGGATTTTTCATATATTCCCTTTATCATTTTAAGGAAGTTCCCTTGTATTCCTATCCTTTGAAGTGTTTTCAACAGGAAAGGATGTTGAATTTTGTTAAATGCCTTCTCTGAATCAATCGAGATGATAATGTGATTTTCTGCTTTGATTTGTTGATATGGTGTATTACATTAATTGATTTTCTTATGTTGAACCATCCTTGCATACCTGAGATGAATCCTACTTGGTCGTGATATATAATTCTTTTAATGTGTTGCTGGATTTGATTTGCTAGAATTTTGCTGAGGATTTTTGCGTCTATATTCATTGGAGAGATTGGGCTTTAGTTTTCTTTTTTTGTAATATCTTTGTGTGGTTTGGGGATGAGGGTGATGTTGGCTTCACAGAATGAATTAGGTAGCTTTCCCTCCTCTTCAATTTTTTTGAAGAGTTTGAGCAGGATTGGTACTACTTTTGTCTGGAAGGTTTGGTAAAATTCACATGTGAAACTGTCTGGTCCTGGACTTTTCTTTTTGGGAAACTTTTTAATGACTGATTCGATTTCTTTACTTGTGATTGCTTTGTTGAGGTCATCTATTTCTTCTTGAGTCAAAGTTGGTTGTTCATGCCTTTCTAGGAAGTTGTCCATTTCATCTAATTGTTGTATTTATTAGCATAAAGTTGTCCATAGTATCCTGTTATTATCTCCTTTATTTCTGTGGGGTCAGTGGTTATTTCTCCTCTTCCGTTTCTGATCTTATTTATTTGCATCCTCTCTCTTCTTCTTTTTGTCAATCTTGCTAAGGGCCCATCAATCTTATTGATTCTCTCATAGAACCAGCCTCTGGTTTTATTGATTTTCTCAATTGTTTTCATGTTCTCAATTTCATTGATTTCTGCTCTAATCTTTGTTATTTCTTTCCTTTTGCTTGCTTTGGGGTTAGTTTGCTGTTCTTTCTCCAGTTCTTCCAAGTGGACAGTTAATTCCCGAATTTTTGCCCTTTCTTCTTTTTTGATATAGGCATTTAGGGCAATAAATTTCCCTCTTAGCACTGCCTTTGCTGCGTCCCATAAGTTTTGATATGTTGTGTTTTCATTTTCATTTGCCTTGAGATATTTACTGATTTCTCTTGTAATTTCTTCCTTGACCCACTGGTTGTTTAAGAGTGTGTTGTTGAGCCTCCACATATTTGTGAATTTTCTGGTGCTCTGTCTATTATTGATTTCCATCTTAATTCCTTTATGATCTGAGGAAGTGTTTTGTATGATTTCAGTCTTTTTAAAGTTATTGAGACTTGCTTTGTGACCCAGCATATGGTCTATCTTTGAGAATGATCCATGAGCACTTGAGAAAAAGGTGTATCCTGCTGTTGTGGGGTGTAATGTCCTATAAATGTCTGTTAAGTCTAACTCATTTATTGTAATATTCAAATTCTCTGTTTCTTTATTGATCCTCTGTCTTGATGTTCTGTCCATTGATGATAGTGGGGAATTGAAGTCTCCAACTATTATGGTGGATGTGTCTATTTCTCTTTTCAGTGTTTGCAGTGTTTGCCTCATGTATTTTGGAGCATTCTGGCTTGGTGCATAAATATTTATGATTGTTATGTCTTCTTGTTGAATTGTTCCTTTTATTAGTACATAGTGTCCTTCTTTGTCTCTTTTAACTGTTTTACATTTGAAGTCTAATTTGTTGGATATTAGTATAGCTACTCCTGCTCTTTTCTGGTTGTTATTTGCATGAAATATCTTTTCCCAACCTTTCACTTTCAACCTATGTTTATCCTTGGATCTAAGATGCGTTTCCTGTAGACAGCATATCCAAGGATCCTGTTTTTTAATCCATTCTGCCAGTCTATGTCTTTTGATTGGGGAGTTCAATCCATTAACATTTAGTAACACAACTTATTTTTGAGTGTTCTTCTTGTATCCCATAACTTTGCTTAATTCATTTATTAGCTCTAACAGGTTTTGTGTGTATGTAATTTGGGGGGATTTTATATGTATTTAAAGGATCATGCCATCTGCAAATAAGAATAGTTTTACATCTTAGTTTCCAATTTGGATTCCTTTTCTTTTTCTTCCGTAGTTGCTCTGGATAGAACTTCCAATACAGTGTTGACTACAAGTGAAGGAAGTGAGCATCCTTGTCTTGTTCCTGATCTGAGGGGAAATTCTTTCAGTTTTTCAACATTGAGTTTAATGTTAGCTGTGGGTTTTTGATATGTACTATTTATCATGCGAAGTTCCTTCACATGAAAAGTATTTACTAGCATTTGCCTTGAGGTTTTTAACGTCTATATTCATAAGGGAAATTACTCTGTAATTTTCTTGTGATATCTTTTTCTGGTTGGGTATCAGGGTAATTTTGGCCTCATAGAATGAGTTAGGAAGGCTTCCTTTCCCCTTTCTGAAGGAGTTTTAAAGGGATTGATATTCATTCTTCCTGGAATGTTTGGTCGAATCCACCAGTGAAGCCATTTGGAGTTGGCGTCTCTTTTTTGGAAGGGTTTTGAGTACTGGTTTAATCTCTTTACTTGTATCAGTCCGTTCAGATTTTCTATTTCTTCTTGGGGGGGGGGGGTTGATAGTTTGTCTTTTGCTAAGAATTTGTCTATTTCATCTAGGTTATCTAATTTGTTGGTGTAAAGTGGTTTATAGTGTTCTTTATAATCCTTTTTATGTCTGTAAGGTCGGTGCTATTTTTCAGACATGCCCAAGCACAGAATTATGTTTCTGATAAATATATATGTGGACTACCTTGTCATCAGGCAAACACCATTCAATCCTGTGATTAGAACCTGGTTTTGCTTCTGAAATAAAAGGATTTCTCTTCCAGATCTACCAAATCATCCCCTTTTCAGATGTAGCAATTGAATCTTAAAATGTAAAAGAACACTCAAGTGGACAAATTTAGTATCGTAAAAGCTGGCTTCCAGAAGATTAAGACCAGGGACTGTAGTAAATATACGTATTGAATGGTAAATGTCACAACTTGGCTAGTATGTTGTTCTTTTTTCGAACACGAGGGGGCAGTACAACCAGGACATTAGAACAGAGTCTGCTTTTGCAATTCCTGCTAATGTAAAGAGGTTGTTAAAGAAAGATGATTGCTCTCAGCTTTGATTCCCAGATTAAACCCACAAATCAGCCTTCTACCAGGCTAGTTAGAGATCCAGGCATTCATCAAAGGGAACAGGGCTGGATTGCCCATGAAATCTGAGATTGGTCTCTGTTGTATCTGTCATGGATCACTTATATGCTTGGGGAGGTGGTTTATGGGTAATAAATTGTCCATGAATGACAAGTGAACACCCAGAAGGAGGGAAATAGGAGTAAACTGACATTTTTATTTTCACAAGAGAAAAATAGTATTTCTATCCTGTTTGGATGTCTGTCTGGGACTAGCACTGATGTGTTGTTGACCTTGGGAAAGTCACTTCCCCTCTATGTGGTCCAGTTTTCTTCTGGCGAAATGAAAGGGAGGGACCTATATATAGCAACCACGTATCCACATGCCTTCTCACCACCCTCCTGTACCCAGGCATGTAATTCACACCAGCCACAGCAGCCTTTCCCACCTAGTCCAGATACAGCCTCAGAATACTGTTCAATACTACAGCTGGTGAGGTTTGGCCCATAAGAGGAAACTTTTTGGGTTTCTTTTTTTTTTTTTTGCCATCTCTGGTGTTGACCAACTTAAGCTGTTCCTGGATGGTTTTTTGTCAGTATTTCAGTGCCTCTGTACATTGGATGGTGTGCTGTTTTGAAAGGATGTATTGCCCCTTAGAAAAGCCATGTTTTAATCAAAATCCTATTTCATAAAAATAGAATAATCCCTGTTCAAAACTGTATGTTTGAAACTGTGATTGGATCATCTCCCTGGAGATGTGATTTAGTCGAGTGGTTGTTAAACTGGATTAGGTGATGACATGTCTCCACCCATCTGGGTGGGTCTTGATTAGTTTACCGGAGTCCTATAAAAGAGGAAATATTTTGGAGAAAGAGTTTCAGAGAGAGCAGCACCACAAAGCAGAGAGTCCACGAGCCGGCGACCTTTGGAGATGAAGAAGGAAAATGCCTCCTGGGGAGCTTCATGAAACCAATGCCAGGAGAGAAAGCTAACAGATGCCACCATGTTCGCCATGTGCCCTTCCAGCTGAGAGAGAAACATTGGATGTTGTCGGCCTTCTTGAACCAAGGTGTCTTACCCTGGATGCCTTTGATTGGACATTTCTATAGACTTGTTTTAATTGGGACATTTTCTTGCCTTGGAACTGTAAACTAGCAATTTATTAAATTCCCCTTTTTAAAAGCCATTCCGTTTCTGTATATTGCATTCCAGCAGCTAGCAAACTAGAACAGGTGGAGACAGAAAAGTGTCCTGCTCTAAGTGTTTCTAATGCTCAGCAAAGGTTGAAGAACATGATGCTGAAGTTCATTGGGTTAACAAAAAGGCTTTACTTGTTTGGAGAGTGTGCTGGTTTCTTTGTATCTAAGAGTTCAGTTTTCAGCTTATCTCTTTCCTGTCGCATTTCACTATAAACTGCAACGGGAAACCAGGCTGCACTTCCCACATTTAATGTGGAGATCTCTTCTGCTAAATATCCAAGTTCATGACTTTTAAAATCTGCCTTCCAGCCGGAGCCACTCGTCAATTTTGCCAGATTATCTGCCATTTTAAAACAAAGGTCACCTTCCTTCCAGTCTGTAATGACACACATCTCATTTCAGTCTAGAGGCTGGTCAGAGGTATCTTTAGAGTCCATGTTTCTACCAACAGTCTCTTCAAAGCATTCTAGGCCTTTTCTATCAAGCTCCTTACAACTCCTCCCAAATCTTTCCCTTATCCATTTAAAAAACCGTTTCAACGTTGAAAGGTTTAGGAGGCAAAAGGGTGAGAAAGAAGGAACATAGACATTAAAATTTGAAGGGGGGGGTGTTTATTTCTGTGCTCCTGAGCTGAGCTCACCAAACCCAAGATGGAGGGAGGTGAGTCAGTGCCTGGGTGATGGTGTGGCTGGTTTTTAAGCAAGGGAGGGGGTCAGGTGACGTCCGGAAGGGGTGGTTCTCCGGAAGTCAGGTGTCCAGAAGGGGCAGTTCCAGAAGCCATGTTGGGAGGGGCGACACAGCCTCCACAGCTCCAGTTGCAGTGCCCTTCCCCATTCCCCCGACGTAACATGTTTGGTATTTGCAAACCTCAGTAGCACCCCACTTTCCCGTACCAAAATCTGTTCTAGTTTGCTAGCTGCCGGAATGCAGTATACCAGAAACGGACTGGTTTTTAACAAGGGGAGTTTAATAAATTGCTAGTTTACAGTTCTAAGGCCAATAAAATGTCCCAATTAAAACAAGCCTATAGAAATGTCCAATCAAAGGCATCCAGGAAAAGATACCTTGGTTCAAGAAGGCCAATGAAGTTCAGAGTTTCTCTCTCAAGTGAGAAGGCACGTGGTGAATCCAGTCAGGGCTTCTGTCTCATCTGGAAGGGCACATGGCAAACACGGCGTCATCTGCTAGCTTTCTCTCCTGGCTTCCGGTTTCATGAAGCTCCAAGGGAGGTGTTTCCTTTCTTCATCTCCAGGGCTGCTGGTTGGTTGACTTCAGCTTCTCATGGCTGTGTCGTTCTGCTCTGCTCTCTCTGAATCTCTCATTCTCCAAAATATTTCCTGTTTTATAGGACTCCAATAAACCAATCAAGACCCACCCAAATGGGTGGAGACATGTCATCCCCTAATCTAGTTTGACAACCATTCTTGACTAAATCACATCATCCAGGGAGATGATCTGATTACAGTTTCAAACATACAGTATTGAATAGAGATTATTCTACCTTTTTTGATATTTTGATTAAAACATAGCTTTTCTAGGGGGCATACTTCCTTTCAAACCAGTACAGAGAGGTTGGGGTTATGTTCCAAAGTGATTAATAAGGAGGAGAGCACGTACTCAATTTTGTACTTGACCTTCGGGACTCCATTCAGAATTTTCACATGTGAGTATAGAACATGGCTAAACTTTGGCACAAAGATCAGGTCCTTCAAATTAAATTTGGAATTAACTCAGGCTTCATTACTGAAAGGTATCACCATTGTATGATATGGTCAACATCCATTTAAAAATGGGTGCACTGATGGATGTAGGGTTTCTGTTTGGGGTGATGGGGAAGCTCTGGTAATGGGTGCTGAGGGTAGCACCTCATTGTGAATGTAATTAGTTAATCCCACTGAATTGTATGCTTGGGAGCAGATGTGATGGGAAAGTTTATGCTGCACTTATATTTCTACAATTAAAATAAACAGTAAAGAGATAATGACAATTAAATGGAATACATGAGCATGGACTGGTTTTAACAATGGAGGAGGAGAGACCTAAATGATATTATCAGAACATATTAAAATTGGAATATATCAACTTTATATCAAAATTAAAGTTCTTGAACTTCATAACTGCACTTGAGGAGGTTGCAAAAGTGAGTATCATTGTTCTTAGGAAACGTACATGAAGGTGTTATGTGTTCAAAGAGCTGATATATACAACCTGCTCTCAAATGTTTAGAAAATAAATAAATAGACGTAGATAGATGGATTGATAGATGGATAGAATGAATCAGCTAATGTGGCAAAAATGTTAAAATTGGTGAATCTTGGTGTCAGGGTGGAGCTATGTTTGAGTTCTCCATGTGGGTTTTCTATTATTATTATTATTTTTGGTTTTGTATTATTTTTGCAGTTGTCCTGTAAGTTTGAAATTATTTCACAATAACAAGTTTAAGAAAAAATGGGTGAAGTATACATGTTCCAATTAATAGTATTACTGGACTGGAAGTCAGAAGACTTAGGTTCTAATCCTGGTGTCACCTTTTACAAACCATGTGACTTCGACAACTTCCTAATCTTTTGGAGCCTCAGTACCACTATCTATAAAGTGGGAGTAATTAATTGTACCTGCCCTACCTATCTCAGGCTCTGAGGGTCCAGTGAGATCACATACCTGAAAGTACATTGCAGAGGTAAATACGCCATAAACCTCCAAAACCAGATGATATGGATTGTTTTGTGACATATTTATCAATTTGAACGCAGTCAAGCTACTCAGAATTCCTCAACTTGTATGCATTGCTGGCAGAAATGTAAATCAGGGCAACTTTCTGGAGGGCTATTTGGGCAATATTAGTCAAAAAGCCTTAAAAATGTGCATGCCGCATACCCACTAGATTGGTTAAGATGAAAAAGACGATACCAGATGTTGGTGAGGCTGTACGAATGATTGGAAGTCTCACATTCTGGTGGTGGGAAATGATCTTTGATACAAGCATTTTGTGAAATTTTGGTAATATTAACTGAAACTGGCAATGCACACATCCCATGACCCAGCAGTTCCACTCCTGGATATTCACTGAACAGAAATATGTATGTGTTCACCAAAAGATATGTACAGTAGTGTCCTGAACAGGACTTTTTGTAATAGCAAAAAAAATGAAAATTGCTGAAAAAGTCCATGGAGAGTGGATTGGATAAATACGTTGGGGTATATTTAGCCAAATAGCCAGCAATTTGAATTAAGGAACTAAAATTATTTGCAGCAAGAGGATGATTCTCATAAACATAGTGTTGAATGAAAGTGCCAACTCAAAGACTACACTATATATTAAGCTAAAAAACACCCCCCTATGTGGTGCATGACATCCAGGGGTGAAAGTCTCCCTGGTGGCATGGGAAATGACTCCCAGGGATGAGTCTGGCCCTGGCACCGTGGAATGAACAATGCCATCCTGACCAAAAGTGGGAAAAGAAGTGCAACAAATAAGGTGTCAGTGGCTGAGAGAGTTCAGAGTCGAGAGCCTACTCTGGAGGTCACTCTTATGCCAGCCTCAGTTAGACATTGCTGCCTATCATAACTTGCCAACCCCCAATCAAAACAATTCCTGCGAATCCTAAAGAATACCTAGTGCACTATATAAGAGCCTACAAAGGTTCCATGCCTAGGGTAACTTTTCAGAAATCTATAATCTCCAGATGGGTCCCTGGACCAGATAAATCCTGAAATACAGCGGGGCCAGCCTTTCCAGAATTTCAACTAGTTCCATCCCTCTATCCCATATTATCGACAGCCCTTTCCAACATGAAAAAATTAGAATGAGCATAGCTCAGATACCCCTAAAGAGTGGGAGAAAGATCAATGGTAATGGTGAAGTTATACAGAGAAGGTCGGGTTTAACAAATGAGTATGATTGCTGAATCATTCATTATACTGATATTCTTTTAGTCTCCAATACTTTAGAGCAGCTAGAAATAAAAACCTAAAATTTTGGAATTGTAACCCACATCAAACTCTGAAATCTGTCCTGCAACTAATTGTCGTGCAGTGCTTTGAAATGTATTGCTTTTTTTGTATACATGTTATTTTTCACACACAAAAGTCTATTGTGATGATAAAAGAAAAATTAGTTCTTCTAGCCTCCTATATTTTGGAGCAGCTAGAAGGAAAAGTCTGAGATGATGGTATGGGAGCCCATGACAAACTCCGGGATCTGTCCTATAACTACTTGTTGAAGAGTGCTTGGAAAACTATTGCTTTTTTCCCCCTTGCTCTGTATATATGTTAATTATACAATTTTAAAAAAAGTTTTAAAACGAACTTGGAAATGTGTAGGGTTTTTGTATATCTGTTATTTTCACACTCACACACACTCACATACAAAAAAGCATTTAAAAAAAAGACAGGCAAAATTCACCTGTGGGAATCTAAGTCAGGATACTACTTACTCCTGAGAGGAGATATTAGGAACTTCTGGGGGCGCTGGGAAATGATCTGTTTCTTGATCTGGGTGCCAGTTACATAGGCATGTTCACTTTATAAAACTTCATCAAAGTTGCACGCTTAGGATTTGTGCACTTTTCTACAAGTATGTTTACCTTCAAGACAGAGTTTATAAAAATGTGCACACCCTCGATTCAAAAACTTTACTTTTAGGAGTCAATTTTAAGAGGAAAAAATCAGAGTCATGAAGAAATCCTATAAACACTTATTCATATTGACCCTGTGTGTAACAGTAAACAAAAGGGAAACATCATAAAAAGAAGTACATAAATAATTTCTTTTATTTTTGTATTTCAGGTTTCTGAAACTTTGAATTCAGATTTTGTGTGTGAGCTCTCCTGTCTCCTACCTGCCTACCTGAGTTCTGTCGCAATTGGAAAGCACAGAGGAATATCAAAGTGGAACAGGGCGATTGTTTTCTTTTGTGAAGTTCTCACCGTTAGATCAATCAGAGGTCACCGCCTTAAAGCACCAGTGAGTTTCCTGTGGGCCAAGCACATTCGTTTTGATGTCTGTGTCTACTCTTTGCCTTTTCTCACCTCTAAGTCTTACCAGCTGTTATCTGAAAGCAACTGGTCCCTAGATTTTCTCCAGTCCCTTTTTTCTTCAGGGAGCTTCTCTTCAGGGAGCCGCTGGAAGGGAAATATTCCACATTGTCTCTGTGGCCTTGGCAAATCCTGGAACTTGCTCAGAAACTCTTTTGTGCACTGGGTATCCATTCATTCAACAGAAAACCATTGGGCATCCTCTGTGTGCTCCCGTGGAGCTTACAGCCAGGCGTGGGAGCCGAATAATAATGCATCAATCAACAAAAAGGCGCACAGGTGCACACTGTGATAGGTGTTTTGAAGTCCAAGTACAGAGATCTGAGGGAGCATATGGGGAGCCAAATTTAATTAGAACGGTCAGGGAAAACCTCTTAGGGGGACGTACTGACCCCCTGCCATTGTCTGCCAATCCTTGGACTTAGAGCATCAGAGCCTCGATCTCATGGTGGTCATTAACTTCTGAGCCTCAGTTTCCCTATTTGTAAAATGGGGCGCCAGCAGACATGAGTGGTCTCAACATTTTCCAGCGTGATGACCTTTTTTAATATAGAAAAAAATTCATCTCCACCCCTTTGCCACATGGAGCCATAATGAGCCTGAGCCAAATGGAACCACCGGTAATAGTGATCCTGTCTTTATTCAAAACTTTGATATTTTGATCATCATGGGTTTTTGTATTGATTTTGAGTTGTTTTAAATGTTGCATTAAAATATTATGGAGCACATTGGGCAAAGAACCCCCGCTTTTGTTTGGTAACCATTTGGCAACTCTGGTGGGACCACAATTCCCTAAAGAATGAAGAGTGTGACTGCCTGAACTTCTGGAGCCCCAGCAGGGCACATAAGCCTGGTAATCAAGTCTTTTGTGACTGCTAGAACCTATTAGTCTAGAGGCCCAGCAATCAGGTTTTCACCTGCCCTGCTGGCATCCCAGGCTCTTCAGCATCTTAAAGCTTCAGAGGGAGAGACAGTTTCCAGTTCCAAGTCGTCTGACTAAGTGAGGGGGTCCCCAAGGTAGAACCGGATTGGGAAGGTCACATAGGGGTTCATGTTTTCTGGACCTGGGTTTCGAGGCCATGGGTTCGGCTTCCAGAATGATCCACCTTGCTCTGAATTCTTCACCTTTTCTGTTTTCTGAGTGCCATTCTGTTTGGGGTTTGAGGCCCTAACCTGATTCTGTCTGTTGAGTATGGTCCTGAAAAATAAATAATGCAGCAATTAATTGGTATTTAACGAAATTAAGAAAAAAAAATATTGCCCTTGAGTGCTGAGATTTTTTATTGCTCCCTTGAAGTTTATGTCCAAGGTGAATATCTTGCTCTCTTCACCCCGGTCTGAGCTCTGCCCCACCCCCATGTGATAGAGGCTGTGCTTTTATTAATTAATTAAGGAAAATCTTTAGGACCAGCAGCTACAATGAATTCTGAAACACTTTGGAATGAATCATGCCTTTATTTATTTAGTCCAGCTCTTCTCAAGGAGCTGGGGCAGGGGGCTGGGGAGACTGGGGGTGGATTTGGAAGATCCTTGGACGCTGGAGTAGGAGGGAAGGTGAAGGGGGACCACCTGTCAAGAAGACAGGGTGCCCCATCTGCACTGCTCTTCCCAGTTCTGTGAAAGCACTGGGCAGCCCACAGGGGGACAGAGGAGGGGATGGGGAGTTGGGCTGGTTCCGTTGGTTCCACAGCCTTGCTGAGCACCTACTAGGTGTTGGGTCAGAGATTCAACAGCCCACAGGGCAGAAGGGGTCCCTGTCCTCATGTGGATTCCAGCAGCATGGGGAAGACAGATGATGAAGAAGTCACTAGAATTTTGTGTGATGAATGCCATGAAATGGCAAGGACACATTACTCTGGGTCCACCTGGCAGGAAGGCCTAACCTAGCTGGGGGCCATGGGGGGGTCTCCATGACCTGGTCTTGGAAGCTTACAAAAAAACTGGGGTGAAAGATTCAAGGGGAGAGCGCATAAAGCCATGGATGAGGTGGAAGAAAATAAAAAGCAGCTCCTGGAGTCTGGCAGCTGGCCTGGCACTCACAGCGGGGCCATGATACTCTCCTGTTGGCCATCAACAATCTCACAGAATGAACACCAACATCAGACAAGGCTACTCTGAGACCATGACAAAGAGAGACAAAACAAGGCCACTTCAGGATTTTGTCTAAGCACGGACAAAAACAAGGTCACTGTACATTATTGTTCTTAGGAAATAAATACACATGGAACTATTAAATGTTAAAGGAGCAAGAGGTATACTGCTTACTCTCAGATGTTTAGAAAATAGATAGGTAAACAGGAGATAAATAGATCACTGGATGGATGGATAGATGCATGGATGGAATGGCATGGCAAAGGCAGCAAAATGTTAAAATTGGTGAATATGGGTATTTAGGTGGGAAATATGTTGGAGTTCCCTGTATGGGTTTTGTATTATCATTATTATTATTTTGTTTGTTTTTAGCATTTTTTTTTGTATAACATATATACAAAGCAAAGAAAGCAAAAAACAATAGTTTTCAAAGCACTCTTCAACAAGTAGTTACAGGACAGATCCCAGAGTTTGTCATGGGCTGCTATGCCAACATCTCAGATTTTTCCTTCTAGCTGCTCTAGAACATTGGCGGATAGAAGGAATAAATATTTTTTTATCAATCCAATCGACTTTTTTTTTCTTTTTTGTGAAAAATAACATGTATACAAAAAAAGCAATAAATTTCAAAGCACTGTACAACAATTAGTTGTAGAACAGATTTTGGAGTTTGGTATGGGTTGCAACTCCACAATTTTAGGTTTTTACTTCTAGCTGCTCTAAGATACTGGAGAATAAAAGAAATATCAATTTGATGATTGAGCAATCATATTCATTTGTTAAACCCTACCTTCTCTGTACAACTCCACTGTCACCTTTGATCTTTCTGTCGTTCTTTGGGGGTATTTGGGCTATGGCAGTTCTAACTTTTTCATGTTGGTAGGGGCTGTTAGTAGTATGGGGGTAGGGGGGTTGTATTGCTTTTGCAACTTTCCTGTGAATTTGAAATTATTTAAAAATAAAAAGTTAAAAAGTAAACCAAAAAAAGGTCATTGGGCAACCCATGAAATACCAAACATCCCTCCCTCTCTCAACTAATATGAATGCCTGCTAATTCTTTACCAAATACAGCTCTATCTCTTCTCATCTGCCTTCTCTATAGATGAGATTCATTAAAATACCCGACCATAGATTTGTCCCTGCTTTCTGACAGCACCCAATCTAGAGCAAACCCCTCCTCTCTTCTCTTTTATCCAAAGTCCAAATCCTATAGTAGTTTCTTTCTAAAGCCCCTTTACCAAGACACCCCACATATTCCATGGCGTGTGTTCTCCCTTGATGCAGCAAATAATAAATACAACCAGACCTGATGGTCTTTGGCTGGGGGACATTGACAAAGACATGGCTGACAACACCGATGATAAAAACATTTATTGTGCAGTGCTGACTATATGTCAGGCACTATGCTTAGTTCTTTGCATTTATTATTTCAAAACTCTGAACTAGATATTAGTGTTATGCCCCATTTTACAGGGAATGCCTGAAGCTCAGGCAGGTTAAGTAACTTGCCTCAAATCACACAACTAGCATGATTCAAAACCATACAATGTGAAACCAAAAACTGTGCCCCCAACCTGTGATCTCTATTGCCTTTCCATACAAAAGGAAGATCCAGAGATGGGAGAGTAAGATGGGGTTGAAGAGGGAAAAGTTGCTGCTGAAAAGGTACAGACAAAGGCTGGAGCTGACCCGTGCCTGGACTGCAAGAGATTGCCTCTGTCTCTGCAAGAGACCTGGCCCGCCCAGGATTCAGTGTCAGGGACTGGCAATACAGCAACAACGGTGGAAGTGGTAATGGGACACACTTCAATAAAGGGCTCATCTAGAAGGAATTCTGGATGAGCACAATAGTTGCTTCAGCTTGGAAACGAAGCTGGACACCAGCCTCCTGGGTGCCAAGTCCTCACTAATCTGTCTACTCCCCTCCAGCTCCACTGGCACCATCTTGATAATGCATGGCATCAGCCCTTTTAAAGTTATAAAATGCTTGATATACCAAAAGATACAATGGATAATACAATAAGTACTTCTATTCCCACCATATGGCTTAAGAAATAAATCATCACCCACCTGCGGAATCCCCTATGTGCCCTCCCTAATCACTCCCTGTCACCACCCCCCTCAAGTAGCTGCCATCCTGAGCTTCATGTTTATTATTTCCAAGCATATCTTCACAACTTTATTGCATCTATATGTGCCCCCATCAAGAATTAGCTTTGTATCTATCACATAGATGGAAAATCTGGTGGTCAATGAGAGGGAGGGGTAAGGGGTATGGTATGGGTGAGTTTTTTCTTCTTTCTTTTTATCTCTTTTTCTGGAGTGATGCAGATATTCTAAAAAATGATCATGGTGATGAATATACTACTATGTGATGATATTGTGAGCCATTGATTGTACACCATGCATGGAACATTTGTATGTTAAGAATGTTCATGTTTGAATGTTGTTTTGGTTTAATAATAAAAATATCAAAAGAAAAAATAAAGTTTCAATGGCTAAGAGACTTCAAATAGAATTGAGAGGTTATTCTGCAAGTTATTTTTATGCATTATGTAGATGTCCCTTTTTAGTTTTTAGTGTATTAGAATAGCTAGAAGGAAATACCTGAAACTGTTGAACGGTATTCCAGTAGCCTTGATTCTTGAAGGCATTTGTTTAACTATATATCTTTTACATTGTGACCGTGTGATTATGAAAACCTTGTGGTTGACGCTCCCTTTATCTAGGGTATGGATGGATGAGTAAAAAAAAAAAAAAGGACAAAAAAAACCCAAATAAATAATAGGGGGGAAAGGGGTAAAAAAATTGGGTAGATTGCAATACTAGTGATAAATGAGAGGGAGGGGTAAGAGGTATGGGATATACGGGGTTTTCTTTCTTTTTCTGAAGTGATGCAAATGTTCTAAAAATGACCATGGTGATAAATATGCAACTATGTGATTATATTGTGAGCCATTGATTGCATACTTTGGATGGACTGTATGATGTGTGAAGATACCTCAATTAAAATATATATTAAAAAAAGAAAAGAAGTGGCTTTGTTTTGCCTGTTTGCACATTTTATTTAGATGAAATCATACAGTGTGTGTCCTTCCCTTTTTTATTCTGTATCTGTGAACCAAGCAAAATGATGCATGTAGCTGCAGTTCATTCATTTTCCCTACTGTATGATATTTCATAGTGAATGTGCCTTGGTCTAGCCATTATCTTGTTAATGGTCCTCTCCCCCCAATATTTGGTTATGATAAATAGCACTGCTCTGAACATTTTTACACCTGTCTCCTGATGTGTATGAACAATACTTTATGAAGGTATTTATATATAGGAGTGGTAGCAAAAGGTTGTTGGAGTATGCATCTTCAGTTTTTCTAGGTGCTAGCAAATTACCCTCCAAAGCCATTGTGCTGGCTTACACTGTACCAACACTGTGAGAGTTCCAGTGGCTCCAAATCATCAACCCTGGGTACTCAGACTTTTAAATATTTGCCAATCTGATGGTTGTGAAATGGATTGCACTGTGGCTTTAATTTGTTCTTCCCTGTTTATAAGTGAGGAGAGTGTTTCTTCATGCATTTATTGGCCATTTGTCATGCCCATTTATGTTTCCCCCGCTTTTCTATTGGTTTGCTTATTTTTATTCCAATTATTTGCAGATATTCTTTATATATTCCTGATACTGATCTTTCGTTGCCTACATGTTGCAAAAATTGTTCTTCCCATCTGTGGCTCATGCTTTCCCTTTCTTACAGTATCTTTTGTTTAACAGAAGATTTTACATTTAATTAGTCTTTCTTTTCCTTTATGGCATCACTTACATAAGAAATCCTTCCCTACTCCAAAATCAGAACATTGTTCACCTCTATTTCCTAGAAAAGAAAAATTGAAGTTCTGCTTTTCAAATTGAAGACTTCAAGCTTCTTAGAATTGATTTTCATGCATGTAGTGGTGCAGAGATCCCTCCACATCTTTTTTTTTTTTCTATTTGGATTACAGTGTTGTCCCTTCACCAGATGTTCATAGTAACATTGATTGATGTCACTCTCCTGCTTAAAATCCTTCCATGACTCTCCAGTACCACAAGAAGAAGCCCAATCCCCTTATCTCCATCTACTTGCTGCTGCATGGACCCCCACCCAACTCCACCACCCCACCTCTCGCCACTCTCCCCTTTCCAGCCTCACAAACCACCCTTCATTCATAAAGAGCCAGGCTCTCTTTCACCTCCAGCCTTCACTAATTTTGTGCTGACTTCCTGGTACACCCACACTCTTTTGGTCTAAGTTTATACTAGTTGCAGTGGGTTGAGTGGTAGCTTCCTCAAAACATATATGTATACCTGGAATCTGTGCATGTCTATTTGTTGGGAAAAAGGGTCTTTGCAGATGTAATTAACATAAGGATCTTGATATGAGGCCATCCTGGATTACCTGGGTGTGCCCTGAATTCAATGACAAATGTCCTTGCAAGAGAAAAAAGAGAAGACACATAGAGAAGGAGAAGACAGCCAGGTGAAGATGGAGGTAGAGATTGGAGTGATGTGGCCACAAGCCAAGGAATGCCTGGAGCCATCAGGAAGTGTCAGGGGCAAAGGAGGATCCCTTCCTAGAGCTTTCAGAGAGAGCAGAGCCCTGCCAACACATTTTGGACTTTGTGGCCTCCAGAACTGTGAGAGTATAAATTTCCATTACTTTAAGCCACCAAGTTTGTGGTAACTTGTTACAGCAGCCCTAGGACACTAATAAATGCAAGAAACTAAAGTGGAGACCTTGCAAAGGGGATGGACAGGGAGGCAGACTTGAGGGGTGGGAAAAGACGAGGCAAGTGGATGAAATATGTTTGGGAGCAGGATAACTTACTGGCAGTGGCATCCATGCCCCGGGTGGAGTGATGGGCAGTGGCTGTGGAGGGGGCGGTGGGTCATAAGTGACAGGATCACACTGGAAAGCCCATTCACTTTCCATATCCTCAGTGGAATGAATGAATCCACCCCAGAGGATTTTAGGTACTTCATCTATGCAGAAGAGAGACAGGAAGGACCCTGGGGAAGCTCAAGGAGCTCAGGAAGGTGAGGGAGCAAATGCTTTGGCTGCTGCCATGGAAGGAAACCTTGGCAGCAGAGTCCTGGGCTGGTAGAAGGAAGAAAGGGGGTGTAAGGCATAAGGACAGAGAGCACCAAAGTCTCAGGGAAGGGGCCCAGAGAGGGGCAGGCTAATCTCAAAGAGATGCTAAGTGTGGTAACCAGAGCTGGCTAAAAGCAAGGGAGATAAGGCCAAGGGGACAATGGGGCGGAGGTAGATGCCAGCAGGTTAAAGGGCAACTCCAGGACGGGGGCAGTGGGAGGGCTCCCTGTGTCTTTGGACTTCTTTGATCCCTGGGCCACTTTGAACTGAACAGAGCCTTGGGCACCAACAGGGTCATGTCTGTTTAAACAAAATTAAACATCGGAGATAAATCATTAACTCACTGAAGAAACGAACAGGAGTCGAGGCCATATCTCCAGCACCAGGACTTAAGGGCCGCCTGGATAAGAACTCCTGCTTATCATGAGTAGCTGCCACTCATGGTTCCCTTCGGCTGGTATAAGCATTTGCTGAGCACCTTTTATAAGCAAGTCACCGGACCAGGTGCGGTGGGAACAGATGAAAAGAGACAGGCAGAACATGCCCTCAACTCAGACCCAGAAGAACCAGAGCTCATGACCATTGTGAGCAGCCCCTCAACCCCCTGAGTTCATCCATCATCCTGTGTAATCCCCTGAGGCTGGGGGAGGACTGCTTGCATTTTGCGAATGAAGAAACCCAAGCTCAGAGAGGGAGAGCAACCTGCCCAGACCACACAGCTTGTCAGTGTGGAGGAAAACAAATGCATGAGCTGGCTTTAGCAAAAGGGGGAATGAATTGTTGGGCTTGGGTGGGATATGTGTCAAGGAAGCCAAGGTGAGGCTCCTCAGAGACAGGGGTCAGGAGCGGGAATGTCATTAAGAGGCAAGGCAACCACTGTCCCCTTCTTTTCTTTCTGGAACCACAGTCTCCCAACTCTATTTCTCACTGAGCATTTATTCTTCCCACTATTTTTGGATTAAGTGTAAGAGTTTTGGCATTGGAGTTGAGTCCAATCCTAGCTTCATCATTTTTTTTATTTTTATTTTTATTTCTTTTTATTTTTTATTAATCAAAAAAAATTAACAAACAAAACATTTAGAAATCATTCCATTCTACATATATAATCAGTAATTCTTAATATCATCACATAGTTGCATATTCATCATTTCTTAGTACATTTCTAGCTTCATCATTTATTACCTCTGCATCCTCAGGGAATCCCCTTCCTCTCCATTTCCCCACCTAGAAAATGGGGCTACCATATAGGGATCAAAGGAGAAAATGCACATAAAGCCCTTGACATTGTTCCTGTCATATAGTAAGTGCTCAATAAACAGAGTTGCTGCCAACAAGCTTTCTGTGGGCACATGATAGGAAATAGCCCTCTAGCACCTAGCCAGCACCAACCAGCAACTTACTAGTACCCGGGTCTAAGTTCTTTGGCTAGAGAATCAACCATGGAATGGGAGGGGTAGAATGGAGTTACTTTGTTCAAACGCAGTCTCAGTTGCACATTGAGGGTGCCTGGTTTCAACCACAGGGCCTTGTGATTAGAAAGCTGGCTCTTTCCAGATCTTTCCAGATCCCTCCATTATGAGCCCTTTGGGTGTAGGGGGAGGGCAATCCAGCTAAAAGAATAGCAGAAGGAGGGCTTAGGGGTGGGGAAGTGCCTGGTGTGTTTCAGGTGGCTGCTGACACATAAAATGTGAAGGGTGCAGAAGAGGTGGGGCAGGTGGTTTGGGTCCCAGTCAGGATTTTATTTTGGCACAGATTGTGAAGAGCCATTCATCCATTTAGCAGATATTTATCATGTGCTAATTGTGCTGACCCGAGGCATTTGCCAGGGATTATTTACTTGAGCAAAAGGCTTTAGTCCTTGCCTACAAGGAGTTAACTGGTCTAGTAGGAGGAAAACAGACACCCAAATGGGGAAATGCTGTTCAACTTGACTGAAGCTGCAAGAGGGGTCTGCTCAAGGTGGGAGGGGAGCAGGGGGAGGAGCACCCCCATTATCCAGGTTTGGGGAGCAACCAGAGGAGATCTTAGGGGAGGTGGTGATGGCATCAACTTTTGTTTTTGTACTTTTTGCTGGCGGGGAACCAATCACCAGCCACTTGTGGTTGGAAGGGGCTGGCCCACGTGTCCTGGGCCTAGTCCATCAGTATATTCTACTCCCCTGGCCATGCTGATTGGTTCAGTGAGATGTATGTGAACCAGCTGTGGCCAGTGAGGGTCAACCAATGACCCAGTGGATTGGAGCTGATAGGAAAAAAGCTCTCTGTGCACTGGGAGTGCTGGCTACATGCATGATGTGACCTTGGAAGAGAGGGGCCACCATATAGGAATAGAAAAGTGGCTTCCCAGAGGAAGGCAGAACTGAGAGCTGGATAGAGATGGCTTCTGATAACAACCTTTGAGGTCCTGGATCCAGCTGTGTCTGAGATCAAAATGATCCCAGGGCACTACAGTAATGTGAATCATTAAATTGTCTTTTTTTGCTTAAGACAGTTTGAATTGGGTTCAACCCATGTGAGAATGAATTTCCAGTATGTTCAATGTCTCTCCCCCCATGGTTTTTCCTTTCCTCAAATAATCAATGATAGCCCTTCCAGAAATATATATATATAAACTTATCTACATATATGCACATATATATGCAAATATACTTCTAAAATTTATTTTACCATAAAGGTAATATATAATCATAAGATTCCCTCATCTCACCCCCTGCCTTCCCTCTTCTTGTATTACGTATCATCTTGAATCCCTTGCTTCCTTTTTATAACTATCATTATACCTATGTGTAAATCTAAAATTTTTTGTTTTTCATTTTAGTTGCTTCTAACATTATAAAAGAGTATCATGATGAATATAATCTTTTGGGACCTTTCTTCAGTGTTTCCCACTTAATATTATATTGCTGATATTTATCCATATTGTAAATCACTGAAGTTCACTCATTTTGATGGTCTTATAATATTTCATTGCATAAATATATCACAGTTTATTCATTTCATTCTTCCATTGGTGGGCATTTGAGCTGTTTCAGGTATTTTCTCTGTGACCAGTGCTTCTCTTAACAGATGGTACATGTCTTACATTGTACAAAAGCCTGTAGGTTATTTCCAAGGCTCTATTTTTCACTCTGGGTAGTGAGAGCATGGTTGTTTATTATATTATTAAAACTAATTAACTAACCAAATAAAATCAGGCCACACATGGACCAATGATGAGAGGATGTTATGACTGATCCAATTATATGCACTGAAGCTCCAGAAAGAAAAATAAATTGGGAAAATATTGTACACACTTTGATGTAGTCTGTATTTTGTATGTAACGGTATGTCTTGGAACTCTTGCCATATCAGCACTTATAGATCTGTTGCAGAATATTCTGTTAAATGGACATATCACAATTAGAAATTTTCAAAATTTTATCATGGAAAATTTCAAACATGTATGAAAGAGAGAATGGTATAATGGAGTTTTATGTACCCAGCACCCAGCTTCAGCAATTATCAACAATTGGTCAATCTTGTTTTATCTCTACCCCTACCCATTACCATTCCCCCTCTTTATTATTTATTTATTTATTTTAACTTTTTTTTAATGTATAGTATAACATATATACGAAGCAAAGAAATAAAAAAGCAATAGTTTTCAAAGCACTCTTCAATAAGTAGTTATAGGACAAATCCCAGAGTTTGTCATGGGCTAACATATGATCCTCTCAGATTTTTCCTTCTAACTGCCCCAGAATATAGAGAGCTGCAAGGCTTAAATATGTTTTTATTATCACATTCGAGTTTTTTTTTCATTCTTTCTTTGGTGAAAAATAACATGTATGCAAAAAAGCTATAAATTTCAAAGCACAGCACCACAACAAGCTGTAGAACATATTTCAGAGTTTGACATGGGTTACAATTCCGCAATTTTGGGTTTTGATTTCTAGTTGCTCTAAGATACCAGAGATTAAAAGAGATAACTGTTTAATGATTCAGCATGCATAATTCATTTGTTAAAGTCTATCTTCTCTGTATAACTCCACTATCACCTTTGATCTTTCCATCCCTCTCTTTAGGGGTGTTTGGGTTATGGCCACTCTAAATTTTTCATATTGGAGGGGTCTGTCACTAACATGTCCCCCTCTGTATTATTTTGAAGAAAATGTAGGTTATCATATCACTTGTCCATAGTTTTCGTTCCCTATTGGTGAACACAGGTGGTTTCCAGACCTGAGCTTCCACAGTGCTACAACGAACATCCTTGTAAATAAACTTTTGCAGGCAGGTGTAAAACTATCTGTCAAATAAATTTACACTAGTGGGCATGCTTGATCCAGTGGGCACAATAATTTTTAATTCTGATGGATCATCACTTCTTTGGCATCTTTCTAGCTTCATTGCCATTATTGTTTCATTTCAGGTTGCTGATTATTGATTTTTCTCTTCTTTCCTCTAACTTAGATGGAAACAGGGATGACGCCCAGAACAAGGATAAAAGTAAGAGAAGCAAAAGTAAAGTCACTCACACAGCTGTTCCTGGGGAGAGATTGTCTGCCCTTTAGGACCCTTGAGGCTTCCAAGGGCCTCCAGGCACTTGCTGACCAAGTAGGAGGGAGAAGTTGGCACTGCTGCCAGCCGGTGCCCCCAGAACACAAACAAAACAACCTTGCAGGCTAGCTCTCTTCCACGTCACATCTGTTTCTAATGTTTTATTGTTGCCAGAAAGTACCTGTGTGCAAATGAGAGGGTGTAGGATGCTGGGGGAAAGCTGTATTATTGGAGGTGGGGGTGGAAGGACTTGGGAGTTGGGGGGGAGTTGTATAATTTGTATAGCTTGCTGTGGGCTCTTGGTGTCAGTTTTCTCATCTGTCAAGCAAATAACATAATGCAGCAGCAACAAAAACTACCCTCAAGTGTCTCTTGCAATGAAGTTGCAATAAAATGTGAAGCTTCTCCAACTCATATTTGGTAAATCCAGCTTTATCATTTTCTGTGTGTGAGTTATTTCTTCTAATTCCAACTCACATTTGAAGAATCCAGCATTATCATCTCTGTGTAATGAGTTATTTCTAGTAAGTGTCCTCAAATTATAGTGATAATGGGACCCTAGTTTGAATATTTACTCATTCGTTCATTCATTTATCAATATCTTGAACACTTATTTATCTTGGATTATTTGCTTTGAATTCTTTTCTAGAGATCTGAATATGAAACTAAGTTTTTTTTTTAACCTTTAACATTGTGAAATAAAACATAGATACAAAAAAAAAAAGCAAGAATTTTCAAAGTGCTTTTTAACAAGTAGGTACAGAACAGATTTCAAAGTTTGGTATGGGTTACCAAATTCCACACTTTCAGGTTTTTCCTTCTAGCTGCTCCAAAACACTGGAAGCTAAAGAAATATCATTATAGTGATTTAGCAGTCATACTTGTTTGTTAAATCCTATCTTCTCTGTAACAACTCCTTTAATCCTACTCCCAATCTATAGGGTTTTTGGACCATGCCCACTGTAACTTTTTCATGTTTTATAGGGGTATCAACAGCATAGGACAAGGGGATGGAATTAGTTGGTATTCTTGGAAAGGTTGGCCCCTCTGGGTTTCAAGATTTATTTAGCCTAGGAACTCTCTGCAGGTTATAGGTTTCAGAAAAGTAAACTTAGTACATGAAACTTTTGTAGAGTCTCAGAGCCCTAGATGTTGTTTAGGGTTAACAGGAATGATGTTAGTATGACAAACCATGGCAATTAGTAAAGTCTAGCTGAAGGTTGCATAAAAGTAGCCACCAGAATAGCCTCTCGACTCCATTTGAACTCTCCTAGCCACAGATACCTTATTTTATTACATTTCTTTCCCTCCTTTTTGTCAGGAAAACATTGTTGATTCCCTGGTGCTAGGGCCAGGCTCAACCCTGGGATTCATATCCTCTATTGCCAGGGAAACTTTCACCCCTGAATGTCATGTCCCATGTAGGGGGTAGGTTTTCCTTGCAGAGTTGGGCTTAGAGAGGGAGAGGCCATATCTAAGCAACCAACGCTTAGGCATAATTATAAGTAGTCTTGGCTTCTCCACTAAAGAAATAAGTTTCGTAAGGACAAGAGAGTACCAGGAGTTTCCCAGATGGGAAAATTTAATATTTCCTTATTTTTTCTCCAATCCCTCAAAGGAGTCTACCAATACCTTTTAATTATCAGCCCACCGTAGTCTGGGATGTCTCCAGGTAGTACATTAAGCCATACAGAATTACAAGGCCTCATTCCTGTGAAATTAAATTTGACTCAATTGCTTTTAACAAAATTTGGGTTTCTTAACTCTCAATCTTGGAGTCTCTTTAGATTGTGTTTTGTGTGTGAGTGTGGCTGCTGCAATTGTCATTGAATTGGTCGGCTTTACTGCTGCATGTGTCAAGAGTGTTTCCTTACAGGGATGGACCTAGGAACTCAAAGGATGTAGCCACTGCCTTCCCTCTCTTTGTTGTCTCATCTCAGCTTGTTTCTGTTTGTCTTTTCTACTGCAACAGCTTTTTCTACATGGCTGAGAAAGTTAGCTTCCAATACCTTCAATTTACAGAATCCTTCCAGTTTGAGATCACAAAAAAGACAGGGGTTCCTCCCCCTCGATTTCCAGTAGATTAAATTTCAGGGAAGATTCTGATTGGCCCTGCTTAGGTCACATACCTGCCTCTGAACCAATCATTGTTGCTAGGAGAGTGGCTACTCTGATTAGTTGTTCTGGATCATATGACCATTTCTGTGTGGGAGGCTGAGCCCTACAGAGACCCCATTGGTCAGGAAGGAGTGGGTACCCACCAGAAGAGATAGTAAGTCAAGGATAATCCCTGTTCATTGCTATATCCTTGTAAGGTGACAGTTGCTTTCCGTTTAGCATGAAGCATACATTTCTGCATTCTCAACCAAACCGCCTCTTCTCCTCTGTTTACTCCACTTCCCTGCTAAGCTGCCCAGTCAGATACAGCTGGACAAAAGCAAATGATTGTGCTTTATTTCCTTCTAGTGCTTTCTCTCAATTCTTGTTTCTTTATCTTCAAATAAAGGTATATCAACGTCAAACAACCTGACTTGTCTTTCTTTTAATGCTCTGATGACCCCCTCATCCCCTATCGGCCTTTCTTGGCCAAGAAAGCATGCAGTCACATTTCCACTTCAATTAAACATTGCATCCTGAAGACAGGTGCCTCTTGTGGTCAAGGGCACTGCTCACAGATACAACTGTGTCCTGTATGTAGTGTAATGTTTTTACTTCTCAGATCTTGGAGTTTCCTCTTTCTACCTTAACAGCCCAAAAGTGACAGTTTCACCACCTGGTTGAGTCAGCATACGCTCTGTCAGACGCTCTTTAGTATCTTTTGAAACAAAAATGGGCTGCAGATGTGTTTTTTTTGACCCCATACAGCACTATACATCTTTAAAATCTATTGCGAACATTGGAAAACCAGGAGATGTTACAAACATATCTGAATTTGTATTTCTTTTGAAAAGCATGCCAGACTCCTTCCGTTATTCATAGCAACAGTGTGTGGGAGGAACTTTGGACAGGTCCTGTGTTCCCCAACTCCCCAAGTGCAAGGCATTCATCTGCGGGTCTGTTGCCATTTGCCATCTCACCTTTTGGTTACTTTTTCATACATCCGGCCCCCTTCACTCTTTTGCATTCCCTGCCTGGCCCCTGGAGCATCGTTTGAGTTTGTGACTCCTGGTGGGATGGCCACTGCAAATCAGGGACAGGTTGAAGCATGGTGTAAGCCACTGAAGAGTTGGGGCCCAGACTGGCCTTCTGCCTCCAGGCTTAAAGAAGACGTGGACTGATGGTATACTTCAAAGGCAGAAGAGACACTTCTAAGAGTTTTTAAAGAATTGCCACTACTTGTCTGTATAATACCTATTTTACCTTTCAAGACAATTATATGATGTTTAAATACAATGAATGAAAATTTCCAGAAATAGATATAATGTGGAAGAATGCTAGTGTGTCTTAAGTTTGAATCATCTTAAAGAAGCAAGATGAGGTTCAAATTCATCAAAGTTTTTTGTAAAATAGTTAATGTGTACTTATCAGACCTTATTGTAATCCTTGATTGACTTCTCTGTCTGTAGCAATAAATGCTTGTGGAGGGAAGGAAGGAAGGAAGGGAAGGAGGAAAGGAGGGAGGGAGGGAGGGAAGGAGGGGAAAGAAAAGAAAGAAGGTCAGGTGGAAAGAAAGAAGGAAAGAAGAGAAAGAAGGCCTACTTCCACTATTCTGTTGGTTACTTGAATGCAGGGACTGGCCAATGAAATTTTTTTTAACTTTTTATTTTGAAATAATTTGAAGAAGAAGTTGCAAAATTAATACAGAGAGGCCCCGTATACCCGTCACCCAGCTGCCCCCAATGGTAACATAACTATAGGACGTAGCATGCATTAGGTATTCAGTAAAATTTATTGACTAAACATGTTTGCATTTAGAAAACCGGCATCATTATTTGTTGAGTTAGGAGGTTAGTCTCTTCATTTTTTTTTATTTTATTAATTTTGAATATGTAATGTATGTGCATGGGGCAAAATTCAATAAGTACACAAGGTATACAGTGAAAAGTAGGTTTTACTATCTTTCCTTCACTTCAGTTACCCAAACGCCTGCCCAGAAGCAATCATTTACTGCTTTCTTATTTCTCTTTTCAAATACAGTGAATGTTTGCAAACTTCACACATCTGTTGCCTCCCTGGCCCCCTCCATTATAGCATACGATATACACATTTTTTTCACTTAGCAATGTATCTTTGTGATCATTCCATATAAGCTCGAGGAAGCTTCTTCATTCTTTTTTTTTTTAACCAATGAATTTTATTGCATCATTAAAATATCTCAAATCTGTCTGGTGTCTTGTTTCCATAGCTGGACAACTCTTAGATCTTATTCATCAGTCTACTGTACTGCTCCTTTTTCAGAGATATAGATACTATCCAAAAATTTTCTGATATCCTTGTTTTTAACTGTTGTCTGCTGAATCAAAGCAGCTGAACTTGATACAAGTCTAATGCCATTTCCTTCAAGAATCAACCCATCTTTCTGGACTTGAGATCCTGAACAAGCAATACCTGGCCTCATCCAAACCCTGTGGATATATATTCTGCCTAAGAAATTTTGGAATAACGACATTGATGGGGAATTGAGCATACCCAGACTTCATCTTGTAACGGAGGCCCTGTGTTACATCCTTGATCACATTCTGTACATTATTGCAGTTCCTTTATATTTCCCCACCATTTGTCAACCTGAAGCCTCTTCTTTTTCTTCCCACGGAGACTGAATTCTATATTGATGTGGCTGAAATCCCTCTGCAGGGTTCTTCTCCGGCCCTTCACGATAATTGTGCATCCCTTCAGCCTGAGGTCAGCTTTCCTGGAATCTTGACTGTCTGATTGCTGCGAATCGTCTTCATTTTCGCAGTAGTGGCTAAGAGTTCCTCATTCTTTTTAATGAATGTGTGTGTTTCATTATATGGGTGCACCATAATTCATTTCACTAATCCCCTACTGATGGACATTTAGGTTGTTTCCTGCCTTTTATTATTACAAACAACACTGTGATGCATATCCAAGTCTGCTTATTTTGCATAACAAATAATGCCTGTTTTATTAATTTATTTTCTTTAGATACTAAAGCATATGGTTTCTGGATTTGAGAACCCCACACTTGCCCAAATAAAGCTTTGGTGGCAGAAAATTCCCACCCCCACAACTCCCCAGCTTTGTGTGTTTTGGGCCCAAATCTGTGAGATTTGCCAAAGGTTTGGCAGCTTTAAGCAGTCACCATGCACCTGTTCTCAGTTATGCTCATCTGAGCTGTGCCTGATAATCAGAGAAAGGAACAAATAAGTTATTAAGACAATGCATGCAAGATAATGAATGTGCATCACTACTCTTCATTCCTATCTCTTGATCCAGCTTGCAGATCCTGTCCTTGCCCCTAGACGATAGGTCTTATCTGTTATTTGAAATTATTTTCTATCTCCCCGTACTGCATGCCAGCTTTTGGTGAAATCCCATTACTCAGTAAATGTCTCCATTTCCAAACAGCTTTACGCTGCTGAGAGATGAATCATGTAACCTCTGTGTTGTTGGCCTATGGCTCATTAGCCCTATCTTTCCATAAACTGAGTTAAAACAAAAAATGGAATTGGGTTCATTTTCTGACACTTGTCTGGGTTTTCATGACAGTTCCTGAGGGCAGGGCCATCGTTCTTCTCCACACTCAAAATTTATTCTAGACTCATTCAGCCAGTGCTCATAAACAGCCATTTACAAGCTGCCCCAAATGAATGCAAAACAGGAGGGGTGCATGGCAGTGTGCTGATCACTCAATCATTTAGTCATTAATTCATGCAAAAAATATTTATTGGGTGCTTTCTCTGTGCCAGGCAGCCTTGGCCTTAGTCAGTGAACAAGACAAGAATCCCTGCCATGCTGTCTGGCTTGCTCTCTGGCATGTGTGTATGTGGGGCACAACAAAAAGAAATAAAGGAATTACTTAGTATTTTAGAAGGTGATTAAAACTATGGGGGCGGGGCGGGGGGCAAGCCAAGGGAAACTGGGAGTGAGGGGGGGAAGGGAGCACACAGCAGTTTTAAATAGTGTAGCCAGGGCAGATCTTCTTGAGGATGAGATTTGAGCACAGCTATCCTGTGTGTGTGTTTTCATGAAAATACCACTAATGACCTTGACTTTTTTTATGACAGCTTTATTGAGATATAATTCACATACCACAAGTCACCCTTTAAAAATGTATAATTGAGTGGCTTTTAGTATATTTACAGAGTTGTGCAACCACCACCACTATCTAATTCCAAAACATTTTCATCACCCTCAAAAGAAACCCATTAGCAGTCACTCCCTTCCCATGCCCTCCTCCCCCCAGCCCCTGACAACCACTTATTTTCATTCTGTCTCTATAGATTTGATTATTCTGGATATTTCATAATAAATGGAATCGTGGAATTGTGGTCTTTTGTGGCTGGCTCCTTTCATTTAGTATCTAATGTTCTCAAAGCTCATCCACAGTTGTAGCAAGTATCAGTGCTGCATTTCTTTCTATTGCCAGTCTTCCATTGTATGGATATACCACATTGTTTATTCACCCATCAGTTGATGATCTTGAAGTTTAAATAGCAGAAGGTGTAATAGGGGTGCACTAGTGACTGACCACCTCCTAAAGGACTGGGATGTCAGGAGATGGGGAGCCCATCACATCATCAGGACCCAGTGCCCCACAGCTCTGCTTTCTCAGATGCTTCTCTGGCTGTGCAGAAGCTCTGGGTGGTTCAAACGTAGTAACACAGATCTTGGCTTTTCTCAAGTGTATTTTCTCTTCAGTATTTTGAAAATATTTTTTTCTATTTTAATATATAGCCTTGATAAATTGTTTACTCAAGGAAATTCTCAATGAGAATTTTTTTAAAAGTCTTTTTAATATTTCGGGTATGGTAGCAAGTAGAAACACATCATCCTAACCAAATACTTGCAAATATATGAACAAAGCGATTATGGTAGGGGAAGGAAGACTTCATGGAATCTGATCTGGCTTTTGAAGGAGGGATTCGATTTCCATAGCGGACTAAGAGATGAGGAAGGAAAAGTTGTGACTGGAAGTCCCCGGGCCCTGAAGGGTGTTCACGACGTGTCTTAGGAACGTTAATTTGGCAGTCTTCAGTCTATGTGCAAAAATGGTGATAGTATAGGAATCCCGTCCCCCACCCACCCAGCCTTCTGCACAGGTTGAGGCTCAAATTCCAGAACTCCTCGAGCGAGGTGTTTAAGTTACGTCGGGGGCTGCACAAAGATGAATTCCATCGGAACCCAAACGGCTTCCCCAAAGGTCTCCCTCGCTCCTCCAGACTACATTGTGGATAAATGACACGGGGGCAAGAACCGAATACGTCCCTGAGCGCCCCGGGCCGTGCCCGTTTGATCCTGGAGGTGGGGGTGGAAAGCGGGCGGGCGTCTCGCTCCCCGGGATCTGTGGACTGGGCCGTGGAAGCCGGGAACCGTAAGGCCTTCCACGCACGAACGGAGGAGAGGCCCTAACTGCTGCACCGGACCAGGAGGCGTGGAAGTCTCCAGAGAGGAGGGGGTCTCGCAGGGGGCAGGGTGCTACCCTCATTCCCGCCCAATTCTGGCAAACGCGAGGAGAAATGTCTGCCGCCAAGGGTGGAGCGCAGCGGGGCGGGGCGCGGACCCGGGAGGCGGAGTAGAACGAGGGGGCGGGTACAGACGAAGGCGAAGGGTGGGGCGAAGACGAAGGGGAGCCGCGCGGATGGTGGGCAGGGGGCGGGGCTAGAATGAGGGGGCGGAGCGCAGGCGGAGACCCGGCAGCGCAGCGAAGGCGAGTGGGCGGGGCGTAGGCCGAGGCCGGGGGGGCGGGACGAGGGCGAAGGGCGGAGCGCAGGTGCAGGACGGGGCGGGGCGAGGGAGGGGGCGTGTTCTGTCTCCGGGCCCCGCCCCTCGCCGCAGGCGCGCCGGTGCCGCCTTCCCGCTCCCCCTGGCGGCGGCAGAGGCCGAGGGCGGCGAGGGTGGGGAGAGCGGGTCACGGCGCTGCCGGGGCGGGGATAACCCCTCACGTGGAGCAGATGAAAGGGCCGCGGCGCGACGGCCGGGAAAGCCGAGCACAGCCTGTGACCCACAAAGCCGCCGCCGCCGCTGCCGCTGCCGCGATGGGGCTCTGAGGCGTCCGCCCGCGCTCGGTCCTCAGCCGGCCCGCGACTATGCCCGGCCGCGCCCGCCCTCCGCGCCCTCCCGCCGCAGGACCATGAGGCCGCGCTCGGGCGGGCGCCCAGGGGCCCCGGGCCGCCGCCGCCGCCGCCTCCGCCGCCGCCCCCACGGTCCCCGCGGCCGCCGCTTGCCGCCGCCGCCGCCTCTGCCTCTGTTGCTCGGGCTGCTGCTGGCGGCCGCGGGGCCCGGCACGGCACGGGCCAAGGAGACGGCGTTCGTAGAGGTGGTGCTGTTTGAGTCGAGTCCGAGCGGCGACTACACCACCTACACCACTGGCCTCACGGGCCGGTTCTCGCGGGCCGGGGCCACGCTCAGCGCCGAGGGCGAGATCGTGCAGGTAGCTGCCCGCCGCCGGGTCCCGTGCCGCCGCCGCCACAAGATGGCTCCGGGGGCTGCGCCCGCCGACCCCTCCGCGGGCGGGCGGGCGGGCTGCGGGGCGGGAGGGAGGGGCAGCGACGAGACCGGCGGCATCCCTCCCCGGCCGGCTGGTGGGTGGGCGGGGTGCGGCCTCTGGGCGCCGCGGCTCGGGGCGCACGCACGTGGGGGGTCGAGCCTCCTATGGGCCGGGGGTGGGGGTGCGTAGAAGGGGGTCTTTGGCCCGGGGTAGCTACGCTTGGGCGACCCCCTTGGGCTGGCCGGGCATTTAGGTCTGCCTCAGGTGGAAGTCCCGAGAACTACCTGTTGAATGCCAACTTTTGAAAGACAAGTGATGAAGGATGGGGTGGCCTTGTTTCAGGTCTTCAGGTCGAAGGGTTTGCTCTTCATTCAGGCATGGTTTGGGGGGAGCGGCCAAGAGCTCCATAACATCACGTTTCTTTGCCGCCTGCCTCACCTGGACGCTGACCCTCCAGCAGGTTTCCCAGGCAGGCAGCAGCAGGCGGGGGATAAGCAGGGGGAGGTGGACGAGGAGAGGGCACCGAGATGCCTTGGAGTGGGGGTAGAAGGCAGCTCTTTGCTACGTGCCTCAGATTACAGAGGGTGGGAGAAAGGAGACTGCCTGTCTGCTGTTGGCCAAGGACTAATGCGGGGGCGGGGGGTGCTTGGAAATCAGGAGACAGGGTCCCTCACTGACAGGGCCTTCACCTTGTTCCAAAGGAAAGATGTGTGCATCTCACAGAGCTTTAAACTGTACCCACTCGTTGGAGGAGGGACCCTCAGCTGTAGCCACTGCCTAATGGTTAGCTGAACAGATGCCTTCCCGCTTCCTTGGCGGTGATTTTATCAACCTGTTAGTAGATGGCCAGTGGACTTATGGCAGTTACTGCTCGCGTTGCAGATGGCGGCGATTTGAAATGGTTGGCTTGTCTTTGAACCTCTTGGGGCAGTCGGATGGCTGCAGGGCCTTTTGCGCAGTGCTTTTGGGTGAGTTATGAATGAAGAGAAGGGGATTGTGTGAGATGACTGCCTAGCAGCCCTGATGTAGATAGTGCTCTTCCTTTCTCCTTCCCCCAGATGCAATCTTCAGCCCTGGCTGGACAGGGCAGGGAGCCTGTGCAGCTTGACTCCTTGGAGATGTGTCCTTCCAAAGCTGGAGGAGGCATCTCTGGTGCCCATTAATCTCCAACACGGTCTACAGTGCTCTCATCCCCATCTTAAACTTCTGTGGAGTAAATAGAGGGGGGAAACACACATTGTTTGATTTTTGTGACTACATATGTTGTTAAAGGCTTTTGGACTTTATTATTTTTTTAATGTTATAATTATGGTCTTTAATTTATAAGCTTTAGAGAGGATGCTCTGCTGAAGATTCCTAAACATTTCAATTGCAGCCTTCAAGGAGAGTTTCAATCTTAAATCTTGCTTCTTGCGGCTCTTTGAAGCTTTCGCTGTGCCCTGATGGCTTTAGAAATGTTTGATTTACAGCCTTGCAAGAAAAAAGATGTTTTAATGTGGTACTTCACTTTTTGAAGGAGACTTTTGAAGTTTGTGATTTTTATCTGCAGGGTTTTAACTTGTACTTTCTCCACGGTAGTTTGTCTGGTGAGCTATCCATTATGAGTAGTGCTATGCTCTGGAGATAATCTTAGGCTCTCCATTTAATACAAAATTAGTAGTTTAAACACACCATTTGTAACTATTTTATCCTTGTGAGTAGAGAGATAATGTGTGAATTTGGCAGAAGGAACCTATTCTCTTTTGAAACTTTTTGAAATGCTTATCTAACTCATAGTCCATTAGCCTAGCCAAAAAAAGTCAGCAGTCGCTAAGTAAAGAAAAATGACTTAAATGGTATTTAATAAGTTTACATGTTAAGCAGTCGCTAATAAGTGCCCTTAATTCCCTTATAACTGCAGTAATGTTGGTGAGTTTACCTGAGCTGCCTGAATAGTCATTTCTTGGTGCACTATCTTTAATAACTTTATTGTAGTGGCCTACTCATTGACCCCCTGGAATTTCTGTGTGTGTGTGTGTGTGTGTGTGTGTGTGTGTGTGTGTGCAGAGACTGACATGCTTTTATTAGTTCTGCTAATACTGCCCAATTGAAGGAGCTGGTGTGGCCCCTGTCAGCCCTAAAGAAGTTTTTTTTTTGTAAGAAAAGCTGATATTTTAGGACTGCTGTAGAGGAAATGTAACATTTTGAGTGAGAAATGAGATAGTACTAAAAAAAGGTAATTAATATTCAGCTTCAGATTAATCATGTTTTCCAAGTGCTCCAGTTGAACGTTTTAAAACTTCTTTTCATTTATCATCTTACAAAAAATCTTTGATTTGCTATTTAATGTATTATGGCCTTCAGAACAGAGTTCATTTCCCTATAAATAAACCTCAGTAGTAACACTGTATAATATTGCTTTGGTTATTTTCAGTGAGGTACCATAGCACTTTTGTTCATGGGGCAGGAGAAAAGTACCTGTTTGGGAGCCTTCTCCCTTATAAATTCTAAGATAGGGAATTGATTAGTTTGTATTACTGATTTTTTCCCTCTCCATTATGTGCCAGTGAAAGTATGTGTGTATATGTTTATACCATAGATATCTTACTATAGTCTGGATTTGTCCATATACTTCCAATTGGAGTACTTGTTAGTCATCGCATAAGTTAGGGTAGGAGGGAATTGGACTAAGAAGTCTGTGTGTGTGTGTGTGTGTGTGTGTGTGTGTGTGTGTGTGTTTGTGGATGAGACAGAGACAGTCAGAAGAACAGACATATGTAGTAATTCAGACCTTGGGATCAGTCCCCATAAATCTTGGTTCTCTCCTAGTGTGCATTTTAGGCTTAAATAACTTTCTCCAGGTCACCAGTGTGGTCTGTATGAAGAGAAGTCTTTTTATTGTTGACATCTCCATCTGTGAAAGTTATGGTGAAAACAATGTGTGGGTATGACATGCTATTAATTACTTTTATTATCTTATTTACTCATTCAGTGTTAAAGCCCATTTGCTTGTAAGAGCATCAGACATACAGTTTGGATGCTGGAGGAATTAATTACACTTCTCTAATTCTGAAGTATGAAACTTTAAAGGGTTCTTAGACATATTGATACATATTTCATCTTTGGACCAATTTGTTGCTGTTAATGAGATCATTATCTAAAACTTTCAGACTTGGGGTGCAGCTCACATGGTTGGTGATGTTAAATAAAGGCCCGATTAAACACTGGCTAGTGGTATTCGGATTGGTTAAACAAACAAAGAAAATTTGCATCGCCAGAGATGAAAGATTTCTTTAAAGTGGAAATGCATTTTTTCTTCAAGTCAAATATTTAGAACCGCTTGAGAAATTCATTTGTAGAAGGAAGCTGAATGATAGGTTTTGTGTAACTTTAAAATCGGCCTTTCTGGATCCTGGGTTAAGTGTTGAATGGCCTTGAAAGCAGAGGAAAGCTGAGAACACTTAAGAGCCAAGCCAGTGCCTTTAGCTATTTAAGGGTGGGAGGAAAGCTGGGTAGTTTAAAAAGGCCCAGCAAGGTCCTTAAATATCCAATATTAACTAAAGGTATCGCAGAGAATAATTTTAGGAAACTAATTCCTCTGTCAGGTGTCTCTGACCGTATGTTTCTGCAGTTGATCATTTGATCAAACACTTTATTTTCATCTCCATTTTAATTCAATAGGCCGGCCTCTAAAAATTGACTTGGCCTAATGGAACAATAGTGTGCTGACAGCTGACCTGGATTTACACAGAAAGGGATTGCCGACTGTCTTGTCAGATGGGCCTTCATAGGTTAGAACCGAGCAGCATTTGATTTGGGGAGAAAATTAGGACCATCTGCATTCTTAGGGTCTCTTATTTTCTGTTCTGTTTCCTGAGATCTCATGGGAGTGGCTAATAAAGTTGTGAGTGGAGACGAAGGAAGGGAGTTGGAGTTGTGTGGAGTATAGACAATAGAGGTGGTGGTAATGGCTTCCATCTACAAGCATTTATTGCTCACCTCATCCTGACATGACCATAGAATTAGCAACCTTCGTAACCCCATTTCACAAGTGAAGAAACTAAGGCTGAGAGAGGCAAGTTGACCTCCCTAATCTCACACGGCTAGTGACTGGTAAAAGCTAGATTGAAACACTGTAAAGGCTGGCCCCCAAACCTACATTCTTAATCTTTATGCTGAACGGCCTCCTACCACGGAGGAGCAGTGCTCTTAGGTTTGTTCCTGTTTGGCCGAATAAACAGAACTCGGCTGGTTAGGGCTTTGACATTAATTCTAGTCTAATTTTTAACAGGTTTGGATGGGGGTTCTTAACCTGAGGCTGACAGACTTCAGAGATGGCCTTTGAAGCTCTGAAATTATATATGCACAATCGTGTGTGTACGCTTTGGTTTTCATGAGAAGACATATAGCTTTGCCTCTTGGAGGGTTCTTTGCATCCCCCCCCCCCGACCCCACCCCCCACAAAAGAAAAGGAAACAAGAAAGGCTAATAGCTGTCATAGAATAGCCCATTACTAAAATCTTGACTGAAGTGATGTGGGGTTCAGACTGGCAAGAGTTGTATATTCATTGGACTGACGTTTAGCAAAGCCCCGATCTGAATCTAACGCTACATTGCTGTTGTCCTTTGGAGCTCCCAGGTTCTTACAGAGACAAGATATGTGAACGGATAAACCCATAATTCTTTGCATCCAGGTTGCCCACAGAATGGAGCCTTTGGGCCCTAAGGCAGTGTTGTGTATAGTGAATTAACTTTTCTCCTGTGCTTCTGTTGGCACTAGTTCTGTACATCCTTGGGAGGAGGGAGACCCAGTAGTCACTCAGAATTTTTTGCTCTGTGGTGCTGAAGTGTGTGACGAATGTGCACACAGGGATGTGGGAATGCAGAATGTAAACGTGTTCTTTTTCGGCATTCATTGAAAAATGAGATGGAGCATCTGTTGGTGTTGATATACTTTAAGATTTTTCCTTACACCTTCCCTTGTGAACCTGGGTCTGGTAAGGGCAGTTCTGTTTGGTTTTGCTCATTTCTGAGTCCGCCATTGGTGCCCAGTGCCTGGTATTTATCAGGTACTCAATATTTATTGAATGAATTATGGATTTAGAGTGTATGTCAGACAGGCAGCAGGCTCATAGGTTTGGATTAATTGATGAGAACAACTTCATTTGGCCTGGTTAATACGTTTCAGGATTAGTTCTCCTTTTTGGTAGTTATTTCCAGAAACTTGCTTGGGTTAGGTGGGAGGGATGGGGCTCTCTCTGGGACTGGTAGACCCACTGGCATTCTAATGCCAGGTTGTATGAGAGTGACCTATGTGTATGCATGTTCGGGACAGGGTACCTGCCATTATAGAGGCCTGAAGATGGTCTTTTCTTGACAAAACACTGAATATTGAGAAAGCGCTAATGTGGGCAAGTGTTTGGGATGGACAGACACTTGAATTGAAGAATAGTTCATGGCCAAGCCCTAGAGTCCCTTTGATAAACTATAAAGGCTGGGGACTCAGAATCATATACCTGAATATATACCATGTGAAAAACCTTGCTTCTTGATGCCATTTCCCAAGTCTGTAGTGTGGATTTGTAGTTTATGACAAAAATCATGTTTAAATCAACCTTCATAATCAAAAGAACAGATTCAACACTTTTATGTTTGAGATAAAGGAATTGGGCTCCCAAGAAGTAAAGGTCTTGCCCAGGCCCACATGGTGAGGTAGAGCCAACCCAAGATCGGTGTTCTGGTCTCCCAGCTGACTGCTGGCCTTGGAGCGTCTCAGCTCACACTGACTGGACCCCAGCTGGGTGGAGCAGGGGACAGCAGGTGCAGAAGTGTGCCTTGTGATCAGGTGTATAATTGAATATATTAAAAGCTGGGAGAACTTTTAATAATAGCTCCTCATGATCAGGTATTTACTGTGGGCCAGGCACTGGGCATAGTGCTTTACTCACAGTTAACGGAAGAGGTAAAGGCTTGCCCGTTGTCAGATGAGGAGACCGAGGACAGAGAAGGGATGGATGTCACTTGTTGAGGTCACTGAGCAAATTGTATTAGAACTGAGATTCAAACACAGGTCTGTCTGATTCTGAAGCCATTTCTCTTTTCACAAGACTGCCTCAGTGGGCATTTTCTTTGCTTGTGATGAAGTTGTATGAACTGGTGGTGGAATTTAGAGTTAGATATAAACCCAGACCCAGTTGACCAAGAAATGAGTCTATAATGTCAACTGAGAAAGCATTCCCCATTTAGAGGCTATTCTCTTTCTCCTTTGTTCCTTTGTTCCTTTATTCCTTCCTTCCTCTCTCTTTATCGCAGAAGGCTCATTCTAACATGTTTTTCCACTAAGAGTCACTCTGCCAAGTTTGGGAAGAGGAACTAGTGACTCGAAGCAAACAACTGTCACTCGATGGTACTTGTTAGTTTTTGGCTATTGGAAGAGTTGGAACCAGCCTTAGTGTTTTGGCATTTAAAGGGATTTCTGGTGCGAGCCACACCTCCTTCCCTGCCTCTTGGCTTCCTGAGGCTGACTTTTCAGAGCCATTTGGGAGTCTGCCCAAAGAGGTCATGGCCCACCTTCATCCCCTTTCCTACTTTGCATGGGCTCTACATTGTCTGATTGTTTGACCTAAAAGATTGTGCGAACCTGATGTTGTGGGTTCTCCCTGCTCATCTCTTCCTCTGGGCAATTAAAAACTAAATGTGAGGTTGCAGTCCATCAGTCGCCTTTGACTTCCAGACTCTGTGTGAGGCGAGGCCCCTACCCACAGGCAGCTGCAAGTAGGGGGGCAGATACCATGTGAACAGTTACTGTACTGTGGGACAAGTTCTTTCTGGTAGGGCAAGTCCTTTAGGATATGGAGGGCACACCTGGAAGAGGGAACCTGGCCCAGGGTGCCTTAAGTTTAGGCCTGGGCAACCCATTCTAAAGAAACATGCAGTTGAAAACCCAGTACGTGCATTTGGACATTTTGGTCTTTTCCTGCTCACTGGTTTTTTTTTATTATTTTTTTAAATCTACCTTTGAGGTTAAAGCTGATAACCCCTTTATAGAGACTTGCTTTTATATTTGTCAGACAGGATAGGAAGAAGGTGAAGAGTGGAATTTCTTTTGCAGTTTGAATGAGATGTTTTAAAATCTGACTTTTTTAAAAAAAAATCTGACTCTGTTGACTCATGATGGTGTGAAGAGAATGAGGTCAGCAGGCCCATTGTGGTCCAAGGGAGAGTATCTTATTTTTATTACACTGAAGATGTGTTGTATGACTTGCTTGATATTAATCCCCTTTCCCTCCCAAGCAGCCAGCGATGTGGTTGTTTAGAAATTTGATGTGTAGAGTTGATTTTGTGGAAACAGACTTTGATGATCTGTAAGTTTGATGTGAAAATGTGTTGGAGTGGGGCTTTTGACCTCCTAGTGCAGAAATGCTGCATTTAAAACAATAAAAGGTTGAGGGTGGTGCTCAATCAGGTATGTATGAAATCCCAACCCACGCCATTGGAATATGATTAAAAATGAATTTTCTGCTTGAACTTGAGTTAATTTGAGTATGCTAACTTGTCAGCAGACATTTATTGAATTCCTACTGTGGATTCAATCTAAAGGAGAAATGTAGCTTTTCTGCACCTAGGATGTATGTTATTTCTGTAAGTTTTTCCATACAATTGTGGAAGTCACATTTTCCCCATTTTACAGAGGAAACTGAAGGCTGAGAGTGTAAGTAAGCTGCCAGGGCCACAGAGCTGGGATTGAACTTGGGTGAGCCCCAAACCCACTGCCCCACCTGCCTGAGGACCCAGGTATAATTTGGTGAGATATAGGCAAGAATTGTAGAATAACTTCATTTTCCATTCCTTCTAGCCATGGCTAAAATCTTCCTTTAAAGAAAAATTATCTGTGACTTGTTTTCTAATTTATAAAAAAAAAAATGTATATTGTAGGATATTTGGAAAACACAGAAGTGTGAGAAAGTAAAATCAATGCTACTATGTAGAGATAATCTTTATTATTTAAAGATTAACCTTTGTGTTTTGGACTATCTTTCCTTCCCTTTGCTTTTTTAAAATGAGCTTACAGGGCTTTTACAGAAATTGGAAAAACATTATGTTGTTAGTGGCTGCATTACACATAAATGTTTTCCGTTATTATAAGTAATGCTGTGAGGAGCATTCTTTTTATATCTCAATTCCTTTCATAGGGTAAATTTCTAGAATTAGGATCACTGGATTAAGTGGTATAAATGATTTTAAGGCTCTTGGTAACTATTGTCAGATTGCTCTGCAGAAGAGTGGGTCTAGTTTATATATATTCTCCCTACTAGGTCAGCAAACATGTTTCCATACACCCCTGCTCATAAGGGGTAGCAACTGTCCTCCCCCAACCAAAGAAAAAAAAGCATATATGTAAACGTCTATATATTGCTATCATTTACTAAATAGTAAAACCTTGGCTTAAAAAAATTTTTTTCCTGGCCTCAGGATCTAAGTTATGACTAATTTCTGCATCACTGAGAAGGTACCTGGAATGGCATCTGGGTACCCTTTCTATAGGTGTAGCTGAGCATGACTGAGGACAGCTGACTGCCCATGTAGCCTGGGTAGGGACACAGAACCTAGAGGCTCAGAGGAGCCCTCCTGGGAGGTGGTCACTATGCTGTCGGCACAGCCTTTGGCAGCAGATTATTGCTCAGGAAGGTGCTGCTGCTTTTGCTGTTTTCTGCATAGCCCCTTCGTGGTAGGGCAGTTTCTCTGCTTATGAATGGGCTGTTTCCATTAGGCATCTGTCCTGGCGTTCAGAGTGACATTGTCAGTTGGTGGTGGGCAGAGATGCAAATACGGCCAAGTACCAGACTGTAACCAGGCTAGGCATTGCGCATCTCAGCAGCAGGCCCTTGGGCTGAAAACACCTTCTGGAGATTATATTTGATCCCTGCTAAAAATCTAGAACTTCTACATAAAAATATGGAATTTTAGTTTCTTCTGAAAAATTCACCAGTGCCTCTCAGATTGTGCTGGCTTCACTCAGTGGCAGGTACATTTACTCATGCCTGACACCTGAGGGCATTGGAGTTTGCCACCCTTTCACTTTCTTTAAGTGCTTAAGATGAAAGCTCCTAAATTGTGCTTATTACATCTCCTTCCTCATTTTCCTTGATCATCCTGCATGCCAGATATCTGTTAGTGGCTTCCTACACTTCAGCAAATATCACGAGCCTCATGCCGTGCTGTGATGAAGGCTGAACTGGCTGTTGTGTGAATGGATTGTTTCTTTGGTCTTCTCTGGGACTTCTGGAAGACTGATGTCTAAGAGCCATTTGGTCTGTGCCTTCATAAAGACCTTTGTTTTGTCTTTCTCTCTTTTGCTCCTTGATATCTTTAACTCTTAGAGTTACTGTTTAGGCTGAAGGCACCTTGAAAATGCTGTGGCCCAGCCCTTTTATGGTGAGGGAACCCTGGGCAAGGGCCTCAGGCTTCTGGTCATGAGAAGAGGTGAGATTAGAACTCAATTCTTGGAGCACCCAGGCAGTACTCTTTCTAAGATGGCATCCTGCTTTGATGACTTCAGTTCCAGGATATCTTCCACGTGCCTGCTGCTTTATAGTTCCTAGTAGTGTACCTTCACTTGTGAGAGCTTGTTTCACCTCTCAGCTGGGAGGTCCTTCCTGGGATTCTGCCCCAGAAGGCCCCCTGCTATTCTGATTGTCCTTGTTGCCAGGGCTTGTCCCATGCTTCACAAAGAATGCTTTTCTTTATATCTAATGTTACATTTTTACTTAAATCCATTTGACATTGTGTATTCTGCACAATTTTGAGTTTTCAGCCTATTTAGATTTTTGGAACTATCACTGAATACCCAGAGTGTTGGCATCTTTTCAAAAAGTGCCTCAGTCTTGCGAGTGGCTAAACAAACTGTGGTATATACATACGATGGAATATTATGCAGCTTTAAGACAGAATAAACTTATGAAGCATGTAATAACATGGATGGACCTAGAGAACATTATGCTGAGTGAGTCTAGCCAAAAACTAAAGGACAAATACTGTATGGTCCCACTGATGTGAACCGACATTCGAGAATAAACTTGGAATATGTCATTGGTAACAGAGTCCAGCAGGAGTTAGAAACAGGGTAAGATAATGGGTGATTGGAGCTGAAGGGATACAGACTGTGCAACAGGACTAGATACAAAAACTCAAAAATGGACAGCACAATAATACCTAATTGTAAAGTAATCATGTTAAAACACTGAATGAAGCTGCATCTGAGCTATAGGTTTTTTTTTTTTGTCTGTCTGTTTGTTTGTCCTTTTTTTTGTACTATTATTATTATTTTTATTTTTTTCTCTATATTAACATTCTATATCTTTTTCTGTTGTTTTGCTGGTTCTTCTTCTAAATTGATGCAAATGTACTAAGAAATGATGATCATGCATCTATGTGATGATATTAAGAATTACTGATTGCATATGTAGAATGGAATGATTTCTAAATGTTGGGTTAATTTCTTTTTTTTTCTTTAATTAATTAAAAAAAGTGCCTCAGTCTTGGAGTAGATGGTAAGCAGACAGCCAAGAACATGTAAAGAATGTTGCAGACTTGACTTGCAAAGTTATTTCAAAATTTAAATCAACGTATCTTGTGGTCAACTCAAAGAGAAATGGTGGTGCACCCTCAGCAATATTTAATGTTTCCTTTTCTCCTTGCAGTCTTCATGCCAGAGCTAAGCTGACTCCCTGTCTCACACTCCTTTTCTTTTCAGTTCTTCCCCTCCCTGCCAGATTCATCTTTCTTAAGTTACCTTTAGTCATATCACTCCCTTCATGGAAATCTTTTATGGACATCTTGTTTACTTCTGAGCTGAGTTTATATTTACAGCCCCTCCAGAGGTGACTTGGGGTGACTCTTCAGCCTTTTTACAGTATTGCTTCTGGGCTATGGGTCTTGGTCCTTTGAGTTCCAGCCACTGTTCTCTGAATGGGTCCTGGGCTTTCCTCCTTCTGCCTTTTATTTTGGATTGCCCGTCTGCTGGGAATGTGTTTCTTCGCTTCTGTATTCCAACAACCCCTATCTTTGTCTTTTTTGAATCTGCTCTCCCTTTCCCAAACTCTCCTAACTCTGCTACCTGCAGCCCAATTTCTAGTACCTCCCATCATATGTTTCCTGGCTCCACCATTCATTGTGTTCCTTTGAACGAAAACACTCCGTTTTTTTGCTTCTGGGCTCATCTTAAATTCCTTGTTCTAGATATTCTTTTATTAATGTTTTCTTTTCCCCAAAAGCTCCCAGCAGGTATCGATTATGTCCTATTCATCCACCTCTTGTGTTGCATAAAACTCCTAAATGTTTACTGAATTGAAATTCTTCTTCTGGGTCATATAGAAGTTAATGCTCTGGGACAGCATCTTTTCAAAAAGTGCCTCAGTTGTGATGGGGCTGTTCCGGTAGCCAGAAAAGGACTTTTCAAGGGAAAACTTTCTTTGATTGTAGAAAGTATTCCCAAGCTGTGTTCAAACACAGATGTGCCCTAGAGCGATTCCAAAGAGTTGGGACTCTTCAAATAGCTTCACCTTGGCTCTGTTCTCCAGGAGATCTGGAGAAAGGAGGCAAGAGGAGCAGGTGATGGCCTCCAACTCCTACCCTGGTGGGTGACTGCCCTAGGAACATTGTTCGTGCTGGAGAAGAGAACACTTTAGCCTGAGTGTAGAATTTTAGGGAGTGTGTTTTATTTAAATATGTATAATATTTTGGTGCAACTTAGAAAACTGGTACTTTGGGGGGCGGTGGAAATTATATGTAGCTCCGGAATGACCCATCAGAGACAATGGTACGTGGATTAGAATTTAAATTTGTACCACATTGCTTCCTTGAAATATTTTTTTTCCTTTGGAATCTTGGGCATGGCCCTTGATCTTGAAGCAGAGTTTTAAAGGACTACAGTAATATTTCTAAAGTTGCAAACTTGACTACATGTGAAAGAATTTGAAATTTCAATTTAATAACCACTTGATTTTCTGTGGTTTATTGTCTGTGGGGCTCACTATAAGAATTTGGGAAATTATTAAATTTGGCATGTTGAGATTATTCTGTTATTGTTGTTCTTTTTGTTGAAGCAATGGCAATTATATGGGCACTGGAACCTTTAAGAATATTCCAGAGTGTGTCTGTTATATGTTGTATTTCACATGCACTGGAGGGATTTCCTGACTCCGTTTTCATGGCATGTCCACTCTGGGAGTGCTCCATTTACCATCTGTAAATGTCATCCTCATCCTAAGAGTTAAACAGCCAGCTAGCACATAGTTTTGAAGTTTGGGTATTAGTTTTAAATCTCTAGGACACATACAAACTCAACTTGTGGCATTAAATGTGCCGTGTGGGAGATTTCAAGTTCCAGTGGCAGTGGTAATTTTTGCATTTCCTGACTCTTGTGTTTAAATTTGCAGTCTCAACATTGCATCACCATAAATTTTCACATTTAATGAATATTTATGTTGAGCCGAGTTCTATACGAATGTGGTGGTTTCTGACTTGATTATAGCTTGCTGTGTACTGTGGCCAGGAGTGCCCTACAGACAACAGAGTTGGCACATGTCTCAGCATGCCAAGCCCTAGTGGATGTGGTTAGGGACCACGGTGACTGGTGCTTATGTTGCCATGCCAACCTTGGTTTTGAAAGGGGGAGGCTCTAAAACAGCAAAGGATGGGGCAGAATCATTTTGAATAAGTAAAATTATTCCCTATGTTTGTCCCTGCAAGAAGCTGTAGAAAACCCTAGAATTCTTACTCCAAGCTTGGATAGCATGCAGTATTTTCTCAGTTGCTTTTGCAAGGTTCTTTAAATTGTCCTCTTGCAGACTTGTGGAAGTTATATGGTGTTTAAATGTCCTCCCTACTTGTTGCAGGGTAAACAGGAAATCTTTCTCTTAATTTTATTAACTCCTTCTATTCCCCACCCCCATCTTTTGCCCTCTGGTAACTCTATGCTAATAATGGCTGATGGGGGTGGGGAGTAAAAGAACAGGAGGGGGAACATGCCGTCCTCCAATTCCTTATGTGTACCATTATCCCCCCCCACCTCCACCCCCAAGAAGGCCTTTCCTCATTTCCTTCCTACTCTTGTATGTTCAGCAGAGACGAGACTGCCACTGTTGCAGGTACCATCACCCGTAACTGGGATCTTAGGATGTCCTGCTCTCCTGCTTTAACAGGCAGAGCTGGGACAGGAAGAGGAGGGAGGGGTCCCTGGCACTCCACCCTGGAAGTCCTTTTGCCCCTTTGCTTTAAGTGTCCCGCATGACTAATTCCTGTGGTGCTTGGTGTTGTGCAGTGAAGTGTCGGGAAGGGAATTATGAGGCCTAGTGAGGCAGAAGGGAGCTAGAATGGCAGAATGGGAAGGGTCTCATGGGTACCAACTGCTTTTCCAAGAGAACATGACAGAAGGAGACCTGAGGCATGGGAGGCTGTGACTTGCCCAAGTTCAACAGCTCAGGCAGTCTTGCCCTATGGAGGGTTTGCTTTTAAGCCTCATTGTACAAAAATGAAAACTTCCCATCCCTTTGGATGGAAGCTTACCACCCCAGACAAGGGGAGGCTAACCATAAATGTCTTCCCTACTTGTTGCAAGGTAAACAGGGACTCTTTCTCTTAATTTTTCTCTAACTTTCCCCTACCTGGAGGCTGACCGTAAATTTCATCTTTGCTTGCTGACTTGAGTCAATTCTGTAACCTTCCATTAGACCTTGAGAGACCCTTTATGTGAATTAGGAAAAGCTGCGACACTGGACTTCCATCTGCTGGATGTTGGTCATAATATGATTCTAGGATGACTACAGATGTGTACAGCACCCCCTGAAAATGTGTAGTATGCAAGGCCGGCGCCCAGAAGGTGTTCCTCTGTCTTCTAGCAGCTGTACTGTCTCTGAGTTGTCCCCTCCCCTTCCAGCCCTGCTCCCTCATCAGTTCTTATTTGCTGCTTCTGATTTCTCTAGTCCATTCCTGGAAAACCATGAGTGTTCAAAATGGGTATAAGGCTAAGAAGACAGATAACTAGAGGGGCTTAAGGAATTTGGTCTGAGTTTAGTACTTGGGTCCTTGATATCTGATTTCCTTGTTCTCCTGCAAAGGTGCTAGCACAGGGATCTCAAACTTTGTGAACGTTATAATTAAGTGGGTAAGCTTTTTCTTTGTACATAAATGGCATCATCATTTTATGGGAGAAAATACGTATGTATTCCTAATAGCCAACTTCTAAGTTAACTTTTGGACTATAACCTGATTTGGTTATAAATTTTATTTAATTTTGTGTTATAACAACAGTCTTGAGCTGGTGGTATTTGAGAGGACTTGGGAGGACACTTTAATGTCATCAAACAATGCCTGTCAGGAGTGGTGATTTTCCATTTTACTATGCAGACACCCACGGTTTGCCAGCTTCCTTAAAGGATATTGTAAGTTTTGCAGAATGAAGTGGTTCTGGATTAAAAATGATAGGAAAAACAGCAGAGTGCCTGGGTTTGAATCCCAGCTCTGCCACTTACTTGTGCTAAAAGCACTGCCTCACTGGGTCTCAGTTTCTTCATCTGTACAGTAGAGATAAATAATGAGTAGTGCTTCCCTCCTTGAGCTATGGTGAGGATTAAATGAGTACTTACTAAATTCATGTTTATAAGGAAGAAGAGGAGGATGAAGAAAATATCATACCTAATTTCACATATACCTAACATTTATGTTGTAGTCCCCAAATGGTTGAAAATTTGTCTTCTAAATGGGTAATTTATCAAGGTTGAAGAACCCAAAGGTGCTACTCAATGAGAAGAGAATGGTCATATCATTGGTATCTTTTAAGAAAAACTCTCAGTGCCTTGCTACTTGCACCTTTATCTCCTTCTGCCCACGAGTGTGGGGTTCGTGGGCTGGAGGCTCAAGGGCATTCCTGCCTTCCTGACCTCCACTTCCCTCTTTCACCTGTCTTTCCTGAGAGGGAAGCTTTGCTGTAGTTTCCTATGCTCATCCTTATTGGCTATAGCCAGACCATCGCCCGGGCCCCGAGCTCTGTCAGGTGGTGTTAGTGCACAGACATACCACATCCATGCACATGCACACATGCACAGTCAGTGTGCGGGAGGCCGGGCCCCAAGCTCTGTCAGGTGGTGTTAGTGCACAGACATACCACATCCACACACATGCACACATGCACAGTCAGTGTGTGGGAGGCTGGGTTTCTCGGCCTTCCTGCCTTTTTCTCCTGAGACCGATGGACTGCAAAGGGGTGTGGCTGCTCTTGAAGGAAAGCAGGATGGTTGATGGCTCCTCTGGATCTGACCAGGGTACTTGGAATGTTGTGACATGCCAAGGCTGTGCTCTGGGGGCCTAATTATGTGGGACCTGTAGCCAGCACAAGTGACTTCAGCACTTGGTTTGATCCAATGTATGATTTTGCCAAAGCAAACACTTTATTAGTTTTAACCCCTCAAATTAGACACATTGGCTTTTTTCTAAAAATGGGAATGATAGGAGTATGCTGTGGTGTGCCCCCCGCCCCCCAGCATCACTAGAAAGTACATTCCTCTCCTTGAATGAAGAAGGTAGTTCTCATCTCTGTCTACCTTCTCCTCTTAAATTCCTGAAACTGGGTAATGGGAAGATGTCCCTTCTTCTGTGAAAGTGCAGGAGCGCTTAGGATCCTCTTGAATGCTTCTTAGCGTGTGTGCTTTCTCCAGGGGGTTCCAGATCTTTCTAGTTCAAGGCCAGAGTGTCTTGGTCCTAAAAGGATTTGTTATCCTGATGAAACAAATGCTCCTAACTGGGGATTCTTTCTGGTTTCCTTGGGATTCTGATCTGAAATGTGTGCAGGGAAGACTCCTGGGTGACTTCTTGAGAGTGACCTTCAGTGTGCCTGGGGAGGCTCTGCTGACATTTGTTGAGGCACAAGAGCATGTGAAGTCTAGTAGTTGATGGCTTCCTGCTTAACGCAGTGTCTTCCCTCAGAGTGTCTTGGGTAAAGGCACTCTCAGAAGTTAAAATGATCTGGTATTAGAAAGGGAGCTAGTTTTTACCTAATCTAAACTAGGAAAAAAAAAAAGCTTTTAAGTTTAAGCAAGCAGCCTCCCCTCCCCTCAGAAAACATTCCTTGGAACCTCCTTGCTTTTCTTCACTTGTCCTCCACCTTCAAGTCTGAGATGACCTGGTGGGATTTACCAGCTTTGAAGTCTTCTAAGGTGCTAGTTTAATACTTTTCTTTTACATTGCAGTTTTCGAGACCGATTTAACTAGATTCTGGAGGGAGCTTATTTTACAGCATTCTTAAGAGCTCGGACAATCTTGAAAGAGTTAAACTCTAATTAGCTCATTCCTAAGGTATTTAATGCCCTTATTAAAACTCGACTGCTCGTTCACTTTTTTCTTTAGTGAATCAGATTTCTCGAGGAGCTGAGCCCTCGCTCCTCAGATCACAGGCTCACATGTTGAAGCTGGCAGTGCTAGAGGCTAGTTCCTATCTGTGTGACAGCATTTTTAATTTAACAGGACCGCCTTTGATGTTCCCAAATATTTATAGGCAGCTTTAGATCATTTCAGTGTGTGCTTTCTTTTTCTTTTCTTCTCTCTCTCTTTTTTTTAAGTAGAGCAAAAGTTCTTCCTCATGCAACAGCCTTCCTTTTATCCTGTTAGTTTATTTTTGTTTCCTTTGCAGCTTTGGTGAAGGCTCTTTGGCTGCATTCACACACATGGGTTGACCCTTCCTTTTGCTTCTTTAGTAAAGGCTACTTCTCTGTATCATCCTGCCTGTTTAAGATTGCATACGACATTTCTTTTAGTCCCTCGACTTTCTGGAGGCTGAATTTTTTCTGATTCGGCTCAGGAGTCTGCTCTCTGGCTGACCTAAAAGCTTTGAGATTAGCGTGGAGAGCTGGGCAGTGTGTGTGGAGGTTGTCTTTTTATGGATGGCCAGGCTGTGGTGCCCTCCTTTGCCTGTGTGTGTTGACCAGCCTTCACTGAGTTATGATTTATAATATAACTTTAGCAGGTACTGCCGTGGCTGAGGCAGGGAATACAGGTAGACGGAACTCTCTCCTGATCCTGCAGAGTTGCTCCATCTGGCTCTGCTGGACCTTTTGGCTACAAGTGAGGGAGAATCATAGACTTTATTCTCGGGGAATGGGATAAACAGGGCTGTGATGTAGATTTGTTAGGCCTTTAAGAAAAAGTGAAAGAAAACTTTGTACCAATCAAAACAAATGACAAAACAGAGGACACTGGATTCTCCAGCCTGACCTCTGGGTAAACATTCTGCTTGTGAAACAATACCAGTTATTGAACTTTTAGCTGCTGTAACTTACCTGGGCCTGACAGACGGAAGCCTGGAACCTTTTGTGGCTTCCTTCATTGTTACTGCTCTGCCTCTTCCTATATGTGAGCCTGTTAGGGCTGAAGGTCACATAGATGCTCATTGAACTGTTTGAATGAATGAACACTGTGTTTGGGCTCTGTCTTTGGGACTTATTGTCTCACTAGGTTCTCAGGACTCTGAGCAGTAAGAGGCTCCATCCTGTTTTTCAGTCGAGGAAACCAAGGTATAAAGAGCTTTAACAGTTAGCAAGTAGAGAGGCTGGACTGGAGCTCAGGATGTGTTTCCACCCTCACTGTCAGGTGGTTTGAGGCAGCTAAGTTTGATGGCGGCTTTTAGGTAGATTGAGGCTCAAGCCTATTATGTGTTGGAGTCCAACAATTCAGAATTACCTAGGATGAGAGGCCGTGTGTGGGGCGCAGCAGTAGAGAGCGTAGCCCAGGGGCTAGTCACGTTGTATTTGTGCCCCAGTTCTGTCACCCTCAGCCCTGTGGCCTTGGCCAGGTCACTTACCTCCCCTAACCTCTTTTTCCTCAATTGCAATGGGGCAGTGTAGCTTGTGAGGATTAGATGAGATAATACTTCTCAGTGTAAGTTATATATTAAGTCCCCAATCCATATTAACATGGTGGTCTCACTATAGAATTGTTGCCCTCAAGGTGTTCTCAGTCCTGTGGGAACCAGCTGTTAGAAGACAGTTTGGGAGCTACAGCAGGGAGATGTCCTGGTGCTTATCAGGGGCTCAGGACAGAGCCACTGGCCTGGGATTGTTATATTTTATATGTATATTTTATAGTCTTTCATTCAGTAGGTATGGGTGAAAGTGAGGGTTTACTCTGTGCTAGGCAGAGCCATCGGGTCCTATGGATAGGGTAGAATTTTCCCTTTATCTTCTTGGAGAAATTTGACTAAAATGTTAGTATGCCACCTGGAGAAAGATTTCCTGAAGTCATTTTCACAGAAAACCCCAAGATAAAAATGGCACTGACACATTCCATTTGACAGTTTATCTTGTATGGCTTTGTGCTAGCCTTCAATTATTATTATTTTTTCAATTATTATTTTAATCTTACCTAATTTTCACTAGTTCATCTGGTCCTTTCTACGTGAGGCATTATAGTCCTGGGGCGCGGTGGTAGAGAGCGCAGCCCAGGGACTAGTCACAAGTGATTGGCCCTGGGAGCAGGTGGTGATGGTTTTGTTCCCCACAACTCCCAGATGGTGTCTGTACTTCCTCCTGGGATGATTCGTTGGGGATTTGTTGATGAGACTTTGCTTTGATTTGATTTTCTAACTCAGTGCCAAATTCAGATTTTATTACCAACACTGTAGATTTCTTCTCTGCAGTTTCATTGTCTTTGCCATTGGCTATCTTGAAACATAAATCCTATTTGTACACCCCCCCCCCAACTCCCCACCCTTTTGCAAGCAGTGAGCTTGGCTGTAGAATAGAATTTTTTAACAGCCAACAGTACATCATCCAGAGCGCACATTGGCATACTTTCACTTGTTGAATTGATTGACAACATATTTAATCTACAACAAAAGATACGATTAAAAGGCAGTTACTGTTGTCTTAATATACTTAAGAACCCAAATAAGCCTTTCTCTAAAATAGATTTAATGTCATTCCTGTGTTGGATTAGAGAACTTTCAATGGGAAGTGGGTGTTTCCTAACTACACCATAGATTTGAAGCTACATTGAGGCTCTAATTACTGTTGGACTGTGACAGATTTGTTAATTTTTGATTTGGCTCTGTTTGGATCATCATGAAGTAGAGTTGGTCATTTATATTCAGCCTTGGCATCTCTACTTCCTTCAAAGAGGTTGTTTAACTTCACATTACAACTAGCTTATATAAGGCTAAAACAATTGGTTGGAAGAAGAATGTTAAGTGACAGAGAGAAGGCAGCCTGTGACTGAAATTGGCTCCAGGCCTCTCCCCTAGAGTTAACTGAGAATTCAGGGAAGCTTCAGTTTACCTTCTTTTGAGCTTGTCTGTGGCATCCTTTTGTCCTTAGTCCACAGTGTATGCGGACTATGCTGTGGATAAGACAGTAGCTCCTAGGAGTACCTTGAAGTAGAGTTGGGTGGTATGTGAGGTGATTTTGGAGGGGTATGAGGGAGGCGCTAGCAAAATTTGGGCAGAAAAAGGTACAAAAGGGATCACTTAGTACCACTGGGGCCTATGTGTGGGGATATTTGCATTTTCTAATGAAACCTATTGGAGCATCAGTTTGTCCCATGTCATATGGGGAGTAACAGGAGCAAAATCTATTCCACGTTGGCATTCCTTCTTCAGGCTTAGCTGGATTGCTTGATGGGAGGTCTGTCAGATGCAATTTGTTTTTGCCAAAGAAAAGCAAAGTCTGCATTGATGATACAATTATGAAGACTTGTGCTTTCAGTTTGGGTTTTTAAATTGGTGGCTAGATTTCTCCAGGTGAGAGCAAGGAGGACACTGTGATCTAGTTGAGACATGCTGGTGCCCTGGGCCAGTTGGGCCTTTGAGGTATTCTTGTCTCAAGAAGCTTTTTTGGTTTTGTATCACTTTCCAACACTCCGAAGTCTTCCTGATCTTAACCCTTTGTTGCCTCCTCTGTGAAACTTGTTCTCTGTAACTGGGTAGACCCTTGGAACCAACAGCGCTTGAAGCATCTGTCTGTCCTCAGGGGCTTCCTGTTGGGCTTATTTGCCAAGCCTCCTGCAGACAGTACCTTCAGACCAGGATGATTTTCATTGTGTTCATTTTCTTAGAAAAGAATCAAACCAAAACTTGCCCCTTGATGGCATAGAAGGAGTGAGCAAATTAGGTCTATATTCTTATGTTCCTAGTAATGTGGTTTAGTGAAAAGAAGAAAGCACTTTTTTTAGCCCCTGTGTTTTCCTTACTTACATGATGAATTTGTTGAAATTTGGTTTGTATCTGGGAGCCTCAGTTTCTCCATTAACTTTGGGTCTGAAAGGTTGTAAGAGAAAAAATAAAGTAACTTAGCTCTTTCTTCTCTGTGGATATTAGCAAACCCTACCTCTTCATTACGGTCAACCATCCTTGTTACTATTTCTCTGGAATGAACGTTGAGGAAATCAGTAATAAGTCTTGGATATTTGAGGGTGTGTCTGGCTGCACTCTGCTCTTTGAGCTTCAGCTTTAATGTTCTCTTTTTCCTGGAGAGGGTTGATGGATACGGGGCTTGGCATCTTCTGGATGGTGTTCACAGAGTCACTGCTGGACTCCTCTTGTATGTATTAGTGGTGGGCTTAGGGACTAGTGGGAAAGACAGGATGTGTCCCTGAGATGGTAACAGTATAACACCACTGTGGAAAAGGTATTTCTTGGTGAGCCCTAGACTGGGTTGGCGTCCTTTGCTAGCTTATGGTGAATATCAGTAGACCTGGAGGCTGCCTCATGTGAAATGTGCTATATGACAGTGTGGGGAGAAAGGTGAGGCTGAGTGAGGGGCATAGCCGGGAGACAAGAAACCTAAGATCTGCTCCCTGGTCTGTCTCTTGCTTAAATGGATCTTTAGGTGAGCCAACTCCCTGAGCCTCAACCTCCATGCCTGCAAACTGGGTGCTGGGACTCTATGGGATTTCTGAAGAATCTGTAGCCATGCCTTAAGACTAGGCGAGGAAGTAGGGGACACAGAGGGGTTGGAGAGAATTGGGAGGGAAACAAATTCGAGAGGTATGAATAGGTCATGGCCAGAAGGAGCTTTGAATTACAGGGCCCCAGTGTTTGACTTTTTTTTTAAACATTTTTTTATTAATTAAAAAAAAATTAACAAACAAAACATTAAGATATATTCCATTCTACATATCAGTGTTTGACTTTTAACAGAGACCTAGTGGGTCCCACAGCAAGCATGACAGATGACCCCTAGATGCATGGCCCTGATTTTGATGACACGACTCCCTACCCCAAGTTCTTCAGCAGCATGGTTTGTAATCACAGCAGTCCCTTTGCGGCCAAGCAGGTTAAGTTGGGGGCTGTTCTCACAGTCACTCCTGTCCAGAGAGAGCAGCCTGGAATTTTAGGGAGTAAGTGACATTCTGGTGACAACCTTGAATTCACTTTATTAAAGATAAATACATCCCATGTCAGTTTTGGCCTTTGACTGTTATTAGTACCAAATTGCTCTCTACCCATGCACTCAACCATTCATGACACCTTGGAAGAAAATCGCCATTGTGGCATTTGACCTTGGTTAGCTTTTTTTTTTGAGGATTTTATGCCTCATGAGTGCTTAGAAACTTCTGGGGAGCAACTCATTAGCTTCCTTTCAAGTTATGCCCATAATGCTTTGGTTTGGGCTCTATCTGTTGCCTGCCCTGAGTCATGGAGGGGAAATTTCTGGTGTGCCATATCTTGAGCTGGGCCCTTTAGGATTATGCCATATCTTGAGCTGGGCCCTTTAGGATTAAGCAATAGAGTGAGAGCTGGTTTGGACATTTTTCTGGTTATTGACAGGTCTTACTGTGGCCTCTCCCAAATGAATGAGGAATATATTTTTCTAAATTCAGCCAGTGAAGCCAAGCGAGCCACACTGGGATAAACTGTTTGTTTACAAATTATGTAAGAGAACGGCTTGGCCATTAAATTCTTCTGGGCCAGAATTCCTACCCCTCTTCAAAGTTGTAATCAAACTAAACAAACACTTTCCACAGGAACTAACTCCCTCCCCAGAAACAGGAGCAGATGCTCCCGGGAGGCCTTCAGCAACATTGGAATGTTTAAAGTAGAAATATGTAACCAAGGTGAAGCTGTTCCAGAAATGTTGCTTGCTCAAGCCAGGCTGAAGTACATGTCAGCTTTTTTATTTAGGGCAAGAGGTGCAGAATGAACTGGTCCAGACCAGGCAGAATATTCTCTAGAATGTTTAATTTTTAGTGTTCATCTTACCATGTTTCTCATGGTTTCAGATCCTTGTGACCTTTATGCCTCTCTGCTTAAGTGACTTTATTTTTTTAAGCTTGATCCTTATCTCTTATCTTTTAGCTCTGCTGGGTGACATTGGGGGATCAAGGAGCTTTCCTCTTAACCCAGGCACTCCGTTATTGCTTCTCTGTCCTTTGGAAAGTTGTCAACTGCAATGCAAACATGCAGGGGTGGAGTGGGGGGTAGGCTGAGGCTCGTTTGCCCTTGTTGTCAAAGGAAGGCAAGAGAATTGCTGCTCTCCAGTGCTCTGGAGATGGACAAAGACCATGTAAGGGCAGGGATGCAGTTTTCCAGCTCTTGTTGAGTTGGGTCTTGACTGACTAGCTTGATTTATTTTGATTTGGGAATGTTGTGATCTTTTTACACAACAGGCACACCTGTATTAAAAAACACACCTTCTGAAGCCATCTTCTAATGCAGATGGTCCAGACTTCTTCCTTCTGGGCAAGCTTTTCTCCAGGCATCTTCTGAGAAATACCAGTCCTGAAAAATGCTCTGTAAAGGGTTCCATGGTGAACTAACTTTGGAAGATGCTGTTTATTGTAGTTCCCTCTTGGAGATTTATACTGCATAGGAGTGAATTAATAGTTCTGAGAAATCCTACTGAAAAGAAATCTATTTTAACTCTATTTAGGCTGGCATTTCCCAAATATTCTAAAACACAGAACTTCTTTTTTCTCAAAGAACGTAATGTCCTGGGGGAAAATCTGCTCCAGGTAGCCCATGTAGACTGGTCTAGAGTCTATGCTTATTCACCTTGGTGTCGTGTTGGATTGTAAGTGTGGAAAGCCACTACTGTGGTAACTGTGCCTTTTCTCAAGGCCCTGGGATAAAGAGAGTCATTACTTTGAACTGTGATAGGCCCTTTTCTTCCATTTTAACTTGTTGGATTTGTGGTCTTCTCAGAACTTGGGGAATGGGGTAGGCAGTTGTAATACAAAAGACCCAAGAAATAGTGCCTCTTTTTGAGGAATTTAATTTCTACCGGGACCAGAGGATTCATGAAAGAGTTAAATGGTATTACCTGCTATGCAATGGGTAAGGATATGAAATGATACCAAAGTAGCAGCATGAAGCTGGTCCTGTAGGCATTTTGGGGGTGTGGTGTGGAGCAGAAGTACTTTTGTTGCAACTTGTAGTGAGCTATAAGGACCAGACCTTGAGGGGCAGGGGAGAGAGAGGAGTGCACGTAGTTGAGAAGTTCTTAATGGCTTTTCATGAGACTTGCTCGGTGTTTAACACACATACCCTGTAAAAGAATCTCTTAGACTCCCCCCCCCCCCCCCCCCCCCAGGGTTGGCTGAAGTGGGTGTTCAGCTACCTTGTGGAAGAATATACTCTCTGGCTTATTTGCAGGCTTCCCTTTGCTGGATTAACATTCTGGATTTGGGGATGGCCATCCCCTCCCATCTCTAATCCATAGGCTGTGAGTCTGGCTGCCTGGTTTTGGAGCCCTGTTGCATTGGAGGTGCTGGGCTGGGTTGAACCAACATGCATTTTTTAGGTTTGTCTACCTTGGTTAATGGACAAAAACTTAAATATGATCTCCTGATTATAGGGCTTCTGTAAGGAGAATGTGAAATGAATAAGGCTGAGATGGCCCTCTTGTGGGGTGCTAAAAAGTAACTATGAGATGAGTATAAGTTCTTCTCCAACTATGTGTCTTATTTCACAGAATGTTAACTTTGACATAAAAACTTAAAAATATATAATTTTAAAAATTAAGGTTGACGTAATTGATGGATATCATTGGCTGCTATGCTCTCCCTCACCTGAGGCCGCTAACCTTTTGCCTCAGTGATTTTTGATGTAATCCTGGGCTCTGCTAATGCACTAAGGATGGACTTGGGGATGGTTCTTGTCTTGGCCTTTGGGAGCATCTTGAGCAAGGGGGTTGGGACTCAGCTTCACACTTTACCCCCTATTTGTTGAGGTTGCAATTCTCAATTTTTGCAGGGTTGCTGATTATCAGGAAGTTCTTCCTTGCAGTGAACCAAACTTCTGCTCTTTGGCTCTGGTTCTGCCCTCTAGAGCCACATAGGATATGATGGAACTTTAGGTCTTTGAAATAATTGATCCTTGGTCATTTTGTCATAGCCAATGCCCCCTCCCCCTAATAAACCAGTAACATTTTATGTTCTCCCTACTGAGCACCCTTGGTTCTTTCTGTTGTTCCTGTTATATGGTGGTCTTTAAGTCCCTCAGCATCTTGGAATTTTCTAGACTTGCTTCAGAATTTGGGAGAAATGAAGTGGAGTCCCTTGGACTAGACACAGTATTCCAGATAGAACTCGTTCTAATGTCTGCCCCAGCAAATGATTTTGAAGATTTCCTGAAAAGTTTTAAAGTAAAAATATGTCAGTAATAACTTTTAACATGTTAGTTTTTAATTTTGCCTGAATAATTAAACCATTGACGTGACCCGCACACACACACCTCCCCCTCACCAGTCAGGCGCTAACTGTGCTTTGACTGGAATGTTTATGAATAGAGTTAAGTGCTCTAGGTCCAAGTTTGTCACTACTTTTCTCCCTTTCTCATACCTTTGCACAGGTTTAGGAAAACCAATAGGGACAGTTATTTCAGAAGAACAAATGAATATAGATTTCTTTGTTTATTTGAGTGGAATTGCTGTCTGGGGAGAGCTTAGAAGTCACTTAGTTGTCAAATAACTCACTTTGGGTATATACTCTACTGCCAAGCTGCAGAGTAATTAGATTAAAACGAGATATTCTGTTTGCTTTTCAAAATTGCTTACTTTTTATTGCCTATATGCTCTTCACTTGATATTTTCTTTTTATTGCCGGTCTCCTCCACTAGAAATTATATCAAAAAGGCTCAACTGTTCAATTCTTTGTATTTTAGCCCTTAGCATGGTAGAGCTAAAAAAATGTTGAATGACTAAACGGATTCTCTTAATCATCTTGTGCTTATTTAATCAGACGTGTCCTCTTGTGATGTAGAGGCATTTACATGGTGGAGATTCAGGGGTTATTCTGGTTGCTTTCCCTTTCACTGGGGAATTGACGAAGAGACCCTCAGTGCTGTTCACTTTTCTGCCAAACTGTGGTGTGTAAATCCTGATTGATAATCTTTGACAGACTTTTCCCCTCTACTGTAGTCTCTTTTGATGGAGTATAACACTCTTGGAGTTGCTTGTTTTGAAGATGCTTTGATTCCACTACCCAGGATTTCCAAATTGTAGCTCTTAGATGCCCGGAGCCCAGGCCCCACACAGCTGTTAGGCCCCTCTGTTCTGGAGGCCCGACATTAAAACACCAACTATTTATAGCATACTTTTCAGTGTCAGTAAATTATAGGATGCTTTCGCCAGTGGGATGGGATGAACCCTCATCTGCTTGCTGCTCTGCGATTGCCCAGAAGCTTGCAGCCAGGCAGCAGGAGCTGAGCCCACCTGAGGGCTTCTGGGGCCTTACCAGGCCCTTGGACAGGAAGTTAAGGCCTGCTGGGATGTCATGGGGTTCTAGTGAAGTCCATGTCCTCTTTTTAGTGTGTGTGGGTGTGTGTGTGTGTGTGCATGGTCTGGGAAATGAACCCATGTCTCCCTCTTGAAAGGCAAGCATTCTACCCGTGCACCCTGAGTCCATGTCCTTTTGATGAAGTGGTTAGGAATAAAAAATAAAAGACATCGAGTTGTATGTGCTCTTGAGAGAATCCGATGCTCTCTAACTGCTTACTCCCCAAGATGGCTGTGTTTTCAGAGTTCTGTGGCAGGGAAGTTTAAGTCTTATTAAGTCACTGGTAAATAAGGGAGTGTCCTGTGCAGTTCCATTTTAATCCTTACTGGAAGGTTCCCCAAATCTCAACAAGGTAACAAGAATGTGTTTAAATTTGGGTAAGATACAATCTCTGTAGAGTCAAGAATTTTAAGAGTGTGTAAAAGCTCTTAAAATGGCCTGATAGGGTCTAGGGTCTTAATCTTCTCTCAGCTGCCCTTTGGAAGAGATTTCCTGGCCCAACTTTCAGGGAGGACATGGTGTGAGCGGCAGCCCCCTCCACAGGGTGCTTTCTGGAAAGGGCTCAGTTGCTCGAACACCAAGCTGAACTCTCCCCTGAGAGCCAAACCTGAAGTGGTTGAACTTTTGGGGGCAGGTTTTGTTCTGCTAACTTTTGGACCCTTCAGTGCCTTGCGTGGTTCAGGGAGGGAGAGACAGGAGTAGTGAGAAAGAGGCCTGTTGTGTTAGCTGGAGTTTCCACTGAAGTGCTAAATGCTGGATCCTTTGAACCTCCAGCCTGGGAGGGTATTTATAACTAGCTGTTTGTGTTCTTGGAGGAACTGAGACCTTGCCATTCTGTAGTGGTTTAAGAACCATGCATGCAATGGGGGCTGAAAGGGCAGGCCGGCTGAAGTGCACGCTCACACTTGGCTCCCCACGACCTTGTCCTCCTTTCCCCTCCACTGCGTGCCAGGCCAGGCCAATGGCCCTTTCAGGGTTAACTTCTTCTCTACTTTGGAAGCAGCTGGCCAGTTTACACTCCTCCCTGGGCTGTACAAAAATACTTCCTTTGAAGTGTTCAGAGAAGCGGTGCAGGGTAAAACCTGGTGAAGAATAAAACCTGGAGTGGGGCTTGACTGCACTCCTTTTTGTAAGTTTGCTTGCAGATTAAGCCCCAGGCTTCAGTGTAACCTACTGGACTGGTTGGGTCTCCTCACATATTTTACAGCTTTGAGCTAGAGGAAACTCAGGGTCGCAGCTGGCTTTCAGCATGTGTATTTGTTGAAAGTCTCCACGAAAGAAGTATTTCTCAACAAGAGAGATAGAATGTGGCTGCCAAAGCTGGCTTGGTGGCAGGAATCCCTTTGAACGCACTTCTCCCTGGGGCTGCTGAGTGAGGGTGGTATCTTGAGAAAGTGTGAAGCTGCAGTCTTTCCACTTGGTCCTAAAGCAGCCGGCCCTCCCAGTTGTTAGGAAAGATGCAGCTGCAGGTCAGAGCCTGGGGGCCCAGAGGAGCACTGGGCTAGGAGTCAGAAGTTCTGGTTTATCACACCATGGACTTGCCCAGTGACTGAGTATGGTCTAACTTCCCTTAGCCTCTGGCTCCCCATCTGTAAAGTAGGGATAATAGCTCTTTCCACAAGGGTATTGGAAGGATCAGTGAAATAAAGGGTCGGGGGGCATCTGGTAAAAGTGCAAGATAATTCTCTCATGTGGAGTCTTGAGCAGAAATGGAACTTAGGAAAGAGAGGGCCAAAAAAGAAGAAAGCCAGAGCAGAAATGAGATGGAACGAAGCTAGAATGTCTCTTAATCCTTGAGTATTTGCAGCCGAGGACGGGTCAGGGTGAGACGGGAGGAGCGGCAGCTGTTATATTCTAGAGAAGAATGCCAACCTATTTCTCCTCACAGATGGAGCCACACAAGTTCTTTCAGAACTGAGATTTTCAGTCCCTTCTTTCCTGGGACATGCCCTCTTCGTGTGGATTTCTTACATCTTACACTGCTTCCTATCTCTCTTAGACAAGGGATGAGGTCTACAGATTTAAAGTAACACCAACCTGGTAACATTTATTGTTGACTCAAGCAGGCATTGTGTTAAGCATGCAAAGCGAATGATCTCATTTACTCTTCATAACAGTCCTGTGCTGCTATTGTCCCCGTTTTACAGATGAGAGAACTGAGGCTTGAAGAGGTGAAATGACCTATCCCAGGTTCTACTGATAGAAGTATGAAAATATATACCCAGTCAAGTTGATTTTATTTTTTCTCTTTTTTTTTTCAAGTTGATTTTAGACCCTTTGCTCTTAATAGATATGTTATTTTATGTGATGGAAGATGAAATTTAATTCTGTGCCCCAACCCTCATAAGAAACTGTTTTTAGGGAAAGAAGGGGAACATTGAACTCCATTCATTCTGGCAGTTTTAGCACATGTTATTTAATTAGTTGACGCTTCTTGATCAGTTATATATATATATATATATATATATATGTTTTTTTCTTCTTCTTCTTTTGCATGGGCAGGCACTGGGAATCGAACCCGGGTCTCAGGCATGGCAGGCAAGAATTCTGCCACCGAGCCACCATTGTACCGCCTAATCAGTTTTATTTGAATAAACATAAATGCTATCTGCCTTGTGATTTCCCTAAAGGAACTTTTCTGATTTCTAATTCTGTGCTGCCTTTATAACAAATGCATTTTTTTCTCTCTCTCTTTGGAAGAGAGGAAGATGGTTGCCAGGGCTCTGTAGCTGTGGCTTGCTTACAGTTGAAATTCTTGGTATATGGGGGTAGCCTGGACCTCTAGGAATCCTTGCTGTAGGCTTTCCCTAGCCTAGAGTCAGACTTGGCACTTACTTCAGAAGGCTTGAGATCCCATCCTTGACCCTCCTCAGCTCACAGGAAGAAACCAAGGCCCAGGGAAAAGATTGAATGACTGAGTGGTTTGCCCCCAGTTGCCTATCCAGAAAGTTAGGAGTTGTGCAGACCTGGGCCAGGCATGCAGGTTCCCAGACCGCTTGCCACATGCCTCTCCTTTTTACCTGAATTTCAAACAGGAGGGCAGATGAAAGGAGTAGAAATGACAGGAGGGTTCTCATTTGCAAGCAGTTTCTTTTGATCTTCACAGTACACACATACACACATGCGTGTGCCTTTTTTTTTTTTTAAACAAAAAATAACAACCAAAAAAACCATACCACTGGTGGCCTGAGCACATGATTGACTGTAGGTCATTGAGGGTTTCTTCTAGCAGGATGCCCCCCACATCCCCTCTCCTCTTCTGTTACTCAGTGCCATGCCCCTGTTCACAAATCTTTAAGAGCTTTAGACTGCCTCACCCTAATATTCAAAAGCCCTTGGCATTTTGCTCCTAGTCGATCTGTCTGGTGAGGTATCATAACTGCAGAACCCCTAACCTTCAGTCTCCTAGCTCCTCTGAACAAGTTTGGCCTTTACTTGCTCGGTTGTCCATATTCTGCCCATCTTTCAAGGCTGCCGCCTTCAGGAAGCTCTCTAGGACTGTTGACATATCTATCGGGGCTGCCTCTGATCTTGAAACAACCTGGTCTGGCCAGTCATTTGGCACATAATAATGTATGCTTTGTGTTAGTTATCTTTAATTCGTGGGTGTATGTATCTCCCCAAATAGATGGTAGACTCACGGAGGTCAGAGGCATGCCTTCTAAAGGACTGCTTTGTGTTCCCCCGACAGTATTCCACAAGGGGCTGTATGTTGGATACTGTGTATCTGGGACTGATATCCCGTCTGTTAATACTGTTAATAGGAGCAAAAAAACTTGATAAATGAGTCCCCTCTCAAAAAAATAAAATAAATAAAATGATTAGAATTTTATAGGATCTGTGCTATTCTAGAATTAATTTACTTTGAATCAGGAATTTTGGATCAGTCACCAAGTTAGAATTTATGCAAAATTTTTTGTGTGCACAATTTACTGGGAGAGCATTCTTAGTGGGGATTTTTATTTTTGACATAGGCCCCTTCAAAATGAAAGCTAATAAATGTATACTGTTTTTAATCTGCTATTGATATTTAGCTCTGGCAGATGCGTTTTACTTTTGAACTTTCTGGCTCTCTGCTCACACTGTTAAAATTGTCTTCTCTTACAAAGTCTCTCTCTGAACTTTTTTAGCTGTTATGAAAATGTATTGTTTTCTTGACCCTTTGCATAATTTTGGTTTTGCTACCCATTCTAAGTAGGTTGATGCCTTTGCTTGAATTTTGCATTTAACCTCCCAAAGGTGGATCCACCTTTATGGAAAGAATTTGTTTTCCTCTTCCCCATCCCCACCCAGTCCTTTCCCCTGCCTTCTGGCCTATAGTTTTGAAATTCTGTTTTGAACACACTTAGCAGTCCTGGACTATGTCTGCTTTCCAATTAATTTTTTGGTGCCTGATTAAGGTGTGGCAAGTTAGCTGCAGCCTTCAGTGGAATCACGTTTTGCATCCTCATAGACTCTTTTCCTACTCTGTATCTTTTTAACTTCTTATTCTCAAGCTAAGTGTATAGCAGAAGGGGTGGTGATGAACTGGGGCTGGCATTCATAGTTCCCTGCTTCTAAAATGTGGAAATGGGCCTGGAGAGGATAGGCGACTAACCCATGCCACACAGCCAATAAGGAGCAATACCGGTCTTGAGATACCACCCCAGGGAGGTGCCATGCCCCTAGATGGCCCCATGTCTTCTTGGAGTCTGTAGGGCTGGTTAGGTATGTGTATCTGTTCTGTAGGAAGGAATGGTCCAGATGGAGCAACTTGGAGTGCTTTTCTATCAGATTTCTGAAATAAGGGATTTTGAGGACGGTTCCGGTATTTCCTCATGGTTCTGGTGCGCTCATGGACATTTCTCAAGGGAACTAGTCTCCATAATATTCATCTCTCTCTTAAGGTGGTCTGTCATTCCAAATGGTTAAGAGCCACTGATGGGGGTGACACTGGTGTCCCTTCCCTTGCAGGGATTGTCCTGGAGAAGCTGGACCCGAGGGCTGCTGAATTCTCATTGGTAGCTTCAGCCACCGCCCTGGAAGGTGGGAGGAAAGTCCGTGCACAGTACCTCTGCCCCTACCCGGTTTAAGCTGTTTTTTTTTTTCCTTCTTAAATGAAAAGTCTGTGAGGAATAACCCTTAAAAATAGCAAAGATTTAGAGATTAGTTTCATTTTCAAGTTTTTATTATAGAAAATATGACACATATACATAAATACTTGCCATGTACCTCAACTTACTCATCACCCAGCTTCAACATTTGTCAGCTTCTGACTAGCTGTGTTTCATCTGCATCTAATATTGTCTTTTTCAAATTATATTTATTTATTTTTTGGGTGCATGGTCGGGGAATTGAACTTGGGTCTCCGGCATGGAAGGCAGGCATTCTAACTATTAAACTACCCGTGCACCTCATATTATTTTGAAGCAAAAGCAGAAAGATTTTTTATTATCTCTGAAAGATAAATATGCCTTAAAAAAAAATAATGATAACCGGGGATGCAATGGTGGCTCAGTGACAGAATTCGCACCTGCCATGCGGAGACCCGGGTTCAATCCCCAAAGCCTGCCCATGTCAAAATGTATATATATATATAACCTCAGTGGTATTCCTGCAAGAGGTTAATGTTAAGATGCCTGCCGTCGTCCCTGCCCCTGCGTGGGTGCTGCGCTGTTGTCAGCTTTGGCCCGGGGCGGGAACCGCAAGATCAAAGCGTGCCGCACACTGGGCGCTTCGAAGCTGGAGCGGCCTCGGATTGATGCAGAGAACCTGAACGAGAGGCTCTGATGAAATCGTAACCGGTGACACAGGTTCTTTTTCTTCCTTCCTTCCTTCCTTCCTTCCTTCCTCCCTTCCTCCCTCCCTCCCTCCCTCCCTCCCTCCCTCCCTCCCTCTCCCTCCCTTCCTCCCTCTCCCTCTCCCTCTCCCTCTCCCTCCCTTCCTCCCTCTCCCTCTCCCTCTCCCTCTCCCTCTCCCTCCCCCTCCCCCTCCCCCTCCCCCTCCCCCTCCCCCTCCCCTCCCCTCCCCTCCCCTCCCCCTCCCCCCCCCCACCCCCTCCCCCTCCCCCTCCCCTCCCCTCCCCCTCCCCCTCCCCCTCCCCCTTCCTTCTCCCTCCCTCCCTCCCTCCCCTTCCTTCCCTTCCTTCTTTTCTTTCTCTCTCTCTCTCTCCCTCCCTCCCTCCCTCCCTCCCTTCCTTCCCTCTCTCGCTCTCTCGCGCTCTCTATTTTTTAATTTAAACAAAGACGCCCCTTGTTTGTTTACAAAGGTAAAGCATGTATGCTGCAAAACACGAAGCCTAGTGGGGTCCTGGGTAGGGCAGGAACTCTCTAAGTAGCTGGAGTTTTCTCAGATGGGCGTGCTGATTTTACTTAACAGAGAAGCAGCTTCTGCTAATAAGAGCAGCCCATTTTTTTTTTCTTTCCAAGAGTGGTCGGATTTGTTCCTAAGTGATGCCCCAGAGCTTTTTTTTTTTAAGTTTTTTTTATTGTGAAATATAACATTTATACAAAACAGTAAATTTCCAAGTACATTTTAACAAGTATTGTAGAACAGATTTTAAAGTTTGGTATGAGTTATGGTTCCTTGTCTCCAGAGCTTTTTGAAAACCCTGTTGTCTGGAGTGCAAGTTAGGCTTTGGAGCAGACCTGGATGAACCAGGTCCTGGTTCAATCAAAGAGTGGGCAGGAGGCCTGTGGGCTGGGCGTTGGTCAGTCCTGTCCTGGTATCTAGGAAGGAATCCTCCCAGAAGTGGATTGTGTAGTTGACCTGCTGACTGGACCTTTTCCATCCGTGCTGTACATATTTTATTGTGGTGTTGTACCTATTTTATTGTGTTGGTGCAAAGGTAGGCAGCTATACAACTTTTTAATAATGAAGCTGAGTATATAGCGATAAAAAATAAATTTAAAAAAATAACAAAGCTAAGGCCACCATCTTTATTTTGTTTGTTTGGGGACCTTTTTACTATAGTCTAGGCTGGTGATCCAGCAATAATTGTGGGTTGATTGGTATCTCCTTACCCCTTAACTTGGTTTGTGTTGAATTTTTCTTGAAGTTTTTAAGCCTATAGAAAAGGTGAATGAATAGTTCATTGTGAGACAAAATGCTAACAGTGGTTAAATTTGCAATCTCTCATACATATGCAGTTAGTATGTATGTGCATTTTCTTTTTTTATCTAGGCCATTTTAAAGCTCCCAACATCATAACATTTTACCCCTCAGTACTTCAACTGGTAAGACTAGTATGGGCTTGCTGCTAACTGTCATGCCATCCTCACACCTAAGAACTTTCCATATTTAAATTTCTCTAGTTGTCTCAGAAATATCTATTATAGCTGGCTTAAAAAAATTCAGGATCCATTCAAGGTAATATTTAATTTTTAAAGCATTCCTATTACATAAATACAGAGATGTAATCCTACCATGACAAACCTAACCAATTTCACTTTTGTCTCTTATGCTCTTTAAAAGTGAAATTTTGAATAGATTTCAGTGTTACAACTATCCATGAGATAAGTGGAGGAATGGTGAAATGTGAAAGAAAGAACTACTGTGAAGGCCATTGGGCTGTTTTGTCACATAAGCAAAAATTGTGATCTTTAGAAATTCTTCCTGAGAGATTTGAGGTTTTATTAAGAATACCAGGAAGCCAGTGGACTTTGAGTAATGTTTGAATCAGGAGGGAAGAAATCAGTTCTTCCTCCTGTTTGTTCAAAAGCTGACTTTTGATGCTATAACAGGGTTCCTAGGTCTTGGGATTTCTTTTTCCTTATATTAGATCAGGATTTTCCACCACTGCACAATTGGCATTTGAGGGGCTGTGCTGTGCAGTGTAGGGTTTTGAGCAGCATCCCTGAATCTACCCCTGAAATGCCAATAGCAGCCTCTCTTTCTCCCCAATTGTGATAATCAGAAATGTCTCCACACATTGACAAATGTCCCGTGGTTGAGGGCCAAAATCATCCCTTTAGATGTTAATTATTGAGTTGAAGTAGGTATGTCACTGATAAATTTCTGTGGAGGGACATTTCCTGTTATAATGAGAATTAAATTATTTTAAGCCTTGTTTTGATTTGAGAACCCAGAAATTTCTAGCTGTCACTGGCCAAGGGATTGAAATCAGTTGGCAAATGACAGTTGAGTTTGTGACATTTCATGATTTTCACACTATTGCAGAAGACTTGTTGTCTTTGTAGGTGGTTGAATAATTGAAAAAGGTCAGTTAAATCAAAGTGGAGAATGATTTAAAAAGAATGATACTTTGAAGTTATGTTTTAGTTAAAACCCGTAAGTGGGCCTTTGCTTAAGGGACCATGGATTTGTGCTCCACAGCGGCTTACATTAAAACCTCGTCCTTGATCTGTTGCTTATAATTTTCAGTGCCGGGTTTTTTAAAGTGGAGCAAAATTTTATAGACACTTGGAAAGCTGTCAACAACCATCTAGAGTTTCTTTTTATTTTCTTTCAGTCCTCAAAACTTGTTTTGTTTGCACTTAATGCATACTAATTTTTTCATTATTTGCCTTCATGTAATCTTTCTAAAATATTCAACTTAGCTTTTATAGAATAAAAATAAGTTTTTGCATTGTTTAGTATTTACTTTATGTACATGATTATAGTCTGCAGAAGTGGCAGAAATAAGTCTAGAACCGAATACAGCTTAGGCGGTGGGAGCAGTGCTGTATTGGTGTATGAGAAGTAGCAGACAGAAGTCTGCAGTGGTGCAAGCACACGGGTGAATTGGACAGGCCTGTTAATAGCCTCTGCTACATTCTAAAATGCCTGGGAGAGGCTCCCAGGGCAAGGTGCTACTTTTTCTAAGCATGTATCTCTGTAGGAGTTGGAGAACCAGGTTCAAACCTTGGTTCAATCTATCCCTTTCTCCTAAGATTTGACCTCAAGCCTAAGGTTGCTCATCTGTCAAGTGGGTATGATAGTAATGCCTGTCTTAACTACAGAGCAGGATTATTCTGAAGGTTCTGTGCAGGTCATGTAACGGGAAATGCCGTTAATATCCCATGCTACCCTGGTATGTTATTAAGGAGCCAGCTATTGTTGAGCCCTGCTCTTCTGAGTATGTGTTGGCTGCCTCTTTCTCTTTGGCAACAGAGCACTTGATCCTCACGAGAGAGCTTTTGGCTAGAAAAGGAAATGGGGGAGGCTTCACTTGGTGCAAATTCATACCCACTACTGAGGAAACAGCTTTGGGCTCCTACCCACACTGATGGCGGAGCCCAGCTTTATCTCATGTCATGGCTGGGTCTTTGCTCTAGATCTTAGTTGAATGGAAATTACTGGGTGGGGTATCTGGTACTTGATTTGAGTATAAGGGCAGCCAGGGTTCTCATCAAAGGTCCTTTACCCATGTGTTGTGTATGTGAAGTTTCTCTGGAGGAAAGAAGTCATTGTTTCAAGGTAACATTTTAGGATCTGCTAGAAAGTAAGAGATTTTATTTATTTTTGCCAGGCTACTGCTTTCATTCTATTCAGTGGTTCATCAACAGGTTAGCCAAAGTTGGAGTTATCTATTAGAGCTTGTGCTGTTGGATACTTAGATAAATCTTACAATGATGTTCATATCTTTTGTTGTGGCACTTAATGAATCAGAGAAACAGAGCTGACATAAAATGGAACAGATCCACTTGCTCTTTGTGACCTCCCCCCCATCCTCTCCGAAGGAAGCCCAAATGGGGTCAGTAGGTGAAAAGTTAATACGTGTGTAACCTGAAGAAGATTGAAATTGTGCAGCAGAAAGCTTCAGGGAAGCCCTGGAATTATTAGCCCAAGGTTGTTATTAAGTACAGCACAAATTCTGTAGTTCGGCCAGCATTACTGTTGTTTTTTTTCTTTCTTTCTTTTTAGCATTGCTGTTTTTACATGGGACTTGACAAAAGAGGAAATAATCAAGTAGGCTACTACTTTGTTAGTGAATTCCATCCACCCATCTACCCACTTACCCATCCACCCGTCCAACAATGCCAGACACTCTTAGGCACTAAGAATACTGCAGTAAAAAGACAAAAAACTCTGCCCTCATGGAGCCAACATTGTATTGGGGAATCCTAAGTCCTAGCACATTGTCATTCTGGAAACAGAAGGGCTCTTCCTGCCTAGTGTCGCTGGACTAGACAAATAAGATAACATGTAATTGGGGAATAGCTAAGCTCCAGTCAGATGGCAAAATGAAGGTGAGGTTCCTATGGTCAGAGGAGGCAGTAGACATCACGGGAAACCTTGAGTTCTGGGACACATTTTCATATCGCTGTAAGCAACTTGGGAGAACCACAGTAAGGAGAATTTAGATTGTTGGCCAGGTGTGGGACCGTCTAGGGACAGGGACTGTAGAAGGGGCAGGTGTGGTGTGTGGCACCTGCAGCTGAGGCTCAGATGATAATGTTACCCTTCCCCCAGCATAGAGAGGACACGTTCAGTCACACATGTGCCCATCAAGGAAGGAAGAAAACAGGGAATTCAGTGTGGGCCATTGGAAAGTGGAGGAGCTAGATGTCATCTCAGCCATCAGTCATCAATGGTGTGGTCTCTAATGTTCTGTACCCTCCTCTCCTGGCCTTGGGTTCCTTACCTTGTAAAACGAGGCCTGCATCTCAAAGATTTGAGTCTGTTTTTAATAAATCTTAACATTGTTGAGTAAGAATGTAACTGGTTGCTTCTCTGTTCTTTGATCAGTGATCCATATGAGTGGCGGGCACCCAGCTTTTCCTGGTCCGTGCTTCCTTTGGAGTGAATGCAAAATGTCCGTTTTGCAGAAGACTGGGTCCATATTGGTGTGTAAAGAATTCCAGGTGGTGATAGCAGGTGGAGTGATGCTGGGTCATTGTGTGAGCACACTCATAATGTGTCACCAGGCTGTCCTTCATCTTGAGCTAAGAAGACTTTCAGCTCTGTGCTGCAGTGACTCCATCGTAGAGGCAAAACTGAGCAGAGAAGTGAAGTGGACTTCTGTAGCTGTCAACTCCCAAACATGGTAGCTGACCCATATTTCCTTCAGTCCTTGTCTTGGTGTTGCTAGCTGTGGTTGGCTCCCCTTAACAACTCTCACAGAAGAAAGTCACCAAATATTTGTCTCATTGGCAGCTCTGCAGCCTTCTTTTTACCAGCTGTAAGTCTTCAATTTGCTTCCTCTCTGAGAGATACTGCCCACTCTCTCCCTACTTCCTATGCTCCCTTCCTCTGCCTTAATCAAAGAGTGAAACTTTTAATTATATGGCAACAAAGACCATGCAGGTTTATTAGGATGAGCTATGTGTGTTTATGTGTGTACCACCCATAGTAGTGACCAAATCCTCCAGTGTAGATCATCTGAAATTTTAGAATACAGGCTTCCCTCTCATAGCAAAGCTGTATTTCAATAGCTTACAATTTTTAAAATATCATCTAAATTCACAAACGTATGCATCCTTCTTAGGTAAGCTCCAGCTTGACTGTGATCTCTTCTCTTCCTCTTGCCTTCCTCTAATTTCTCTAGAAATAATTGAAATATACTTACAGAAATTGGGGAATTATACATTGTAGCTGTTTAAAATGAATCAATTCAAGTTTAAGCAGTATGGTAATTAAAAGGATTTTCTGGCAGCTATTGTGATTTTTTGAAAAGAGTATTCCTAAACTGAGGGAAGCATCAGGACTATAGCTTAAGTTTTCCTCACGAATCACAGACCCATTGAGCAAATGAAAGTCTTGTGGTAGCCAAATAACTATTAAGGAGTTAACGTTACCTCTGCCATGTTTAAACATTAACCAAAGGCTTCCTCTGCCATTATCTGTTATCAACAATTACTTGGAAAGTTTTCTGGCAGTCAACTTTGTTTTTCCTCCAAGGAGATGGTAGAACAGGATGAGAATACACTTTAGGCCACAATAGAGGAAGATTCTTTTTTTTTTTTTTCCACATGGGCAGGCACCGGGAATCGAACCCGGGTCCTCGGGCATGGCAGGCAAGCATTCTTGCCTGCTGAGCCACCGTGGCCTGCCCAATAGTGGAAGATTCCTGACTGTGACCAAAGAAACTCTGGCCTTGTGGGTGCATGGTTTGCCTTCTTAACATTTCGTAACTTCTATCATCCTCTCCTCCCCCCATATCCTCAGTTACCTGTAGTAATTATTTTATTGTCTGATGAATGGTAACTCTTTTCCTGTTTGGGATATTCATTAGAGTTGCTTTGGGGAGACAGAGTGATGGCAAGGTGTAATTAAACACAGTTGCCTGCTTTCTGCTTAAGGACTTGAGGTATTAACGCTCTCTAGGTCATTCGGATTTGGGGGTGGGGTAGGGGATGAATATAGGGGGTACCGTTCTGCTGCAGATGCTGCAGATGTGTTCACTTGATTATTAACAAAAGGTTTCATGACCCAGAAACTTAAACCCCTAGAAGAACAAAAGTACTTTAAAACTTACAAATGGGATGGTCCTGGAGATTCTTGAATAGCTACTCTGGAGTGCTTTCTTTGCCACCTTGTTGCTTTGGAGCTGTGGAGCCTAATAGCTTCTCGATTTAGAGAGCCCTGTAAAATTTTGTCCTGTTTCTATGTAAAGTGCTTTTGAGTGGCCATTTCTCTCTGCCTCTTATTAACTCTCAAATACCCTTTAGAAAAAGAGCTGATGAGGTGCATTGAGACTTGGCATCAAAAGCCATTCATTGGTAGCCATAGCTTGGCTCTCTTGTACCCTGGGCCTTAAATTAAAAAAAAAAAAAAGGTTTTAAAGATTACTTCTCTAATACGAGAATACATACATATTGAAAAAATCTAAACAGTGAAAAAGTATATGGATTAAAAAGTGAAAGCCTTCCCATCCTACTCTTCTTCATTGGGTTACTGCTCTTAGCAGCAAGTGTTATGACTTTTCTTTTCTGTTCATTTATTTATATCACACGTGGCTTTACATGGATGAAAGAATTCCCAGGCTACTGTGAGTATAGCAGGGTGTGCTAGGTGCACCATAACCAACCTCATAGTGACTTACAATTCAGGTTGTGGGGAACAGGACATACCCAGGCATTTGTTTGGGAATAGTGCTTAAGTCCTCGAGTTTCATGTCTTCTCTTCTATAAATTTCAGGCATTGTACCACTTTCTGGATATGGCTCTCAGGATTCTTGAGCCTTCCTTTGTTGAATATCTCAATTCCTTCAACTCAGAAACAAGCACACAGACCCCTTAATGGAAGGCTTCTAAGCCTGTCTGTGTGCCTGCACACGGTACAGCAGGGGCAGCCCACCTTGGTGTCCAAGGTGGAAAAACCCCCATTGTTTTTGGGTTTCTCATCATTTCGCCCTATCCTCCGCATTGCTGCTTCTCTGGCTTTGGCTCCTGGTGCTGTGGTCTGCTCTTGTCCTTGGCCAGTCTGACTTCATTCCAGGCTCTTTGCCTGAAGTGTACTCACTAGGCCTGTGTTCTTGAGGTCAGAGACTGCTCGTCTTTGTACACTTGGTGGCTGGCTTTGTCTGCCTGTTGCACTGTTGTGTGGGCAAGGCCCTGACGCCAGTCAAAAGACCTTGGATCCACCTGCTCTCTTCGTCTCCTCCGAAGTTCATTGGTGTCCAACATCTGGGGGCTCCAATGATTTCCTGAAACTATCACTATGTTAATGATAGATACATTTTCCTAACTCTACTGTAGGGTCCATCTTTGTATCAACAGCAAGCATTTTCTTAGGGTCCCCAAAGAAAGCTCCCCACCTGAATTCCCAACAGTCTTACAACCCAGGACTGGAGGAAAGTGGATGATGTTGCCTTGGGAAGTAATACCTTTACATCGTTGTCCCTCATTATGTTCTGTGTGTGCTGAACTGCCAGGACAGTCGTTTCCAGAGCCCTCCATAGAGCAAGGAGAGTTCAGAAGTATAGACTGAATGCACAATAGAGGTAATTTTTCATGACAGACCCTTCACGTTCCCTTCAGCATAGGTTTCTCCATATCAGTCAACCTCCAGGCTTCATTGTCCTCATAACTTTTGGGACTTTGTGGCTGTGTTCTGCATGTACACCACCTCTCCTTAGCTCATGCAGAGGTTTTTCAGCCATGTAGGTCCTTGACCAAGGAGAACTCTCTCCTGCCTGCACTCCAGTTTACCTTCCTTATTCTCTGGCTGAAAGTGCTGACCTGGCTCAGCCATGGCCCAGACCTAGACCTGACCCCCTTTCCAGTTTGGTTCCTCTTCTATTTCCACCTGTGTGGCCTGAGTGTCATGGCTTTCAGTACCAACCCCCACCTGCCACACCTGTGCCTCTCCTACCTTGATGGTCCTGTGTGTGTCGTTCCCCCCCCCCCCCCCCCGCAATGTGCATCCACTGCTGGCCTTCCCTCCCTGGCATTTCTCTTGGAATCCTGAGGTCTGCTCACTGGCTGCCCTAGAGGAGCGGTAGGCTCAGCACCTTGGAGGGGCCCTGTTCTCTGGACTGGGAAGGAGTCCCGAGTAGCTGTTTGGTTGGGTATTAGTTCTTATCCCCTTACTCTTTCTACTCTTGCTTCTCTCCTACTCCCTCCCTCCACCTGGCTCTTCCAGGTACCAAATGGAAATAGATTAGGTGGTTCTAGGAGGTAGAAACAGGTTAAGATTGGGTTTCTGTGGTTTTCTTTACAGCTTTCATGCAGCTTAGTCAGCAGACAAAAGCAGCCATTTGAATGCCTCTGAAAGTGGAACTGAAATAAAAATTTTCCAGACCTTTGACACCAGGTAGAAAATTCTGTACTTTCCAAGGAGTCTAATGCTGTATACCTGGATGGAATGGGAAGGAAGCTATTTGGGAGGTTATAAATACTCGTGGACCAAGGAATAGGATTGAAAAAGGATGCGAGGGTCCATTACAAAGCCAGGTTTTAATCTAGCATTGCTCCTTGTTCATATGAGCTGCTGTGACATGCAGGTTTAAGATTTAAAAAAATTTTTTTTTTCTTTTTCTTTTAACTAAGATGAATCTCTCTCTTAAACTTTTAGTTGTCATGCTCTGGCTGGTGCTGTTAATATAAAATTGAGACTGGAGGCTATAAATTTGAAGATGAAGATGATGATTTGCTGCCAGTGAAACTTCTGTTCTACAATAAAACATTTTTAAAAAGGAAAAAAAGCCCATGCCGGACTTGTTTGTCTGAGATTTATCTCTAGGTTTCCCACAGGCCCATGCAGATGCCAGCTTGAGGATGACTGGGGGATGGGAGGTGACAGAACAGGTTGATTTGAGCTTGGGCTTGACCTGTAGGTACCTCTGCTGCATAAACTGTGGTAGGAACTAAGAACTCTGTTCATCCAGCAGCATCCTGCTCATAGTTTTGACTATAATAGTGACACTTATTCTGAACTCGTTACTGTAATCTAGAACAATCTTCTCAAACTTTTGTGTGCATCGGAATTGTCGGAGTGATTCTGCTCAGTAGCTGTGGAGTGGAACCTGAGAGTGTACATTTCTGACGAATTCCCAGAACGGCTGCTCTGGGGATCCCGCTTTGAGAACCATTGATCCAGAAGGTACAAGGACATGAAAATCATCTTCGATCTTAACCACCCAGAGAGAACAGTTGTTAATATGGGTAGGGTGTGATTTCCAGACTTAAATATGTATATTCATTCTTTTTTAAAAAAAGTTTTAAATTAATTAAGCTATAATTCTTTAACCCTCTTCCAACCCCTGCATTCTCCCCTCCCCACCCCTGATAGCCTGTAATAATCTAATCTACTTTCTCCATGAGTTTGTTTATTTTAGGTATTTCATGTAAGTTAAATATTTTAATTTTTGCCCTTTTGTGTGGCTTATTTCACTTAGCATAATGATTTCAAGGTACCATTGTATGGATATACCACATTCTATTTATCCGTTCATCAATTAATGGACATTTGGTTTGCTTCCACCTTTTACTTTTGTGAATAATGCTGCTTTTGGTGCATGTAGAAACATTCTTAAAAGCAAAGATGGATCTGTACTACCCATATTGTTGCTTTTTAAAAAAAAAATCCTTTTTATTCTAGAATAGTTTGAGATTGACAGAAAAGTTGTAGAGATCGAATAGAAAATTCCTGTATAAGTGCTTCTGGTTTCTCTTGTTAATATATTGCATTTCTGTGGTATTTTTGTTACAGCTAAGGAACCAGCACTGGTCCATTACTATTAACTAAACTACAACTATTATTACTTTTAATGAAAATAAATGGATCTATTTTTATAGTAAGAGCCAAAAAATCTGAAGTGCATAGTAATGAGTGAATGATTTCCTTCACCCCTACCTTCCCATTTCCTGTGTATTTTAGAGTATTTTTCTGTACATTTATATATGCATATGCTTATATAGACACACACAAACCCCACCTTATTTTGGGACATGCTTTTTTCATTTAAATATGTCTTGAAAGTCTCTATATCAGCATATCTAGATCTGCTCCATTGTTTTTTAATGGATAACACACATAGTTTTGTACTTTTTTAAGATTTAATCATATCTTATCTGTGTCCAGATTTTGAATTAAGTAGATTAAAGGTGAGGTCTGGCATTCATCCCTTTTATCTTGTAGTGGAGGTTAGAGATTATTTGCCAGCCTTTGTGAAGTACTTAGCATGTTCCAGGCACTGCCAAGCACTTAGCATATATTATCTAACTAAGATATCAAACCACCTTATGAAATAGGTATCATTATTATCCCTAATAACAGATGAGGAAACTGAGGGTCAGAGAGGTTAAGCAAACAAAACCCTTTGATGATTTTCTAGCTGAAGCAGGTTCTCTCTGGCATTTTGGGTACTCTGAGCCATTCAGCCTAGCGTGCACGTTGCTTACTTGTTCAGCCTCTCTCTCTCATGTGACACACCCAATGCTAGACTATGAAGATGAAGGATATTCTCAAGGAACTCTCATTCTAATTGGGGAGAGATGCATAAGTATTATTATGCTTTTATTATAAGCATGTCATATGTAAGCATATCATGTATTGTAAGATGATAAGTATTAGTAAAGGTTGTAAGTGCCTAGTAAGGTTTTTTGTTGTTGTTGTTTTTTGTTTGGGTGCATGATCAAGGAATCAAACCCGGGTCTCCTGCATGAAAAGCAACCATTATACCACTGAACCACTCGTGCACCCCCCTAGTAAGTTTTTTTCTTTTTGTCTGTTTGTTTTTTGCATGTGCCGGTCCTGGGAATCGAACCCGAGTCTCTGATACGCAAGAACTCTGCCTGCTGAGCCACTGTGGCCCACCCACCTTTTTGAAACCTTAAAAAATACCCACCCACTAACACCTATGGCCAGTTGATTTTTGTCTAGGGAGTCAAGTCCATGCAATGATGAAAGAATAGTCTTCTATCAATGGTGCTAGAAAACTGGATATCCATATGCAAAAGAATAAATGTAGACCCCCCCCACCTCACACCATATATAAAAATTAACTAAAAATGAATCAAAAACTAAATATAGGAATCAGATGTATAAAACTCCTAAAAGAAAACATAGGGAAGCATCGTTAGGACCTTGTGTTAGGCAATAGTTTCTTAGACTTTACACCCAAAGCATGAGCAACAAAACAAAAAATAAGTAAATGACCTGCCAAGAGATGGAAACAGCCCAAATGTCCATCAACAGACGAATGACTAAACAAGCTGTGGTACATACATACAATGGAATATAATGCAGCTGTAAGACAGAATGAAGTTATGAAGTATGTAACAACATGGATGGATCTTAAGGACATGCTGAGTGAGATTAGCCAGAAACAAAAGGACAAATATTGTATGATCTCACTGATATGGATAACATTAATGAATGAACTTGGATAATTTCAATTGAGAACAGAGGTCATCAGGAGATAGAAATAGGGTAGATATTGAGTAATTGGAACTGAAGGGATATTGTGCAGCAGGGCTGATTGTAAAAATTCAGACATGGATAGCACAATACTACCTAATTGTAATACAATAATGATAGAATACTGAATGAAGCTGAATGTGAGAATGATAGAAGGAGGAGCCTGAGGGCACAAAGGAAATCAGAAGGAAAGATATATGATAAAGACTGAGATGTATAATCTAGAAATGCCTAGAGTGTATAATGATAGTGACTAAATGTACAAATTTAAAAATGTTTTGCATGAGAAAGAACAAAGGAATGTCAATAATGCTTTAGGGTGTTGAAAATAGGTGGTAATTAATACTTTAAAACTTTAGCTTATGAGTGAGACTAAAGCAAAAAATGTTTATTTGGTACAAAATTTATATTTTGACTAGTGCACTTTCTAATATAACTTATGTGGACAGCTTAATTGAACACCATAAGTACATGGAAACTTGAGTAGGGCATGAGACTTTGTAGGTTTGTCCAGAGTGATGCCTTGATAAATCCCAGAAAGATTTGAACATTGAATAAAAATGTATTTGCAAAGTCCCCTTGGGGGAATGGTGAGAAAGGGGGAAAATTCAACTTCCCCAAGTGGAGAATTTTTGATATTCTCACAATCAGTGGGGACAACCAAAGCAATAGGCTGAGCCCCCAATCTTGGGGTTTGTTCATATGAACTTAACCCTGCAAAGGATAGGCTAAACCTACTTAAAATTAGACCTGAGTCACCCCCAAGAGAACCTCTTTTGTTGCTCAGATGTGGCCCCTCTCTCCAGCCAACACAACAAGCAAACTCACTGCCCTCCCCCTGTCGACGTGGGACATGACTCCCAGGGGTATGGACCTTCCTGGCAACATAGGACAGAAATCCTAGAATGAGCTGAGACTCAGCATCAAGGGATTGAGAAAACCTTCTCGACTGCAAGGGAAAAGAGAGAAATGAAACAAAATAAAGTATCAATGGCTGAGAGATTCCAAACAGTATTAAATAGATATCACCTTTTTAGTTCAGGCATAACAGAGAGGCTGGAGGAAACTACCTGAAAATGTAGAGCTGTGTTCCAATAGCCATGTTTCTTGAAGATGATTGTATAATGATATAGCTTTTGCAAAGTGACTGTGTGATTGTGAAAATCTTCTTTTATCTACCTTATGGACAGATGAGTAAAACATATGAATTAAAAATAAATAAATAATAGGGGGAACAAATGTTAAAATAAATTTAGTAGACTGAAATGCTGGTGATCAATGAAAGGGAGGGGTAAGTGGTATGGTATGTATGAATTTTTTTTCTTGTTTTCTTTTTATTTTTCTGAATTGATGCAAATGTTCTAAGAAATGATCGTGATGATGAATATGCAACTATGTGATTAAAAAAGTTCATATTGTATGTTGATTGGTTTCATTAATAAAAATTAAAAAAAAATAAGTAAATGAAACATCAAAATTAAAAACTTTTGTACATTAAGAAATTTCATCATGAAATTAAAAAGAATGGGAGAAAATATTTGGAAACCACATATCCAATAAGGATATTAATGCTCAGAATATAAATAAGTCCTACAGTTAAATAACAGAAAGACAGACAACCAAATTTAAAATATGGACAAAAGACTCGAATAGACATTTTTCCAAAGAAGATAAAGAAAAGGCTAATAAGCACATGAAAAGATCCTCACCATCATTAGCCATTAGGGAAATGTAAATCAAAACTGTAATGAGATATCATTTCACACCCAGTAGAAAGGATACTGTTTAAGATATGGAAACTAAGAAGTTTTGGAGAGGAAGTAGAGAAATTGGAACCCTTGCACATACTAGTGCGAAGGTAAAATGGTGCAGTCACTTTGGAAAACAATTTGGCAGTTCCTCAGAAACTTAAGTATAGAATTACCATATGACACATGATCCCATTTCTACCTATATACTCCAAAAACTGAAAGCAGGGACTTGAACAGATATTTGCACATTGATGTTCATAGTGGCATTATTCATAATTGCCAAAAGATGGAAGCAACTTCCATCAGCTGATGAGTAGATAAACAAAATGGGGTGTATACACACAACAGAATATTATTCAGGTGTAAAAGGAATGAAGTATTGATACATGTGACAACATGGATGAACCCTGAAGACATCATGCTGAATGAAGTAAGCCAGGCACTATCGTATGCTGTCACTGATAGGAAACAATTGGAATAAATTCAAAGAGTCAGAAACTAGAATAATAGGTTACCAGGGATCAGGGTGGGGGTAAGGTTTGGGGAGTTAATGCTTAATTGGTACAGAGTTCCTTTTCCTGACAGAAAAAGTTTTGGTAATGGATGATGGTGATGATGACACAACATTGTGAATGCAATTAACATCAAATTATATTTGGATGTAATTAATAGGGGAAGTTTTATATTGTATATCTGTTATTAGAATAAAATTTAAAAAAAAAAACCACATAGGACTGTAGAAGGCAAACAGTGAGCCCTAATGTAAACTGTGGGCTATAATTAATAGTATAATAATGTTGTTTCATCAGTTGTAACAAAGATAACACAATAATGCAAGATGTTTGAATAACAGGGAAAACTGCATATGGGAACTGTATTTTCTGCATGATTTTTCTGTAAATTTACAACTTCCCTAATTAAAAAAAGTATATAAAAAGATTGAATAAACGTATTAAGAACTAGTTATTGTTAGGCTCAGTAAATGAATATAAATGTGTAGTTAATATGTTTAATGTGCTTAATAAATATAAATATATAACCTCTATCTTATCAGTTGCTGAGTAGAAATTTGCCTTTATAAATCCTTGGAAAGTTCAAGGTGGAAATAAGGAAGGAACGAAATCACAATATTTTGAAGTCTCTGATCTCGCAACATCAAATTCTGAAGTTCTTCCTGACCCCCTGTGCCCCCATCTTTGCATTCTCACAGAATTCTCTTCAGGCACTTTGCTCTTGGCATTTAATTCTTGCTCCCATGTATGTTTTATTCTTTTTGCTCCTTCACTCTTCCCTGGAACCTACAGTCTTGTTAGAGAGCAGAATCCATGCCTTTCATCCTTGTGTCCCCTGAAGTTTAATGGAAGAACATTAAATACCAGTTGCAGCACCAGTTGCTATGCAAGGGGCTCAAATCCTACATGCCAAGACGAATTGAACTTAAATGCTATGAATTTTGAAGAGTTTGTTCACCTCTCCCAATCATCATTTCCCGTGAGTGTTTAGACATTAGCTTTTTACACCCAAGCTTGAGTTTTTATCATAGGAGAGTAATTGAATCAAGTAAAAACAAGATTTTTAAGTGAATTATGTCTTGATATATGAGTAGTCTGCATTATGAATTAACTTAATCCTCAGCTCTTTCACCAAGAGGAAAGATTTATGTTGACATTTTCCCCCCACTTAGAAAAGCCGAACAAAACCTCAGCAGGCCTGTGTCTTTGGTATCCAGGGCAATTCTTTTTTTTTAAAATTAATTAATTTATTTTTAAACATAACATACAAACATGAGCATTCTTAACATATGAGCATTCCATTCTTGATATATAATAAATAACTCACAATATCACATAGTTTTATATTCATCACTATGATCATTTCTTAGAGCATTTACATCAATTCAGAAAAAGAAATAAGAAAAAAACTCATACATAACATACCCTAACCCTTCCATCTCATTAACTGCTAGTATTTCCATCTACCCAATATATTTTAGCCTTTCTTTCCCCTATCTTTTTTCTATACCCCTTACCATTCCCTTTCATTGGTCATTAGCATTTCAGTCTATTAAATTTATTTTAGCATTTGTTCCCCCTATTATTTATTTTTAATCCATATGTTTTACTTATCTGTCCATACCGTAGGTAAAAGGAGCATCAGACACAAGGTTTTCACAATCACACGGTCATGCTGCAAAAGCTTTATTATTATACAACCATCTTCAAGAAACATGGCTATCCAGGGCAATTCTTACCAGATTGTCACATGCTAGATAAAATGCTGTTTGCTCTTTTCCTTTTTGATGCTTGGGGTAAAGAGCATTAGTAAATGCTTAGTAAGGTTTCTGGGCAAGGGAAGCTGGAATAATATTGTCGGAAAGTTTGGGTTGAAGAGGAGGCTAAGTGAGTTCAAGGAAAGATTAATTTCTTTGCTGTAGAATGGCTTGGAGAAGTTTCTCAGTTTGTCCTAGGGGTTGGTGGTTAAAACATGTTCCATGTCAACCTGAACAATCTAAATTGCCTTCTTGAGAAGTGGAACAGTGTCTTTTTAACTCCTCTTGGAAAATCACCTACACTCCCCACACCATGGTCAGAAAGGAGCCTGGATTTGTAGAATATGTGAGAATCTGTACTTGTAGATTTGAAGAGCAGGATTCTCATTTTCGAGAGGCAGTAGCTAAGAGCCACACTAAGTTTTTGCTGCTTTTTTTTTTTTCCTTCTTTCTTTCAGAGATTGCTCTCTTAAGAGAGCCAGCTATTCAGAAAACTTAATCACAGGTTCTTCTTCCATTCAGATTTAATCTGGTCATTCAGAGGCCCTTTGCCCTCTGCTTCAGAGGCTAGCGATGCCTGACCCAGGCCACGCAAGGTCTTCCTCTTGGGCCTTCTAAGGGCTCAGGGTGGGCAGGAGCAAGTCGGGGGCTGGGGTGGGTGTTTCAAAATTAATCTTTGATTGTGAACTGTAAAGGAGACAAACCAGCAGGGATTTACTCTCCTTCATAATTCATCATTGCAGCCAGAAGCTGCTGATGGTTTCAGCCCCCAAAATCATAAAATTAACCAAAATGTAACAGAAATTTATTTCGCTAAGATTGTTCATTTTATGGACAATTGTTCCTTTTCAGATACTTGAATCGCTCACCCTCAACAATTACTGTTTTGTTGTTGATTTTTGTCTTGAGTTCTCTAACATATTCAACGGCAGAAGTAGAAGGACCTTAGAGAATTTTTCTTCACTTAAAGAAGCGACTATGTATCTCTCTTCATGCTTTACTTTCGCCAGACACTTAAAAAGAAGAAAAAGAGTAAGACTACGGTTTTTAGAAATCCTATCACTGCAAAAAGGATTAATTTAAGGTAGCAGTGGTTTTGATAGAAAAAAAATCTGAGGCCTTTTGCTTTTGTTTACTGTCTTGTACTTGCTTTATTAGCTGAGGGCATTAAGATATTTGAAGTAGTACAAATTTACATTTATTGATTTGGATTCAGAAACTTTTTTTTTCTAGGTTTCCTATTTTACTTAAAATCATATTTACTTTTCCCTTTGGCTGAGGATAAATAAATATAAAATCTGGGGGTTTTGAAAAAGCCATTTAATTTTTTTTTAAACACAGAACATTTTATGCCTGCAAGATACGGTGAATACAAATCCTTTGATAAAACTGGATCCCATTAGTCTTCAGTGTCTAGTTCATCCTGATTGTTTAAAGATACAAGAAATCACCCTGGCAATTTTAGTTTTACCCTTTCATATGGGATGTTGTTCTTTGATTCAGCTTCAGGCTTGAATCCTTTGTATGTGTACATCTAGTCCTGTGAGCTTTTCACCTGTTTCAGGAAATCATTTTGGGCAAACCTTATAGTCTGAGGGTTTGAGCACTTTGTAAACAGAGCTCATAAGAGAATTCTATCACAGAGAACTGGGGTGAGGACTTACAGATGTGCCCACCTGCCCAGGGACCTGAATTCCACTGTGGAAACCCACTAAAACCAACAAGTGGACTGGTCTTTTTTGGAAGAGAAGGGAGACCCAACACTTTCATATACATCAGGTCATTGTGTGGCAGCCAGTAACTGGTGAGGCATAAAGTCCAAACTTTTAACCTTTTTTTTTCTTTCTTGTCCTAGACCTTTATCGGTACAGCCAGTTAGCGGAAAGAACTTTGGGAATTGGTAGACTCAGGCTCTAGCAAGCTCGGTGTCCTTAGGCCAGTCTCTTAATGTCCTGAGGTCTCTTAATGTCCTCCAGAGTGAGGGAATGGGACTTGATTCTGTCCCTGGCTCTTCCCCCTGGAGTCCTGTAGGATTCCTAGGAGGCTAGAATACATCTGGGGCTGGAGATCTCAAGTGGGAAAGGGGCTGTTCGAAGTGTCTTAGAGGGAGACCAAGTCTATTGACTCTTACATCTTTCACCTGGAAAAATGAGGGCAGCTTCCACCTGAATTAAGGAGGGTCCTCAGATTCCCCTATTTAGATTCTGTGGGCCAGTGGTGGTCCTCTTGTCCATGTGATAGGTGTTACCCTGTTGAGAAAGGTTCATAAAGATTTAAAATTTTTTCTACTAAAAGATTTATCCATTTGGACTAAGAAGGTACTTAAAGCTGGTACTTTCCATTTTATCACTAATAGCTGTTTCTCTTTCCATAGCTGTGGGCTTTATCTGGCCATCTCTCAGGTATGCTGAAAGATTTGGCTAGCACTTTAAAGGCAAGTTCAGGAAATCCTATTTGGTGTGTTTCTTTTCCCTCTACACTCTGCCTTGTTGAACAGCACAAAACTATCAGTTTTTTTTGTTCCGCTGGGCAGCTGCTGCCAATCTGATGTTTTTCTGTCCCCTCCTTCCCCAAGAGGACCCCCGCCCATTCCCCCCCTTCAGCCCCCCACCCCCCTACCCCATTCTTGCTCTGTTCTGAAGGGAGCTGTACCTTTGTGGTTCTTCTGCAGCTGCTGGACTTTGATGGGGGACATGCCTGCTGCCTCTACACTTGCTTCCCTTAGCAACCGGTCCTTTGAAGATAACCTCTTGCTGTTTGCCTGTTGTCTCTCATGTTGGATTATAGATGAGAGATTTACCAGGCTGGGGGTAGGGTCCTGCTGTTAGCACATTTTTCTTAGGGTTCCCAGAGTCCCTTAGCTTGTGTTTTCTCTCTCCAAAAATTAGGTGTGGAGAGGCTCTGCATGTGTGAAGGGGATATTTGTGTTGAGTCAAACACGGCTTTATGTTTGTAGGATTGTTTAGTTATGAGCTGATTTGGAAATAGAGGATGCAGTGATTCCCTGTTAAAGCTATTTGATTTCCTTCATAATTTCATTATAATGTGATTAACACACGCAGGAGGCAGAGGCAACATTTGTTCTTTATCCTCCCAAAGTGTTTTTGTGTTGACACTACGCTTGCTCATTGATATAATCTGAGTGCTGGGAATTGCCGACCTATTTAAATCTCTGCACATTTTAACACTGTACTTTCCCCCAGAGCATCAAGTTTTCTTTTTATTTAAAGCAGCAGCAGAATCCCCTGAAGTGTGGCCCTTACCTGGTGGGGACAGCTCCTGATCTGTTGTGCACAGCTTGTATGTGGATTTCTGTTTAGCTCAGTGGACTTGCCTTGGACGAGGATGAAGAGTGGTAATGGTGAGGAAGTTGTGGGATAGCAAGTATTCTGAAAGAAACCTGGCTTAAACAAAAACATGATGCCATTTTTTTTTTACCTGAGTGGCAAAGGCCAAAATAAAATTAGCACTTATTTTAGTAAAATAAAGGTACAAGATCCTAGCCACTTTTCTGCACTGCTGGTGAGAAGTGGTGTTTGTAGCAGCATCTGCATCAAAAGAACTAAAAATATTCATTCCCCTTGACTCAGCAGTTTATTCCTCTAGGAATTTATCGTAAAAATAGAGATGCATATGAAGATTTAAGTGTCAGGATATTACTAACATGTTACTTGTAATAGGAAATTTCCAACAATGAGAATAGGTAAACAAAGGCTGGGTAAGTGACAGTTCTTTTTATATAGTAGAATACTGTGAAGGCATTAAAATCTGAGAATATTCAGTATCAAGTGGAAATGCTTATAAGTGTAAAAAGCAGAAATAGACCAATATTCATTCCTAATTTTGTTTAATTAAAAAATAAAAATTGTGTGGCATGCACAGAAAAAAAGACTGTAATGAGATTCTATTCTAAAATTGTTTCTCTGGATAATGACAATTTTAAGTGCTTTAATTTTCTTCATATCCGAAATTCAATGATCAGGTATTGCTTTTACAAGCTAAGAACACTTTTTAAAAAGTTGATGCCCTGCCCCTCAAAAAAGTGCTCTGAAAATACTTTCACTTAAAGCCAAGTATTTCTTGATATGTGAACCAAGAAAATGCCTTTGCTCTTTGTTTTTTTGTCGTTGTTAGAATGTGCTTGCAGGGTTTTTTTGTTGTTCTTTTTTTTTTTTTTTCAATTACTTCTGCCATCATTCTTTGTGTAAGAGAAATGGTTTTGCAGTTTTAAGAAATTGCGGCTTTATCCAAGGATGCTATATCCCTCAGTGGGAGCTTAATGTATCATCCCTTGGTAATACGCACTAGTAGCTGACTTCAAAATGACTTACTAATATGTCGGAGTTGTTGTTTAGACTGGTTGTATATGGGGAGTTAACACTCCCTTCTATTTTGGATCATTTAAATAGACAGAGGTGGGATTCCACATGGAAATTCACATGTGGAAATAGGGAACATGTAAGTGTCTAGAGAGAATTTTCTTCCATCTGCTACCACGTTATCAACTGGACAAATGACTCCCCTTCTTTATTATTTATCCCATAGAACAATAGTTATTACTTAGGCCCAGGTTTCTGGTGTAACATTAGGTTTGTTTATAGGGTGCCTCAATTTAAACACCATTTTCTGTTTATTTGTAGACCAGCATTTCTCAAACTCTTTGTTCTTAGAACCCGTTAACAATCTTCTGTTGTTGCTGTTACAGTTCACCCATTTAAAGCGTAAAATCTGTTGGTTTTTAGTATATTCATGAAGTTGTGTAACCACCACCACAGTACATTTTAGAACATTTTCATCATCCCCCGCAAAAATACCTAGTGCCCATTAGTAATCACTCCCCATTTCTCTCTATCCTGCCAGCCCTAGGTAACCATTAATTTCTTCTATATGGGTTTGCCTATCCTGGAAACTTCATATAGATGAAATCATGCAGTATGTCATCTTTTGTGAATATATTCTTTCACTTAGCATGTTTTCAAGGTTCGTTCGTGTTGTACTATATTTCAGTATTTAATTTCTTTTTATTGCCAAATGATATTCCATTGTATGGCTATTGTTTGTTCATTGTTTATTTGATGGACATTATGTTGTCACCACTTTTTTGCTATTCTGAATAATGCCACTATGAACATTTGTGCACAAGTGTTTGTATGGTCAGGTTTTCGTTTCTCTTGAATGTCTACCTAGGAAGAGAATTTTGGTTCATATGGTAACTGTTCAACATTTCGAGAAACTGCCAGACTGTTTCCCAAAGTGACTACCCCATTTCACATTCTTACCAGCAGTGTATGAGGTTCCTTGCTACTACTTGTTATTATCCATTTTTTGTGTATGAATATAGCCATCCTAGGGGGTGTAAAGCAGTTTTTCATTGTGGTTTTGCATTGCGTTTCCTTAATGACTAATGATGTTGAGTATCTTTTCAGGTGCTTCTTGGTCATTTGTGTATCTTTGGAGAAATGTCTGTTCAGATCATTTGTACATTTAAAAAATTAAGTTATTTAACTTTTTATTACTGAGTTGTAAGAGTCCTTTGCATTTTTTCCCCCATTTACACTCAATATAAAGGACCACAAAGAGATTGTCTTTCATTGTATGGGTTATATCTATTTAATTTAGATGGTAAAACTGAAAAAAAATTTACTACTTAATTTTAAAATTCAGTTAAATATAACAATAAACTTAATACATGTTAACACAGCATTTTTTATGAAAAATAATTGATTAGGAAAATGTTTAACGAGAAAAGTGGCATTGTTTTGTAAATCTCCTTAATGTCTGGCTTAATAAGAGGCAGTTGGATTCTCATTTTTTACTTCTGCACTCGGTCTGTTGTGATATGCTTTGATTGAAACATATAGAGAAAATCTGACTTTACGCATGTAGGTATTTGGAAGGTAGTAATATTTCACTAGCCTCTTCAGATAATTGTGGATGTTCTTTAATATTGTAACAAGAGGTAGCTTCCTAGAGGTTAGTTGCAATGTAGAATCTGAAGCCATATTGTTGAACTTTTTATACTCTCTTATATTTAAATCTATTGGTCTGTCCTGTATTTTGAGTGGCTCTTGTACAGATGATTTTATATTATCACGCATTGGTCATTTAGAAAATACTGATTCACTGAATCATGCAGCGCTTCTAAATGTTGACATAGTTAGTGAAGACAGTATAAAATATCACATTTGTTAATATTCCCACATATCTCAATAAAAAAATTATCGGGAGTGCTTCAAGCTCATTTTTACAAAATTCTAATTTTTACTCAAAAGTTCGAATTCTATCATTAGCAACAAAGATTGCCAGTTGTTTTCCTTGAAGTGACAGGCTAACTTCACTCATTTTTTATAAATGGCATATGTCCAAGAATGTGAACCATACTTTGTTGTTCTTTGAAATAAAAATGTGTCCCATGAAAAAAAGTAGCTGGTTTGGCTTGCAGCTTGCAACTGTACAAGTACTTTAGGTTGAGACAACCATCATATTTTGGTATATAGCAGAAAAGCCTTATGAATACTTCTCATTTTGTCATACAGAATATTAAAACTTGTGGACTCAAGGGTTGAGATTTAATAAAATTAGTGTTTATTGTGTCTTCAGGGACGTTCTTACGGAGTCGTTTTTGTTGTTGTTATTAATCCCCAGTATGTAGTGGTCAAGAGGACAGTTTGGTGCCACTGCCTTGATTCATGCTGAGGGACCAACAATTTTTCTCATCACTACTTTTGCACCATCAGTGCAAATGTCAGCACAATGAAAAAGGCAAATGAAATCTTAGGGTCCTTGCAGGGCCCCTGAAAATATTTCAGGGCCCACCTAGGAGCATACAGACTGTACTTTGAGAACTGCTAGACTAGACAGACTTAGTGGAAATTGGGGTAAAATTGTTTTGAAGGAGTGGCAGTATGAACGTGCATGGTGATAGCACAATGTATGTAATTTATATATTTTGTGTTTTATATACCCTGCAGTTGCCTCCATCGTTTAATATCATCCCAATCTTCAGCAACATACAGAATCACACAGCTATAATCATTGAGGTTCGTTTGAAAATGGAGTGCATTCCATTTTCTTCCTTTTCTGTGTTGTATTTTCTTCCATGGAAAGGGTCTATTTCATCACCCATTTTGCCAGGTGTAGTGTTTCCCTTACTTCATGTTTTGAACTTGAACGACAGTGGCCCTTTGGGGCCCCCTTCCGTATCTCTTGTTCCTCTGAACACTGTACTGTGAAGCCCTTGAAGGATGTCTAGTTCAGGCCCAGGCCAGTGGCTGGCAATGACTGATCCCTGTCATGAAATTCCTTGCTGAATGGCATGAGACTCAAACTTAGCAGTTCATGGAATTGTAAGGTGAGCCTGGTTTCCCAGCCAATTATGACTCGATCTAAAGCTGTAGCCGGGCCATTAATGTATTTTGGGCCTTGTCCTCTTTTATATCTTGCCAGACTCTGAGAGTCTGCTGTATAGCTACTGGCAACAGGCCTCTGCCAAAACAGTCTATGAATATATCATTTTACACCTCATTTTTCTTTGTTTTTCCCCTGTGATGGCACTTTGCCTGTGTTTCCCTCCCACATCTTTCCACCCACTTAAAAAAAAATCATTCATTTAGTTTATTCCTGCATCATGATATTTTAGACTTTTGGCTTTTGTATTTACTTATTGTGAAAGAGATGGCTGTAGAATAAACATGTTAATATCTTCTCATAGAGCCTTTCCTTTTCTTCCACAAGCTCCTACCCTGAGAGACCAAGGCAGATGGTCTCTCTGAAACACCTGTAACTCCACAGTATGAGAGTCCTGCTCAGAGCACTGCTCTGTGAGTGCTCTCACAGAATGCAGGGTTGATGACTGTGCCCTGGCAGGATGGACAGAGATGGTAGCAGACCTGGATGCAGATGGCTTCATGGATCCGCTTCCATCCCTGCTGCCCAGACCTCTTCCCTTGCTTTGATTAGACATGTTGCAATCTGACTGCCCTCCACTTGCTTCCCTTTCCTGCAGCATAATGAGTATTGAGCAAGCATGGGTATATTTGGCTTTATTTTCTCCAAGTGCTTTCTCCATGGGACCCTCCTGTGGGTTCCCAGCTGACTGCCGATTTGCACCACATAGCCAAGAAAAGCGAGCTGCCAGAATGCTCAGGGCCCCAAAACATTACCCTTTGTGGTAGTTTGGTTCTTACCAGGATGCCTTTATAAAACTTTTATGAAGATGTTGATGTACTTACATTGGAGGTTGGAAATTGCTGTTAACCTTGCTAAATCTTGTGTCCCCCAGGAATGTGGAACGCTAAGGAAATGCTTCTGGCCCTCCCTCCTCGATAGGCACTCCAGTGTAGCAGCTGCCTGTGCAGAAAGTTGAGCTGGATAGATGGATTAAGGAACATTAGCTAGGCCTTTGTTTAAAAATATTTAAAATATGTTTGAACCTCCCTTTATCAACAAAGAACAGTTCCTTTCAGCAGAGAGAATTTTTCATTTCCATGTTTTTTTGCAATTTTGTTTGATTGTTTTGTTTATCACTGACTTCAGAAAAGTGTTCCCATTCACATTTTGAGAACTAAATACAAAAGGCGTAACATAGTTATGTTCTGTTTTGCTTGAGGGAAAGAGCAGTTTACTTCTGAACATTTACAGAGAGACTCTTATCTGACTTGAGTTAATTTTTTCTGATGCTGAGTTTTGACGATTAAAAAATCATACATATTTGAGATTGTGTATATTTAAAATTTGTTTGGAATTAATATTGATGGAGATGTGTTAGTAAAAAGAATGAGGTTTGGAAATGACAAATGAAAAAGGTTCCTATGTCAGGTTCTGTTAGTAGTAGAACCAGAAGATGGATTAACCTGCTCAGAGTCTTTCACTATTGGGTATTTTGAGTTAAATTTCAGCATGTATGTAGCATTTTCCAAATTTATGATCCGGATTTTTTCTTGCCTTCCTCTGTGATTACAGTTTTGTATATTAATTTCTGATTAACTTCATATCTTCTTTGGGCATTTGCCTCAGGGTGTTAGAAACCTGAGCTATTTCTCTACATCCCTGCAAGAAGGGCCAGCATTTTGCAGAACTCCAGGGGCCCCCTTCATGTTGGAGAGTCAGGATTTACTAAAGGTGAATGAAGGGAACTGACCAGAGCTGGATGGTACGTGGTGCTGCATGCAGGTAGTAACAGGAAAGGGATGCTAGCTGAAGGTCCCTGCTTCTGGAGGTCAATTAGAAACATCCCAGCTATAACCCTTGATATTCTGTGTCCTTAAATCATTCACTCCAGGAGTATTTAACTTACTCTGGGTTATGGCTTTGCCATCCAGCCACTAACTCAGCCACAGCTTGACAGCTTCACTGGTTGTGACGAGACCACAACCAGTGAAAGATCAATGTGGAGAATTATTAGTTGCTTTAAAATCACTTGATGGCCAACCATGAAGTGTGGGAAAGGAGTGTGCTTGTGTTTCCCTTTTTATTTTTGTTTCCTTTTTTTTAATTGTGAAAAATAACATATATACAAAAAAGAAATAAATTTCAAAGCACACCACAACAGTTATTTATAGAACAGATTTCAGAATTTGGTATGGGTTACAGTTCCACAATTTTAGGTTTTTCCTTCTAGCCAAGACACTGGAGACTAAAAGAAATATCAGTATAATGAGTCAACAGTCATAAATCCTATCTTTTCCTATCTTCTTAAATCCTTCTTAAATGTCTTCTCTGTTATAACTCCATCTTCTACTTTGATCTTTCTTGCCCTCTTTGGGAATATTTGGGCTATGCTCATTCTAATTTTTTCATGTTGGAAAGGGCTGTTGATAATATGGGATGGGGGATGGAAGTAGTTGATGTTCTGGAGAGGCTGGCCCCTTAGGTTTTAGGACTTATTTGGTCTAGGAACCCATCTGGCGGTTGTAGGTTTCTGGAAAGTGATCATAGTGCATCTCCTTTATAGAATCTCAGATAGAGCCCTAGGTGTACTTTAGGGTTGGCAGGAATGGTTTTGATTGGAATTTGGCAAATCATGGTAGATAGCACTATCTACCATCCAGAACAGAGCCTGGCATCCAGCTAACTTTATGTGTTATTTTATTATTATTTAGTCATTCTTAACACATTTTCATGATTCCTGCCACATCTGTGTGCCACCTTTGTTATTTAATAGTTTTCTTTTAAAGTGACTACATTTTAAAAAAATCAAAATAATTTTATTGATTCTTAGATATTTTTCTTTTTCAAATTTATCATCTCTGAAATTGGAATGTCTTAGGATTGATCGCATGTCTTGTCTTTTTTCTTTTCTACTAAAAAATTTTACAATCATTGATACTTTAGATTTGGTAGAAAACAGTATTTTTTAAAAGGAAATGTTATCAATAATTTGTGCTATTTATCTTTTTGTAATTCACATTGAAACAAATGTCTATTTTTAAAAAGCACACCTAAGTACACCTAGAACCCTCTGTGTATGGCTCTGACTTGTGGACTGTATTTTGGAAACACCAAGTATCTGATTGGTTTTTAGATTTTTTTTTTGAGGGCAGCTTTGGGGCCACTACCAGGAGCAGGGAGGCCAAAGGAGCTGCCTCAGTGCCGTCACTTAGCACAGCTCTACTTTTGCCTGTCTCATGCATTGGTATGGTATTTAAGGTTGAGTTTATAGAAGAGACTTCACTACTAAACACAGGAGGGGCAGGAGAGGGTTGCTGAGGATTCCCTCCATCCCCATTACAGGAAGAGCAAAAGGGCACACCTGACCAGCCGGGAGGTAGCTGTGTCCAGAACGTGAGTGTAGGAGTCCTGCAGAGATGGCTAGAGATAGGATATCTGACCTGGCAGTTGTCACCTTCAAGGAGGAGAGTGTATTCTTTTTTTTTTTTTTTGTCTGATTTTTTATTTAATATTTTTTATTGATTTAAAAAATTTTTTATTAATTAAAAAAAATTACAAGAAACAAACATTCCCAGCACATACACTCAGCAATTCACAATATCATCACATAGTTGCATATTCATCATCATGATCATTTCTCAGAACATTAGCATCAATTCAGAAAAAGAAATAAAAAGACAACAGAAAAATATAACAAACAGAAAAAAAAAAATTTTACAGGCCATACCCCTTACTGATCCCTTTCATTGATCACTAGCATTTTCAAACTAAATCTTTTTTAACATTTCTTCCCCCTATTATTTATTTTTATTCCATATGTTCCTCTCATCTGTTGACAAGGTAGATAAAAGGAGCATCAGACCCAAGGTTTTCACAATCACACAGTCACATTGTGAAAGCTATATCATTATACAATCATCATCAAGAAACATGGCTACTGGAACACAGCTCTACATTTTCAGGCAGTTCCCTCCAGCCTCTCCATTACATCTTGGATAACAAGGTGATATCTACTTAACGCAGAACAATAACCTCCAGGATAACCTCTCAACTCTGTTTGGAATCTCTCAGCCATTGACACTTTGTCTCATTTCACTCTTCCCCCTTTTGGTCGAGAAGGTTTTCTCAATCCCTTGATGCTGGGTCTCAGCTCATTCTAGAGTTTTTCTCAATCCCTTGATGCTGACTCTCAGCTCATTCTGGGATTTCTGTCCCATGCTGCCAGGGAAGATCCACACCCCTGGTAGTCATGTCCCACGTAGACAGGGGGAGGGTAGTGAGTCTGCTTGCTGTGTTGGCTGGAGAGAGAGGCCACATCTGAGAAACAATAGAGGTTCTCTTGGGGGTGACTCTTAGGCTTAATTTTAAGTAGGCTTGACCTATCCCCTGTGGGGTTAAGTTTCATATGAACAAACCCCAAGACTTGGGGCTCAGCCTATAGCTTTGGTTGTCCACACTGCTTGTGAGAATATCAAGAATTCAACTTGGGGAAGTTGAGTTTTCCCCCGTTCTCCCCGAAGGAGACTTTGCAAATACTTTTCCACTTGCTGATCACATCACTCTGGGATTCATCAGGGTATCACCTGGACAAACCAACAAAATCTCATGTCCTATACAAAGTTCCATGTGCTTAAGTGTTCAATCAACTATCTACATAAGTTATATTATGAGATGCACTAGTCAGAGTATAGATTTGTACCAAATAAACATTTTTTTGCTTTAGTCTCACACATTAGTTGAAATTTTAAAATATTAGGTACCATCTATTTTCAGCACACTGCAGTAATAACATTCTTTTGTTCTTCCTCACGCAAAAACATTTTTTAAATTTGTACATTTAGTCACTGTCATACACTCTAGGCACTCCTCGATTACACCATCTCAATCTTTATCGTCTATCTTTCTTTGTGATTTCATTTATGCCCCAGCCCTCCTCCCTCTATCGTTCTCATATGCAGCTTCATTCAGTGTTTTAACATAATTGTATTACAGTTAGGTAATATTGTGCTGTCCATTTCTGAGTTTTTATATTCAGTCCTGTTGCACAATCTGTATCCCTTCAGCTCCAATTACCCAATATCTTACCCTGTTTCTATCTCCTGATGGTCTCTGTTACCAAGGAAATATTCCAAGTTTATTCACTAATGTCAGTTCATATCAGTGAGACCATGCAGTATTTGTCCTTTTGTTTCTGGCCAGTCACACTCAGCATAATGTCCTTAAGGTCCATTCATGTTGTTACATACTTCATAACTTTATTCTGTCTTACAGCTGCATAATATTCCATCTTATGTAAATGTCACAGTTTGTTTAGCCAACTGTCTGTTGATGGACATTTTGGCTGTTTCCATCTCTTGGTAATTGTTAATAATGCTGCTATAAACATTGGTGTGTAAATGTCCATTTGTGTCCTTGGCCTCGTGTCCTTTGAGTGAAGACAGCATATAGATGGGTCCTGTTTTTTAGTCCATCCTGCCAGACTATGTCTTTTGATTGGAGAGTTTAATCCATTAACATTCAGTGTTATTACTGCATGGGTAGTACTTTCTTCTACTATTTTGCCTTCTGGATTTTATATGTCATATCTAATTTTCCTTCTTTTTACCTTTACTCATAGTCTTCCTTTCTACACTTTTCTCCACACCTTTCTCTTCTGTCTTCGTATCTGTCTCTAGTGTTCCCTTTAGTATTTCTTGCAGAGGTGATCTCTTGGTCACAAATTCTCAGTGATTTTTTGTCTGAAAATGTTTTAATTTCTCCCTCATTTTTGAAGGACAATTTTGTTGGATATAGAATTCTTGGTTGGCAGCTTTTCTCTTTTAATAATTTAAATATATTATCTCACTGTCTTCTCGCCTCCATGGTTTCTCCTGAGAGATCTGCGCATAGTCTTATTGGGCTTCCCTTGTAGGTGATGGATTGCTTTTCTCTTGCTGGTTTCAAGATCCTCTCTTTCTCTTTGACCTCTGACATTCTGATTATTAAATGTCTTGGAGTATGTCTATTTGAATCTATTCTCTTTGGGGTACGCTCCACTTATTGGATCTGTGATTTTAAGTCTTTCATAAGAGTTGGGAAATTTTCAGTGATAATTTTCTCCATTAGTTTTTCTCCTCCTTTTCCCTTCTCTTCTCCTTCTGGGACACCCACAACACGTATATTCATGTGCTTCATATTGTCTTTCAGTTCCCTGACTCCCTGCTCATATTTTTCCATTTTTTTTCTCTATAGTTTCTGTTTCTTATCGAATTTCAGATGTTCCATCCTCCAGTTCAGAAATTCTATGTTCTGTCTCTCGAAATCTACCATTGTAGGTTTCCATTGTTTTTTTTCATCTCTTCTACTGTGTCTTTCATTCCCATAAGTTCTGTGATTTGTTTTTTCCGACTTTCAGTTTCTTCTTTTTATTCTTTCCTTGCCTTCTTTATATCCTCCCTCAATTCATTGATTTGGTTTTTGATGAGGTTTTCCATGTCTGTTCGTACATTCTGAATTAATTGTTTCAGCTCCTGTATATCTTTGAATTGTTGGTTTGTTCCTTTGACTGGGCCATATCTTCAATTTTCCTAGTGTGATTTGTTATTTTTTACTGGCATCTAGGCATTTAGTTACCTTAATTAGTTTATTCTGGAGATTGCTTTCACTTTTTTTATCTAGGGTTTTCTTGCTGGATGAATTTGTTGTCTATCTGTTCTTTGCCATTCCGTTCAGCTTTATCTGGACCTTTAGTTTAAGTTTTGTTTAACAGAGGAGAATTTTTCAGCTCTTGTTTTCTTGTTTCTTGCCCTGCTTGTGTGGTGCCTTTCCCCCACACACACTTAGGAAGGTCTACTTAGATATTATAGACCCCAGCAGATTTTCCCAGACCAAACTGGCCTCCTATCAGGAGGAAAGAGTCACCTGCGTTGGTTTTCCCTGAGGGTGAGACCCAGCAGGTTGAAAGACATTCCTGTGAAGTCTCTAAACTCTGTTTTTCTTATCCTGCCCAGTATGTGGCACCTGTCTGACTGCAGGTCCCACCAGCATAAGACGATCCAGTACCTTTAACTTTGGCAGATTCTTTCTGCTGGGGGCATGGTGGAGACAGAGGAGAGGTTGTAGGCTGGTTTTAATGGCTTCAAATTACCAAGCCCTGGTGTCTGAATTCCTTGATGGAGGCATTCCACCTGGGTGGGGCTTCCTCCCCTGGGGAAGGCACAAGCTCCAGATAAGCCCCCCAAAGAGCTCACTTCTGCCTATGCCTGGGGCAGTTGCAGCCTGAAAAGTTCTGCCCCTGTATCCAGAGGCAGTCAAGCCTTTGTAGATACATAGCCACAAAAACCTCTGTTTCCTTCTTTTTTTTCCCCCCCTTTTTCTGTCAGTCCTGCCTCCTTGGCGCTGGGGCAAAAATGAGCAACCTCTGCTTTGATCAGGTTCGCCTAAGCTGGGGGCCTATTTTTAGTAGTCAGAATTTGTTAATTAGTTCCACAATTGGCGTTTGATTGTGCCCAGTCCTTGCTGCTGGTAAAGTCCTTTCCTTTCCCTTCTGGGAAGTGGCCTGTAGGGGAGGGGTGCTGGCCGCCGCAGCTTTGGGAACTCACGGTTCTGGGGGGTGCTCGCAGCCGGTCCAGCTGGTCCAGACTGGGATATGCTGTGTGTCTGGTCACTATCGTGGCTCTGGGAGCTGTTCTGTACTGTTTCTGGTTATTTAGTAGTTTTTCTGGAGGATGAACTAAAATGCTCACGTTGTTAAGCCACCATCTTGACCCGGCGAGAGTGTATTCTTTACAGACTGCTTTCTAGGATGGAAGTGGGCTAGTAAAGTGAAGTGTGGGACCTGCCCCGAAATAGGGACTGGATAGGCTTGCAGAATAGATAAGGTGGGGAAGGAGTGATGGATCATTCTTGCTCGTTCTTACAGATCTTCCTGTTAGATGGATCATAGGTATCTGATGGCATTTTTAGATTTTCTGAGCTGCCCTCATTTCCATTACCTTGATTTATTAGCAAAATATTCTTGTATTAGTTGAAACCCTGAGCTTCCTGGAAACAAAGGGACCTCCTGACCCTTCTTCCCTTCTCTTTTCCAAGTCCAGTCGAGTATTTTCTTTGAGACCAAGAGTGGAGTAGGAAATAGTCTGAAGACTTTGGAATTGGACTGGGTCAATTATGGTGGAAAAATAAGGCCTAATAGCCATGACCCCTTTCCACCTCCAACTGTCTTTAATTCTAGAGGTCTTAGCGGCTAACTGGAGTCCAGGGGAACCAGGAACCTCATCTGGCCACTCTCCCCTCCCAGCACACTCCATTTGTTAAGAAGGTGGGTTTGCATCAGGTCTATAGACGGTAACATGTATGTTGTGTAGAATGCAGGTCTTTTTGTTCAGGAGTGCCTGCATTTGGAAGTAGAATTATCAGGCAGTGTAAATTCACGTGGAGAATCTTTGGGGTTGATTGCAACCCTAAACTTTATGATTTGGAGTCAGGATAATGCTTTCCAAAACCTGTCTTAGTCTAGGGCTTTTACAGTTCTGAGGCTTTCCTGGGGTGGCCATTGGTTACCAGAGATAAGACTCAAAGTTACAAGATTCCGACCTGAGGGTTATCATTTCCAGTCACTCTACATTTGGATCCATGGTGTGACTCTTCACTGTGTCACTCACAGTACCTGTCACAATGCTTGTTACCCAGAGTGGGCTCAGTAAATTACTGAGTGAATATATAAACTTACAAATTGCTTTCCAATTAGGTAACAAAGCTTGGTTTTTCTGAGTCCTTGCTCTTTACACTGATGCTAGTGAGGTTTCACCTGAAACTGTTACAGTGTTCAGAAGCAGGAAATAAATTTCTGTTGGGCTCAAGTTTGTGATATGGAAGGGGGATCAACAAAGGATGCTTTGAAAAGCAAGTGGCTCTTCTGTCCAGTTCTTAAATAAGAACTAAGGCTACAGTTCAGTGGATGAGGTTTGTCTTTGTTGAAGCAGTAACCAGTTAGTCCATCAACAACTATTTGAGAACCTGCTGGGCAGACAGTAAGTCATTGATCAGTACATTTGGAGATCAATATAACAATTCTTTTTACCATTCCTCCCTCCAATGATTAAAAAGAATCAATTTTAGTTGAGTCCCCCCACCCTTAGGGAAAAGGAAGTTGTATAACAACATAGTGATTGAGAGCATCCGCTCAGGGATCTGAGTACCTGGGTTTGAAAATTGGTCCACTCTGACTGTGTGCATTTTTTGAGCAAGTGCAGGCCCCTCCTCATGGTGCAGGGGCGGCAGTCTCTCTCCTGCCCACTTCATGAGGAGGGGCAGGTGTGACCTGCATTGTGAGCTGTAAAGCACTACACACCCTGACATGGTTGCCGTTGGCAGAGGGAGAGAGGGTGTATGGGTGGCCCTCATGGGGTGTAGAGGACACAAGAAGCCTCAGCCTTCCCACTTGTGACAGGGCTTGCTTGGTTGTCCTGCCCTCCTCAATACCGTTTCACCCTGTTTCCTTCCTTAGACATATTTCCCAATTTGGCTTCTCTCTTGGATCAAGGTAAACACGTTACTGTCTGTTGAGCACCACATGAATTGCATCTGGTACATTTAGTCCTTCCATTTTGTAGCAAGCACCAAATGCTACTCTTAGGGCTTGGGAAATAGGCACCAGATTCATTCCCAAGAAGAATGTAGTCATACGGGGATAGGGAGAGGTGAAGCCCTTGAGGGAGCCAATACTGGTACAGAATTTCCACTGATCACTAGTGCATGTGAAAGTTAGCTTTTCTACTTTTTTACAGTCTCCCACCCTTCCAAGGAGAGTGCTGATAAGCTTCTCCAATTTGTCTTGCAAATACTTGGGTTAGAATTGTGGTTTGGCTGAAAAGGTAGAGCTCAGAAACAAGAAAGTACAGGCCACTTTTCTTGGAGGAAGAAGAAAGCTCAGCTTTACAGCTGCTTCTGGCCCAGCAGCTCCATGGATCCTGGCTCCCCAGATGGGTAGTAGCCAGGCAGGTCAGTGAACATGTCGTCCCCTTTCTGCCTCACCTATTAGATGCCACTTCCTTTCCCCCTCTCCTAGTGGAATAGTGCACTTCAGAATGGAGATCAATCTCTGCTCTTGCTTTCAAATTAGATTATGCACTTCCATGGCTAAGAAGTTACCCAGTCACCAAGGTGCATGTTTGCATTTAAAAGTAATGCTATCTTATTACTGTAATGACACAAGGAAAACCATATGCAAATACCATGTTTGTAAGTAGAATTTTGGCAAATAGTGGCCGTTTCACATGATTCTTCCCAATATTTTTGAGAATCTGAGTTATGATTTGTCATGGAGCCACAGTCAGTCAGAAGGTGGGAAATCTAATTTGAGAATCATCCAGGAAGCGTATTAAAAAGTTTGATCCTAGGCTGAGAGATTCTGGTTGGGAGTGTGGGTGTAGATGAACTGTGCATTTTTTGTTTGTTTTGCTTTGAGTTAACTTGTTACATAGAGTGAAATGTGTAAGTCTTACATATACCATTCCATGATTTTTGATAGGTGCAGCTCCTTGTGTTACCCAACATCTATCAAGATAGAGAACAACATGACCATTAGCCTAGAAAGCCTGCTTGTGCCCTTCACAGTCAATCCTCACCGGTCTATGCACTTTTTTTTTTTTTAATGATCATTGCATTCTACATATATAATCAGTAATTCATAATATCATCACATAGTTGCATATTCATCATCATGATCATTTCTTAGGACATTTGCATCAATTTAGAAAAAGAGATAAAAAGACAACAGATAAAAATTCATACATACCATACCCCTTGCCCCTCCCTTTCGTTGATCACTAGCATTTCAATCTAAATTTATTTTAACATTTGTTCCCCCTATTATTTATTTTTATTCCATATGTTTTACTCGTCTGTTGATGAGGTAGATAAAAGGAGCATCAGACACAAGGTTTTCACAATCACACATCACATTGTGAAAACTTTATACAATCATCTTCAAGAGACATGGCTACTGGAACACAGCTCTACATTTTCAGGCAGTTCCTTCCAGCCTCTCCATTACATCTTGGATAACAAGGTGATATTTATTTAGTGCATAAGAATAACCTCCAGGACGACCTCTTGACTCTGTTTGGAATCTCTCATCCATTGACACTTTATTTTATCTCATTTCACTCTTCCCCCTTTTGGTCAAGAAGATTTTCTCAGCTTCTGATGCTGAGTCTCAGCTCATTGTAGAATTTCTCTCCCACGTTGCCAGGAAGGTCCATACCCCTGGGAGTCATGTCCCACATAGAGATGGGGAGGGCAGTGAGTTTACTTGTTGTGTTGGCTGGAGAGAGAGGCCACATTTGAGTAACAAAAGAGTTTCTCTTGGGGGTGACTCTTAGGCCTTATTTTAAGTAGGCTTGACCTATCCTTTGTGGGGTTAAGTTTCATATGAACAAACCCCAAGATTGGAGGCTCAGCCTATTGCTTTAGTTGTCCCTACTGCTTGTGAGAATATCAACAATTCAACTTGGGGAAGTTGAATTTTCCCCCTCTCTCACCATTCCCTGAAGCATCTTTGCAAATACTTTTTTATTCACTGTTCAAGTCATTCTGGGATTTATTGGGGCATCAGTCTGAACAAACCTACAAAATCTCATGCCCTACTCAAGGTTCCATGTACTTATGGTGTTCAATTAAGCTGTCTACATAAGTTATATTAGGAAATGCACTTGTCAAATATAAATTTTGTACCAAATAAACATTTTTTCTTTAGTCTCACACATAAGTTAAAATTTTAAAATATTAACTGCCATCTATTTTCAACACCCTGCAGTAATGACATTTCTATGTTCTTCCTCATGCAAAAACATTTTTTAAATTCGGACAGTGCATTTTTAACAGTGCCTCCAGGGCTTCTTATTGATGGTGGCTACAGTCAGAGAACCATTAATTAATGACAGAATAGCATGGAAGTTTGATCTAGAAAGGAGGGTTTGGAACTGGGCTTGCCATCTTGAATTCAGGGTTTTCGAATTCTGTAGATCTCAGGCGATAGGGACTCTATCTATCTATCTATCTATCTATCTATCTATCTATCTAAAGAGAGACAGCATATATATGACAAGAATATATGACGTATGACAAATCTTTATGAAAATGTATTCTTCAGTAATACGTTAGCATACCACAGTATATACATATAAATATGTACACTCTGACACACTTTGCAGATCACCACCATAAGTTTATCCAATATATTAAAACTAAAATGGAGGGGGGGAAATAACAGGGGTGGAAAACTAAGGACAAAATTTCCATGTTTTATCTGATAAGAAATGGCAAATTTCTCAGAATTTCCCTGGGAAAAACTTTGACCGCAGAATTTTTGAAATAAAAGACACCCTCTTCCTCCCCCAAAAAAGAAGACTCCAAATGATGTAGTTACAATAAATCCTTCTCAGAATATATATATATATATATACTTTTTTTAAAAAAAGATATTTTGGCAACTTGGATGAAAGGAAATTGCAGTATGTTCACCTTTGGGCCCACCTTGCTGTCCCCTTCCTAAATCTGGACATAGAGGCTTCATTGTGTAATAGTTTGTCATTTAACTCGCATTTTCTCATATAATCCAGAGCTGGTGATTGACACCCTCCTCCCCGAGTTGGAATTATGCACATACAATAGTTCAGCTGCTTAGAAGTGTCACAATGTGGTAGGTGTTCAGAGGTGGGAAGAGTGATGGTGAGCTGGAGGGGTCTCATAGAGGCACTGGGGCTGGAGCCGGACCGTGGAGCAGTGGGGGTCAGGACCTCCAAGCAACTTAGATGAATTTATGATGGCACTTTGCTTTTAAAGTAGCATTTGATACTCTTTAGAGTTCTTTATCTTCCCTTTCTCACAATTCTGAATTAGATGGGGCAGATAATTAAATCCTGTTTATGGTTGAAGAGTTGAGGTCCAGAGAGAAAAAGTGGTTTGCCCAAGAAACACAAAGAAATTAGTGGCAGAGCCCGAACTCAGCCTGAGCGTCTGACCCTGGATATTTCAAATTTCCCATATCACCTGACCACCTGCTGGTCTCTGACCCCCAAAACACCTTCATTGCTGGAGTCCTGCTGTTTCTTGTTTTGTTCTGCACTGCATGGTGCTATTCAAAACAAAATCTTTTTAAAACAACATTTCTTGTAACCAGTAGCATCAAACGCATTTCTTTATCCTCTAGATCTGAGCTTGTCCTTTTGTTTGATGCTTTGAAGATAACTTGAGGGGAATTTGAGTATGTTTGGACTTCTCTTTTCTTTCTTGAGATTGTAGGAAAAGAGTATAGATTCAGGGTTTAAAGTTAATACAGTCTTTAATATTAGCCAGATGTGGTTATTTAAATTTAAATTGATCAAATGGAAGTAACACTGAGCATTCAGTTCCCTAGTTGTCCTTGCCACATTTCAAGAACACAGTAGTCACATGTGGCTTCTATATTGCCAGTGAGTGCAAAATATAAAACATCACTGTAGAAAGTTCTCCTGGACAGTTACTTCTCTGTAACCTTTAACCTCGAACATCTTCATAACCCAGAGGTTATAGGGTACACTTGGGGTATACAGAGGCCCAATGAAGCCGTCTGTTGGACTGACATCTGTTTCAGGCCACATTCTAATATTCCCTGGCTTATCTCCCCAAAAGTCCTGACCAATCACTTGTTTTTCACAGAGAGGGAAATCTCTGATTTTAGCCGTTACACTGATTTTTGTGGAGGGGCTTCTGGAATGGTGCAGCATGCCATGGTAGGATCTAGAACCCGTATATATCACTTGTTCCTTATTGTGTGTGGAGTGCTAGTTATGGCATCAGTGGTGCATGTTTACACGCCCAGGTATGTCAGATCAATGGGTAAGTGTGAAGATATGCTGATGTCAGGGGAAGCACAGTTGAGGGAGGGTAGCTGTAGTCAGAAAAGCTCGTGTACCAAGGAATGACTCACCACCTGGGTACTTCTGCTGCCCTCAAGAATACTCTCTGTTAGGGATGTTGGTCTCTGACTGTGTACATTCTTTGAGGTTATAAAAATACCCTGAATGTGGAGTTACAGGTATGGCTCTTGGTTCAAGTAACTCGTTTTTCTGTTCAGTGGCTTATATCCGTGTCCTTTTGGAAGGGCAGAGGAAAGAGGATTAAAAGAGAGTTATTGTATGTTTTAATGTGTAGAGCTGACGTCCCAGGGGTACTGCTCCAGGTTTCAGTCTTTGTTCTACTAGTCTTAGGGTTTATGAAGTGTGGAAAAGAACCACTCCATACTGGCTATCCAGGAAAGGTGATGTCTCTTAGGAAAATTCCCTTTTTTCTCCACCAGGTCATCATATGTATATAAGTTAAAAGTCCATCTGCCTGACTGAGGCTGTGGTAATGACGGAGAAGTTGACGCTGGGATGTATGTGACTTTTGGTTCTGTTGTAAAGCTCTATCACAGCTGTGGAGTTATTGATTTCCTTTTTAAAATGCCGTTTTTGGTGTGGGCCACAGTGGCTCAGCAGGCAGAGTTCTCGCCTGCCATGCTGGAGACCTGGGTTCAAGTCCTGGTGCCTGCCATGCAAAAAAACCCCCAAAACATGAAAATGCTGTCTTTGGGGTGCACAAGTGGTTCGGTGGTAGAATGCTCATCTCCCATGTGGGAGACCCCGGTTTGATTCCCAGACCATGCACTTAAAAAAAAAAAGCTATCTTTGTCCTTGGTGTAAATTCAGCAATTTCCATTTTTTTCTTTAAAAACAAACCAAAATACTTATGAGCTATTTATATATAAAAACCTAACCCTTGAAGAAAACAAAACGTAAATTTTGATGTACACATACACCTGTAAAACCACCACTACAGTCAAAATACAGAACATTTTCATTCATCCCTGAAAGTTTCTTGTCCCTTGAGATATCCTTATCTCTATCCCAGCCCCAGATAATCACTAATCTGCTTTCTGTCATTATAGGTTATTTATATTTTCTGGAATGCTATATAAATGGACATATGCATTATGTACTCTTTGGGGGAAGTAGGGGAGAGTCTGAGTGCCTTAAAGTTTCATCATGTTGTGGCATGTACCAGTATTTCTTTCCTTTTTATTGCTGAGAGTATTCCTCCATATGGATGCACATCACATTTTGATTTTCCATCCACCTCTTCATGAACATTGGATATTCCCACTCTCAGGCTATTAGAAATAAAGCTGCTATGGAAATTTGAGCACAAGATTGGCACAGACAAATGTTTTCATTTCTCTTGGGTAAATACATCAGAATGGAGTGGCATTGTTTAACTTTATAAGAAGCTACCAAGCTGTTTTCTATTTTGCATTCCCAACAGCAGTGTATGAGAGTTCCATTTGCTGTACATCCTCACCAACACTTGGCATTGACAGTCTTTTTCAATTTTAGTCATTCTAGAGCGTGTGTAGCAGTATTTCATTGCGGTTTTATTTTGCATTTCTGTGATGAATGATGTTGAGCATCTTTCATGTGCTTATTTGCCATCCATGTATCTTTTGTGTAGTCTTTATTTAAATCTCTAACCCATTAAAAATTTTATTGTGAAATATAGCATACATACAAAGAAAAGAAAAAGCAAAAATTTTCAAAGTACATTTAAGCAATCAGTTACAGAACAGATTTCGGTGTTTTTTATGGGTTACCATCCAGTATTTCAGATTTTTCCTTCTAGTTGGTCCAAAACAATGGAGGCTAGAAGAAATATCAATATAGTGATTCAGCAGTCATAGTCCTAAGCTTCTCTTTTCCACCGTAACTCCTCCCTCTCCTTCGATACTTCTCGCAATCTGTAGGGATCTTTAGACAGTGCTTGTTCTGACCTCTTCATGCTGAGAAGGAGGAGGTTGTAATTAGTTGATAATCTTAGAGAGCCTGCCCCCTCTGGGCTTCAGGATTTATCTGCTAGGAACCCTCTGGAAATGATAGATTCTAGGAAAGCAAACTTAGTGCATGGAACTCTTACAGAATCTCAGTTCGAGCCCTAAGGATTCTTAAGAGGTAACAGGAGTGATGTTGGTTGGGATTTAGCAAACCTTGGCAATTAGCACTATCTAACTGAAGCTTGCATAAGAGTAGGTCCAGAGTAGCTCTTGACTCTATTTGATCTCTCTTAGCCACTGATATCTTATTTTGTTTCACTTCTTTTCCCTATTTTGGTCAGGATGGCATTGTTGATCTCGTGGTGCCAGGACCAGACTCATAGCTGGGAGTCATGTCCCATGTTGTCAGCGAGGCCTTCACCCCTGAATGTCATGTCCCATGTAGGAGAAGAGGTCTTTAACCCATTTTTAAAATCAGGTTGTGTTCTTATTATTGAGTTTTTAAGAGTTCTTTCTGTATTCTGGATAATAGTCCTCAGTTTCCTTTTGAGTCTTCGTAAGGTTTTTTTTATGTGTGTTTATGTTTGTTAGTTTGCTTGTTTTTTGCATGGGCCGGGACCAGGAATTGAGAACTCTGCCTGCTGAACCACTGTGGCCCGCCCAAGTTTTGTATTCTTGCAGTCAGGGAGGAAGGACTAATCTTCATTTTAGCATTACAAACTGAGCTGCCCCCCAAACCAACCTATTCCTTCATTTTTCCTCATCTCATTTGGTTGTACCTCTACCCTTGGAGTGTTCCTTGACTTCTTTCTTTCTCCCCCACCCACATCCAGTCCATCATCAAATCCTGCTAGCTCTACATTCAGAATATATTCAGAACTGGACTGCTTCCCACCACTTCTACAGCTTCCCACCTGTTCCAAGCCACACCATTTCTCCTCTGGATTATTGTAAAAGCCTCCTAACTGGATTCTTTTTGCCCATCCTCCCATTTCTCACTCTCCCCCCTCCGTTCCCAGTCTTTTCTCAAATATAGCAGCCAGAGCAATCCCACTAAAACACTTGTCACACCATGTTACCGCTCTGCTCAGAATTTACTGGTGACTTCCCAGCTCTCTTACGAAGGCCTATAAAATCCTTCATGGTTTAACCTTCCGAAACCCTCTCCCTCTTTCTACTGCCTCTCTTCCCCTTGCTTACTCTCTTCTAGCCATACTGGCCTCCTTCCTGTTTTTTATAAATGCCAAGTATGATTCTGCCTCAGGTTTTTTGCACTATTACTCCCTCTGCATGGAATATTCTTCCCCTAGACAAGGCTTTCCCTCTTACCTCCTTTAGAAGTCTGTGCTTAAATATCACCTTTGGCGCAGTGGTTAAGTTTAATTTTGAATTAGTCCTCCTTCCCCCCCCCCCAATTCCAAAACCAAATATAAAAACACAATTAAAGATGTGATTATGCTCAAAAACAATATAAATATATCTATTGAAAAAAAATAGAACAGAAACAAAGCAAAGATTGATGCTGAAGCCACAAACCTGCTGAGCTTTGAGTCTGTGAGTAGGAGGTAGTGCTAACAGCTCTACTCTGGTGGGGCAGTGGGAGCTAAAAGTAGCCCCTGTGGGGAGGGGACTGGAGCCAGACTCACTGCTTAAAACCAAGGTCTGGGTTGGACTGTTTCATCTATGAAAGGAGGCTAAAAAAATCTATGACAATTACCATTCAGGGTGAAGCTAGGCCTGTGGGAGGAAACAAATGCAACCTTGCCGCCGGCATGTAGGCCAAGGCCACTTGGTGACGAAAGTTGACTGGTGGCACTGTGGCCTGGGGGTCTGATCTGTCAATAAGAGATCTGTCTCAGGCTTAAAAGTAGCCACAAAACCACCGTTGGTGGAGGAGAAAAGAGATTGCAGAGAATAAACACCACCCCACCCACCCCAAACTAACTCTGACTCCAAAAATTCACAAACCAGAATTCCAAAATACCTAAGGAAAACTAACTCTTAGAAAAATACCAAATAAAATCAGCAATGGAGAGATTAATTTGTTCAAGATTAAATGAAATTAGAGCAGTCTGACAACAATTTTAGGATTATCAGAAATGAACAAAGGAATTACGGCTGTCTGTAAGAAAGAATAAGGAATTACAAAACAAACTAAGCAGAAAGAAAGCATTAATAAGTGGATATTAGACTAATGTAGAAATGCTAGAAATGAAAAATGAGCATTGAAATTTATATCTTAATAAGCAAAACTCCAAACCGGGCAAAGATGTAGCTAGTGCGTTGGAAGACATGCTGAGGAATTTACCCAGTATACAGCTGTGGAGGAGTTTAAAAAAAAATTGTCTTAGTAGATTAGTGATTTGGAGGACAGACCTTCTGATAGATGTTCCTGAAGAAGAGAGTAGAGGCAGTAGCAGACGAGCATCCTTCGGAGAAATGAAGGCTGAGAAAAATTTTCCAGCAGTGAAATAAGACATCAGTTTTCAGGTCCAAACTATGAACAGAGTCCTTTCCTTGCTGAGATAAATTAAAATAAACCCACAAATCCACCCCCACTCCCCCAGACATGCGGCAGTGAAATAGCAAAAAACAGGGATAAAGCAAAGTCTTAAATACCACAAAAAGATAAGACGACCTGTGAAAGAGGTTCTTTTCTATCCATAGCACCACTTCATCTCAAACCTTAATCCCAAATGCTAAAGCAGTAGGTCATGCTTAGGACCTACTTGAAAGGTTTGGTCTTAGGAGGCCACATATCAAGTCTCGTGGAGGAGGAAGGGGAACTTACGTAGGAGTGGCCACGTCTGTCTGACAGCCCCCCCCACCCCCCACCCCGCTTTCTAGATGAAGAACCACAAGGTTCCGAGGGTCTAAGTGATGTGCTCACAGCTACAGTTGTAAGAGAATGAGGTGGGAGTCAGACTTGACTCAGATCTTTATTAGTTTGTTAAGCTTCTGGAATGCAATATACCAGAAACGGAACGGCTTTTAAAAAAGGGAATTTAATAAGTTACAAGTGTACAATTCTAGTGCTAAGAAAATGTCCAAACTAAGGCACCAACAAGAGGTTCTCTTCACTCAAGAAAGGCTGATGCTGCCCCAAACACCTCTGTCAGCTGGGAAGGCACGGGGCTGACATCCGTGGGCCTTCACTTAATTCCTTCAGGACTCAACTCTGGGTTCTGGCTTACTTAATATCTCATGAGCACACGGCGACGTCTGCTGGGCCCTGCAAATCCAAATGTGTTTCTTCTCATGTTGGCTCTGTCAGCTCTGAAGCAACTGTTTCCTAAGTGTCTGCATCTGCCCTGAGGTTTCTTCAAAATATTTCCCCTTTTAAAAGACTCCAATGAATTAATCAAGACCCACCTTGAATGGGTGGAGTCACATCTCCATCTAATCAAAAGGTCACACCCACAATTGGGCACATCACATCTGTCTATGGAGAGAAGCTAATTAAAAGTTTCCACTCTACGGTATTCAATCAGGATTAAAAGAAACACTGCCCTGCCAGATTGGATCAGGATTAAAACATGACTTTTCTGGGGTCCATAGCTTCAGACTGGCACAGGAGCCTACACTCTAACACCTCTTCACGGAATAGTAAGTCAGCTGAGCAGACTGTCTGAGTGACTTAGAGTTAGTTCTCTACACTACACTATAAGTTAAAGATCTCTTGCTGGGGCTTGTGGCTGATCATGTTTTATGCCTGGGCTGTAAATGGTCCTGTAGCTTCTGGCTGTGGCTCGGCTGCGTCCCAATGAAGGAGCTAGAAGTATTGGCCAGTTACCCTGCAGTCCCAACCAACAGACTAACCAAATACTTGAGGTTTTCTCTTAATTCTTTGGCCATCTCCCAGTTAAAACAAAACTATTTCTTTTATTGACACATTGCTAGATCAAATTAGTACACTTATTTACTATTTGCTATTACATATTTGTTTTTTCTTCAGATTGGGAAAACTGATAAGAGTTTGGAAGTTTGCCTGTCTTGTTTTCTTCAAGCATGTTTTGGTGCATCACTGGTTTCAAATATTTAAATTTTTACATTTTTCCCTTTGAATTAGGCAAGCACCCTAGACCTTTATAGAGGTGGAAACCAGGCTTTTGCCAGCCAGGGCTTTGGGAAACTGAATATCTAGCGGGAAATACCTGAAAGTACCTGACTGTATCACCGACAGGAGACATGTTAGGAAGATTACTGATTTGTGGAGTGGGTAAAGTATGTTTGAGATGGGGATGCTACGGTGGATTTATAATGTAATAAAGTCATCACATTTATGCTTGCTTAAGAAGTCAGGGACCAGCATCATGGGATTGAGAAAGCCTTCTTGACCAAAAGAGAAGAGATAAATTGAGGCAAAATAAAGTTTCAGTGGCTGAGAGATTTCAAACAGAGTCAAGAGGTTATCCTGGAAGGTATTCTTATGCATTATATAGATATCCCTTTTTAGTTTATGGTTTATTGGAGTGGCTGGAGGGAAGTACCTGAAACTTGAGCTGTGTTCCAGGAGCCTTGTTTTTTGTTTTTTTTTTTTTTTGGCATGGGCAGGCACCAGGAATCAAACCTGGATCTCTGTCATGGCAGGTGAGAAATATGGATAAAAAATAAATAATGGGGGTGGTGGTGAGGGGTAAAATAAATTGGGTAGATTGAAATACTATGGTCAGTGAGAAAGAGGGATAAGGGGTATGGGATGTATGAGTTTTTTCTTTTTATTTTTCTGAAGTGATGTAAGTGTTCTAAAAATGATCGTAGTGGTGAATACACAAGTATGTGATGACATTGTGAGCCATTGATTGTATACCATGTATGGACTGTATGTATGTGAACATTTGTCATTAAAAATATTTAAACACACACACGAAGAAGTCAAAGGGGCGGGCCATGGTGGCTCAGCAGGTAGAGTTCTTGCCTACCGTACTGGAGACCCAAGTTCAATTCCCAGTGCCTGCCCATGCAAAAAAAAGAAAAAAAAGAAGAAAGTCAACGGTTTGGGGTTTTAAACAATACTATATCAAATATTTGGGCATTCACAAACTGGCCTAAGGAATGACTACATTTCCCTCTCTCTTCCTGCAAAATGTAACCACCATCCTGAATTTTGCATTTTCATTTTCATTGCCGTTTCTGTCTTTTCTTATTTCAGCATTTAGCTGAATGTATTGTGGTTACTTACATATTCCTAATTTTGGGCCTTTGACCTGTTGAGGCAGAGGGGCTCATGAAACTCATTTTGTTCTCCTTAGCTGTGAACTGGCTGAATAGTCTGTCTCCTGGCAGACTGCCTCATCCATCACTTCTACAGTCCTATGTTTTATCTTTTAATTTTTTATTCTAGTAATATTATACGACCTAAAATTTTCTCTTTTAACTACATTCAAATGTACAATTCAGTATTGTTACTTGCACTTACAATATTGAGGTACTATGACCAAAATTTAAATAGAAATTCTGTACACATTAGCTCCCTGTTCTCTACCCTCAATCCAGCTCCTGGTGACCTGTATGCTAGATTCTGATTCTATGAGTTTGCTTATTCTCATTATTTCGTATCATTGAGATCATTCAATATTGTCCTTTTATGTCTGGCTTATTTACCCATCACTTCTAGAGTCTCTTGTCAACCAGATCTCTGCAACCCCCACCTCCCCATCCTCCCACAACCTGGCAGTCTCTCCCCTAGTGCCCTAGAATGTTGGGGGTGAGGAGTTGTAACACAAAGCCCACGGTCTGAATTTAAAAGTTCAGAAGGCTTTTTTTTTTCCATGTCTAATATCAAGTGCTGGGCACAGTGCTAAAATTTTAAGGTACCCTATCACTGATGAATGTGGGTTTAGGGAGTGATTTTAACAAGTCAGACCAAGGCAGACCCAGCCTGGGTTATGAACTTCCTCAGTCCACTCTTTGAGCAAGAACTTTTATAGCAGACGTAATAAAGTATAGGTAGCTTAATGAGGTGAGGAATGGGCAAGAAACTGTCCTAGCTTGTGCTAATAATTCCTGATATATAGTGGCTGTCTCCAAGGAGCCTGAAGCACTGCTCAGACATTATCTCATTAATCCTCTCCAAACCCCCATGGGGTAGGCAGGTGGCAGGCATTCCCCTTGCTCTCAGGATCAGAGAGAATGAGGCCCTTAGGCGACTTGCCCAAGGTCATACAGGGTGGCAAAGCCCAGCATATAATTTATTGCTTTTAAAGCTGGAGCCTGTGGTTTGCTCCCTCCCTGTCCCCTCCTTCTTCGCTGCTAACAGACTACACAGGAATATTTTAATCAAGCAGTTTTCATCAAGTGTCACTTCCTGAAGCACTCTTGGCTCATTCCCTTGGTTTGGAAACTCACCAGAGCAATTACAGAAAAGCAGGGACATGGGGTGAATCTGCAGCCTGTGGGCATGGCTAGTGAGTCCTCAGGGATCCTAAAAACATCCTCTTCCTTCCCTGGACTTTTGACCACTTTTGATTCATCACTGATATCCTGGCATCCTGGTGTCTCTGAATTCTTTGTGTTGGGTTCCCTGCTTGATTCCAGTTCAATCCCACTCCCCTTTCATCCATCCTCCTATGAGGCTGCCCTTGGTTCTCATTCTGTATGGGGTAATATTGAGATCCTGGCTAGAACTTGTTTCCCTCTTATGTAGTAGGCCCTAATCTGTCCCCTTTTCCCCTCAACCTTGAATTCCTTATTTATTAAATACATTTACTTGTGCCATCTCAGGTGGAACCATGTGCCATCTGTTTTATGGATGAGGAAGCTGAATCTTGGGGACATAAAATAATAACCTGGAGTAGTGGAGCTCTGCTATGCTCTTTTCATCATACCATGCTAGTAATGGTAATTAGAGTCTTGCCCCACTTTTTTTTCCTTTTCTTTCCCTTACTCTTTATTAGCATAGTTTGAAATTAACAGCTTTGTTGTGATATTATCCACATACTATACAATTCACTTATATAAAGTATTTAATTAAATGGTTTTTAATATATCCGCAGAATTGTATGATTGTCTCACCACAGTCAATTTTAGAACATTTTCGTCATCCCCCAAAGAAACTCCATATCCAGGAGCACTCCTCTTTCCCCCACCTCAGTCTTCTGTCTGTAGATTTGCCTATACTAGACACTTTGTATAAATGGAATCTTACAATATGCGGTCTTTTATGACTAGATTCTTTCATTTAGCCTAATGTTTTCAGGGCTGATCATTCTATTATAAATATATTACCTATTATTCATCAGTTGATAAACATTGAGTTGTTTCTACTTTTTTAACTTACAAATAGTGCTACTATGAGCATTCATGTACAGGTCTTTGTGTGGATATGTATTTTCGTTTCTTTTGGGTATATACACCTAGGAGTGAAATTGCTGGGTCGTATGGTCATGCTATTTTAAGCTTTTAAGGAACAGTCAGATAGTTTTCCAAAGTGGTCGCACCATTTTACCTTCCTGCCAGCAGTGTTACGAAGGTTCCAATTTCTCTGTATCCTCAGTAGCATTTATTATTATCTTTTTGGTTATAGCCATCCTAATGGGTATGAAGTAGTATCTCATTTTGGTATTGATTCACATTTCCCTAATAGCTAATGATGTTGAGCATCTTTTTATGTGCTTATTAGCTATTTGCATTTCTTTTTTGATGAGGTATCTGTTCAGATCCTTTGCACATTTTTAAAATTAGGTTATTTGTGTTTTGATTTTTGAGTTAAGAGAATTCTATATGATTCTACAAGGTTTTTTTTAAATGAGATACATCATTTGTACATATTTTCTTCCATTCTATGGATTGTCTTTTCCCTTTCTTGATGGTGTTCTTTGCAGTACAAAAGTTGATGAAGTCAAGTGTGTCTATTTTTTCCTTTGGTTGCTTGTGCTTCTGGTGTTATGTCTATTGCCTCATTATTTTTTAAAGGCTTTCTGTGTGCCAGTCACAACAACCTGCTTTGCTTCTAATCTTCAGGAAAATATGCAGAATAGGTAGCATTATTACTGTCCTTCCAATTGGCAAACAAGGCTCAGAGGTTGTACGACTCCTCCAAAGTCCAGCAGAAGTTAGTTGGCAGTACTAGTTCCCACCTTGGCCAGGGTACCTCAACACCCATCATCAGAGTGTGGCATCATCACAGCTCCCTAGTGGGGTCAGCATAGAATGACAGGCTCAGCTCTTAGGCCAGGCACCAAAGGGCCTGCTCTTAACACTAGTAAAGTCCCCTTCTCAGAGCAGTTGCTCCACTAATGTTGGATTATTCATCCCATTTTCGCTTCTATGTTTTTCCAATTACAGAGACTTTCTGAGTAAAATGGAACTTGGACTCTTGATTGGGAAGTAATACGTTCTGTTGCATTCAGAAAACTACTCAGGATCACAGCAAACCAGGTTTATTGCATCCATCCCGTTGTCCTTTGTAAGACATTTCCCTAGTCTCAGGAGTTATTATCTTTATAATATTTGAGGATGTATATTTTCAGTCATAGGGTGAAAGGGTTTTTAGTTTTGTTTTTGTTTTGCATGTTTTTGTCTGTTTGGTTTGTATGCATAGAAGAAAATAAATGGAATTATGTAACCTCATAATGTGTTTCTATGGTCAGGTAGTCCTCTCCAGCAAGCTCAGACATTTCAGGATAACCAGAGGTAAAATGTGGTCATCACTGATTAGAATAGCATCTTTGATTCTTTTTTTGATACTTGTAATGCCTTCCTGGTATGTTTCTCTTGTCAAGCCTCTGCTGCCTGCCTATTTCCTTGGTAATTAATGTACGCTTGTCGTACCCTACCTGTATGCCTGGCTCTCTAGCTTATACAGACAGATTTCTTGGCTGTGATCTCACAATGCTGGCTGATCCCATTGAGGCTGTGTATTTGTTGTGGGACAGGAGTATAACTGTTTGACAGTGGATGTTGGGTCCTACTGCCATTTGTTTTTGTTATTGAGTTACACATAGAGCTGCTTTACAGGGCCAGACCCTGGTAAAATTTGAGTTACCTGTCTTATCAGTGTATACGGACATGTTTTAGAATTTCTTTTAAGCTACTGGTCAATCAAGCAACATTATAGTAAGGGAGGGCCCAGGGCTGAGTTTGCTTTTCTGGCCCCAGGTCCATCAAAGGGTCTGTGCTCAGCAAATGTTGATTTGAATGAATACTAGAAATCCAAAAAAGAAAAATCCTCTTGACTATCCTTATTCTCTAACCCATCCACATTTTTTTCATTTTGTTCCTTCCAGTTTTCATCCAGCTGCAGATATTATTTTTAAACAGTTGCTTTATACATAAACTTTTCTTAAGATTTCATATATCCTTTTTGTACCATGCTACCTTCATCCTCTCTTCTATGGTACCCTATAAATTATGCACGTTGTTTTACTTGACTGTATACTCTTTAGGGGACATTTATTCTAATTTGTCATGGTTTGGAGAAGGGCTGCTTTAAAATTTCATCATATGAAAGGACTTCTTTCCTTTTAGATCACTTCCTTGGGATCTTTTCTGAAAATGGAATTTTTGGGGAAAGGAAATAAGTAGCTTGAGCTGTTGAAATATTGCCAGCTGCTTCTCCCCAAATTGAGCCAATTTGCAGTGTGACTGGGGTGTATTTACCTCTTTCCATACAGCCCTGCCTCAGTGGGGCTTTGCAGTTGTTTGTTGATTTTGCTGTCACATTAATGACCAGCAAAACTGATGGCTTTTCTGTTTTCTTACTACAAGCTATTTATACATGTCCCTAAAACTCTGTCATTTTATTCTATTCTGTTGTAGTTTTGCTCAGTTACTACTCATCAAGAAGAAGTTTTGGGAGTACATTTCTACTTCCGGCCCCTTGGTTGTTTTCTAGTTTGTTAATTGTCCTAATGGAAGTACCTTAACTCGTGTTGCCTTATCATCTCAGAATAATTTATGGACGGCCAAACTAAACTTTTTCTACATTGCTGTCCATCTGTCCCAACAGAATTTATTACTGATTGCTTTATTGCACCCTTGTGTTACTCTTGGTTTTTGTCATATTAAGGTCTTATAAAAAATTTGAATGTATTTTTAGAATTTATTTTCCATTTGTTTTATTTTTCCAATTCCAGCCCTACATCATGATGTAGATATAGTTCCTCAGAAAGTTAAGCATAGTTGCCAGGCACCACAATGGTCCCAGTCCTAGGGATATACCTAAGAAAATGAAAACATTGTTCACACAAAAACTTATACAAGAATGTCCGTAGCAGCCCATGACAAACTGGGATCTGTCCTATAACTACTTGTTGAAGTGTGCTTTGAAAACAATTGCTTTTTTATTTCTTTGCTTTGAATATATGTTATATTATACAATAAAAGAAAGAAAGAAAGAAAAACATTGTAGAGCAGTTCTACTTAACTAGTTAACAAACTAGAACTCACATCCAAATTCAGCTTATTAATAAAATTTTTATCAGCAAAATTTTATTGGAACACACACATACAAAGAATGTCCATAGCAATATATTTCACCATATAATATTCTTTTTAAATCAGGGAGAATGAGAATTCCACTTTTTCTCCCCCACCCCAACCTTTCTCTTAATTTTAATAACACTTTAGTGTATAAACACCTTTTTGTAGTGAGAACAATCAAGTGTCTTTCATTAAGTTGCCTTGAGATTTGAAGTCATGTTGGTAATTTTTTATGTAGGGAATGATACCTGTCATCTGAGTCACTTTAAGAATGAATTTGATTTTTTTTTTCCAAAAAAAAAAAAAAGAACACCACATTTTTATTTTGAAATACTTCCAACTTTACAGATAGAATTGCTTTAACTTAATATTTCTCGGGCCTTTTTCTATAGCTTATATGCTACTTAAAAAAAAAATTAACTTGTGACACAGCCCCTTACCTATTTGGTACCAGAAATGGAAGTTCTAAGTAGAGGTCAGTGAAGTCAGAAATGAGCCATACCTAAGTTTCAACATGATTAGGATAAAATGAAATTCCAGCAGGGGCTGGGAGATGTTCATGTGAGAAGGTCAGTTTTGAAATACTTGCTACTTTCCCCTGGGTTCTGACAGGCAATATCTCAGTTGACTTTTTGGTACAGAATAACCACGTAGGATAAGAGCCTGTTCATAATGTGCTAGAAACCAGAGCCCTCAGCACAGAAGTGCTGGTTTAATCCTCCGAAGATTCCCGGTAGGATGTCTCAGGCAGACAGTAGCAATAGCCAGCAACTGTTCTGTGTCTGGGGCAGTTTCCGTCCCCATTACAGTTGCCTGTTACTATGACAACAAGGGGAAAACTGTATTCAAGTACTTTTGAATTCTATGGCCAGAAAAAATGTTTAGGCTGTTTGTTCAAAGAGCAAAAGAGTTGTCGGTTTCTTTGTACCTAGAAGAGAAAAAATAATCCTTATGATTCAAGAGAAAAATGGGTGGAGCTGTCCTTTTCCATTCCTTCACATAAGTTATATGCCTTGATTCAAGCAGTGGCAACTTTAAAGAAAAGGTCTGAGGTCCTTTCATGTGAAACCCTGTACCATAGCGACACCCTACCCTGGCTGACAACAGCAAAAGGACAAAAGGAAGGAAGTTTCCCTTTTAAATCCCCAGGAATTTTTTGATGAGATAATATTACCAAGTGAAATGTCTCGTCCTCCTATTAGTTTAGTATTTGGCTCCTGTGTAACAGTAACCCACTTAGAAGCAGGCGGCACTTTTGAAGCTATTTTAAACCTTCAGCAAAGCATAGAGATATTGTAACCTTGGATAAAAGCACCATCCAGCCCTGGTTTCAGCTTTGCCCTTTCCGACATGTGAAAAGTGCAGCAGTATATCTCAAGGATTTTGTACTGAAAGCTTCTGAAAGACCTAGTCTTGGTTTCAAAGCTTGGCTTGACGTACCATACTCAGGGGAAAATAGTTCTGTTTTTCCAGATATTTAACCTGTCTGACAAAGTCTTTTAGCTTAGGAATTCCCATAGATCCTTTGTCAGTTAAAAAACCATGAAACCATGACGGTTAACCTGGTTGTACTCTGAAAATTTGAAGAAGCTATGTCTTCATATTTCAGCATGAAGCCAGCAGTTTGAAGCTGACACTGAAGATGGTTAGGAGTATACATTGCTTGTTGTTACCAGTTTCTGCCTTAGCGTCTCCTTATTTGGAAATGCAAGTAGGAAATGCAACCTCTTCTAGAAGTTATAGGCTCTGTTTCTTGAAGGAAATTGGCTTCTCTGAACAGTCACATTGTTTATTGTCTTCCGTTTTGGTAATATTCAACTTCATGTCATAGTCTGGTGCCACCCGGCAGTTATTTTTGGTTGTCAGATGGTGAAGGCAACTGGTTTAGTATACCCTGGGTCTCCCTGAGTCATCCCATCTGTACTCTCCCCAGCCTGGGTCCTGAATCAATCCCAGAACAGCCATCCCAGACAGACTGTTCCTACAAGTGTCCACTTTTGCAGGGAGCCTGTCTGGTCGCTCCTTGGCCTAATAAAATGCTTCCCTGCCTTTTCCAGTGAAGAAGACCCATAAAATTTGCTGAAACACCTGGAGAAAGAGACTTACATCCAGCAGTGCAGAAGCCACTAGCATAAAATTCATGGTGATGTGATTATGTCTGTGCATTGGGACCCTAAAGACCAGGCTTACTATACTTAAGTGCGTAATTACATTTTTTATTTGTAACTTGATTGCCTCATTCAGCAAATGTTTGAGGGCTTATGTGCAAGGCATTGTTCTTAAGTGTTAGGGAAATGTTGATGAGAAGAACTGGCCTGCTGAGTTCTATTAGGGGATATTGACCCCCTAAAAAAACACGTAAGACAGAAGAAGAAAAAAAGACAAAATCACGACAGATTGTCTGCAGTGGTGTGAAGGAAACGAGCTATGGTCTGAGAAAGAGAATGGGGATAGGCAGAGGGGACGGGAAGTCTCTTTTGCTAAGAGAGCCATGGCAGTATTTCTGAGGAGGGGACCTTTGAGCAGAGCTCCAAAGGATGGGAAAGAGCTCTTTTTACAGAAGTGGATGGGAAAAGCAATCCAGGCAGTAGGGAAGGCATGCTGGACAGAGCTCTGGGGGTTAAAGAAACTGGAGGAGGACCAGAAGGAGGCTGAAGCATCAGGAGCAAAGCAGAGGGAGGCCTGAGTGCCCGTCCCTGAAGGGCCCAAACCCAGACCAGACCAGACGACTCTGCTCAGGCATTTAATCAGTGCGGTGGCAGCCCTCAAGGTTTTCCATAAGAGTACCCTTATGAGATTCAGTTCTCAGCAGCTTGCCCTGGCTGCTGGCTGGAGATTGGATTGAAAGACCCAAGAGCAGAAGTGGGAGATCAGTTGGAAGACCATGATCTGGACTTAAATGGTAATAGTGGAGATGGAGAGTAGATTTGAGGAAGATCTTAAAGGTAGAATCGATAGCTCTCAATAAACAGTGATTTTTATGTAAATATACTTGCCAGTCTCTATGGACTAGAATGCGGTTCCACTCACTAAGAGTGGAGGCAGGTTTCCAGCAGCAGCATGATGTGGGTGCTGGCAAACTTACATGCTTTGGAACCTGGAGGAGGTCTAGGTTGGCAAAGGGCTTTATGGAAAAACTAGGTAGAAGATCAGCCAGTCTTCAACCTCAGCAGTTTAGCTACTTTCTATGTAAGCAAGTTCGTTCTTTTTTTTTTTTTTTTTTGAAAATTAAAAATATATATTATGAAAATTTTCAAACCCATAAAATTAGACTTGTATAATGACTTCCACTCGTATAAAAAAAATTCTAGATTTTTTGCCATATTTGCTTTGTCGATTTTGCTGAAGTATTTTTTTTATTAATTAAAGAAAAAAAAGAGATTAACACAACATTTAGAAATCATTCCATTCTACATATGCAATCAGTAATTCTTAACATCATCACATAGATGCATGATCATCATTTCTTAGTATATTTGCATCGATTTAGGAAAAGAACTAGCAAAACAACATTGCTGAAGTATTTTAGAGTACTTTGCATGCTTCTGTATGCATCTCTAAAAACCAGGGACATTAAATTTATTTAATCCAAGTACTGCAGTTTTATGTGCACTAAAAGGCAGAGTATTTCATAGTTTATAATTAAGAAAGCATTCTACTGATCTACACTTTGTCATTCTGGGGGCAACTGTTTTTAGTTCTTTAGGGGTTTCCACCTCTCTTTTCTAAATAACATGCTTATACTGCTACTTCATATTTTTAATGTTTCAAAATTATTTTTTGAAGATGAAGCTTTTGTTCTTTTACATCTCTCCCCTTCTCCCACCCCACATACATGCCCTCCTCCCTATATTCTTCTCAAATAATTTTATTATGGTTTTTGTTTAGATCAGGATTTACAGTATGAAGTCAGTCAGTGCTCTGAGCTAGGCCATGCATGTACTCTGATTATGGTTTACTTTCTTGTGTAACATTTTTATTTCTCTGGTGCTAATAATTGTCTTTCCCCCACCCATATTACTTTATTTGCTATAGGACTATCATTCTCATGTCCTTGTTCAGAAACTGTAAAACTTTCTTCACTGTCGGCACACCCATTCAGGTTGTGGTGGTGGTGGTGGTGTGTACATGTTCTAGATCCTCCTGAAGCCTCCATCCTCTGGTCCAGTCTGGATCCGTTGCATCCCAAACTTGTTGCAGAGCAACCAAGATTTCCCATCCCCGCTGCCCTGGGGATTCCCTTTAACTCTCTTCTGTGCCCTGCATCCCTCGTCTGCTTCTTCCTTGGATTACTCCCTTGGTTTCTTAGAGCTGAGAACAGCTTCCCTAAGCCATATATGGGAAATATATAAAAATATAAGACTTGTTCTGTCTGGGGAGGACATCCTTTACCTTCTTCCCTTTCCACTGCTCTTAGAGCACTGTTAAAAGACAGGCGAAGTGAAGGGCAGCAGTGTTCTCTGCATGTAAAAGGTATTAGATGCCTGGGTTGCTTTGGTTCCAGAGCAGGATCAAGAAGGAGCAACCTTGGCTCCTACGCCATTGCTGGTAAATTTTTTTGCATGTCCTGGGAATGTCTTTGTTTACTCGGCAATCAGTGAGTGTCAAAGCTGGGTCTTTTTACATTCAGTCAGTAATTTGATTAAGTCCTGACCTCTTTGACTCGTAGCCAAGCAGAGACCCAAATGGTTTACCCAAAACACAAAGCAGAGGCATGGCAGCTGGCTTGTCTTCAGGTCAAGGCCATCTGTCCAGCTAACAGTTATTTATTGAGCACGTGTTGGATAGAGGCTTGGCGGGTGAGGAGGTGGAGGACTGGAAGTTGGAGGCGGGGCGGGGGGGGGGGCACTGTCCTAGAAGCAGGTGCCCACCATATATAAGGGGAGACTGAAGGACAGTGATAACCACCACGCAGAGCATTTGAGAATGTAAAGGTGGGAGCAACTAGCTGTATGGGTACATTTGGGATACCTTCTTGGAGGAGGGGACATTTAAGCTGATCTTGAAGGATAGAATATTTTAAGCAAGGCATACAGTGTACACAACGTGACAGATCTGGGGAAAGTAAAGGAGTGAGTTTTCCCATTTATCCAGCCTCTACTATGTTGCTATGTTAATGGATTTTATCTCATTTAATCCTTGCATGGTCCTTTAGGGTAGATGCTTATTGTTTCTGCTTTACAGATGAGAAAATCGAGGTTTATAGAAATTGAGTCATCTGCCCAAAGTGATGTGCCTCTTAAGAGGCAGGAATGAGGTTTAAACACAAGGCTGCAAGACTCCAAAGTCCCATTTTTTTTGTTTTTATTTTTTGCATGGGCAGGCACCAGGAATCGAACCTGGGTCTCCAGCGTGGCAGGCAAACACTCTACCTGCTGAGCCACCGTGGCCTGCCCTCTCCCATTCTTTTGCTCTCAAAACATCCTAGGACAAAATCAGGAGGAAGAAAGCATCAGCTTCACAACGATGATGTCACACCACCTGATAACGGATTAACTGGACATTTTTCCTTCATTTGGCCTAAGCTACATGCTGAGCATCCCACAGTTACTGTTCTAATAATATAAGACCAAAGTAATAACACATGACATAACTCTGTTATATCCTTACATTTTAATTGTAGCTTATTAATTATTTGCATCAGATTCTTCTGGGGCTTCATCCCAAGAGTTTTACTTATCTTCTTGTTTCAAGCCATCCTTCCCTTTCTTCAGTGTTCTCTGTCTAGTTTTGTCTTTGTCAAGTTTCATTTCTAGGTTTCCAAGTCCCTATTTGATTTTTTCCCTAATGTTTTCATTAGCAGTTATTTTTGATATCCCAGAGTTCCTATACATGATTTAGTCATTATTAACCTTCTTAAAACTATTAAGGGAAAAACTTAAAATTTCAAACATCTGATTAAATAAATCCTACACATACAAACACTTTAAGAAAAGAGACTCAGAAACACCTATAATTCTTAAATGCCTATGGGCCATGTTAAATTCTAGGTTAACTTGTTTGAACATTGTACACTGATGATATCCTAAGACTAATTTTGAATGATTAAGTGCTCAGAAGTGCACACAGGTCTTATATGTAGACATTGGCTATATGTCACTGACTGGTGTCAACATGTATGAATTAAGAAGTCTGGTTTTTATGTGGTGGCTTAATGCCTAATGAACCTTCTGGGAGAATATATGCATTTCATATGTAGGAGCTCCTCTTTCTCCAGAGATGATTGTCATCCAGAACAGGACCTTGGAATCTTTTAAAATTGAAGGCTAACATTTCTTAGTAAATAGTGGGAAGAAAAGTTTCATTGGAGCTTCATTTTGAAAAATGAAACTGAAAATAATAGGTTTTTATTTTAATAAGTAGATGATCATGCAGCTTTGTACTTATTTCTGAAAGTGCCCATTGTGGGCACTGTTGTGATATTTTCAACAAAATTGTATGAAAGTATGGATATGACATCATTTACTTCATGTTTGACTTCATCAGCATTGGAGAACTTTCACTTTTAATCTTTTGGTCTTTCTCTTTGGAAGCGCCTGAGCCTGTGTGGATTTCTCTTTGATCTTTATAACTAAAGTGTTTACCATTGGCTTTGAGTTGAATCCAGCCATTGGCTAATAAGTTTCACAGACACCGTTAAATTCTACCTGTTGCCAATTTGCAATTCTGCTTTGACCTGATTTGCATGTCTGCTCTCTGTGTTGTCTGATATCTTAACAATTAGCCAGACTGGCTGTAAGAATTAAATGACATTAAAACAAAACATAGGCATAGTAACATAGTAGATGCTCAATAAATGGGAAAGCCCTCCCCTTAGTCACCTTGCCCAGAGTTGTGGTGTTCATCAGCATTGTGGGCCTTTGCCTAGAATGCTCCATCCTTTGAGACAGGTCAGTTCACTCATGATTATTTTCATGTTATGATTACTTGGGCTTTCCTATAAACTACTCCCTCTCCTCTTAACTTGCAGCTCTTAACTTGGAGCTGTTGGGAAAAGAGAACCTATGGGGTACAAATGGTTGGGGACCTGGGGTGGCAGGCATTTCAGGAAGCTGATACAGTCATGAAATATAAGACGATGGAGACTGAATCTGAGCAGAGGCAAAGGGGTTGACGAGCCGAGTTGCACTTGAGAGATGGGGCTGAGATTGAATGGACAGGACCAAGACTTTGGGCACCTGGAAATGTAAACTGGAATAAGGAACTCAAGAGAATAGCAGGTTCATCAGAGCTGGGAAGGTGGCAGAGATGTAGGTAAATTTTCGACACTTGGAGATGTGGTTTGGGTGGCCTCTTTATCCTCCTCAGCAAAATAAACAACTCATACCAACTGATCACACCCTCCGGCGTGTTAGAAAAATTTCTTTTGGTTTTGATCCCTGTTCAGATGTCGACACCCTTGACAGGGCTGATGTTTTCAGCATCAGTCAATCCAGGGAGAGAGGAAGCTTTGATAAGGGAGTCTTGGAGGAAAGTTGGGGTGTGGGCCAGATGAGCAAAGAAAAGGGCCCAGCCTGCTGCAAGTGCAGCAGACCTGAGGGCCAGTTGGTGTGTTTGCAGCTGACATATGAGATTTCTGAGTACCTTGGGGCATGGCTCTCCACCCGCTGTCCCTCTGGCCCTCTGCTCTGGGCTCCCCACTGTTTGCCTGTGGAGCAGTGGGGTAGGGCTAACCTCCGATCCGCGCTCTCTCTCCCCCCACACGCCGCCCACCCTCCCAGCCTCACCTGCTCTCCAAAGGTGTGTTCATTGACACAGTGTGATTGTATTAAAATGCAAAATGAGCTTTTAGTCAAGGAAGTGCTGGTTTTAGTAAAGGTTAAACACCCCCCCTTTTTTATTTCAAATACAACAGCCCTCAACAGATCTTTAACTTACAAATGTCCTGAACCCTATAAAATGTTTTTCAATGTTACTTACTTTTATAGGAAACTTGTTTTTCATCTGGAAGAGCTAGTATTCTGTGCAACCCGGTTTCCAGGAGGTCTGCTGTCATTGGCTTAAGCTACATTGTTCTCCACTTGTAGATCCCTGTATTAGCTTAGGGCAGCGCTAGGCAAGTTCTGAATAATTTCTGAGTAAACTTAGTAAAATCTTGTTTGGTTTTAGTGTGGTGAAATTCACATAGCATAAAATTCTCCATTTTAACCATTTTAAGTTATACAATCCAGTGACCTTTAGTATGTTCCCAGTATTGTGCAGCCATCACCACTGTCTAGTTCCAGAACATTTCATCATTCAAAGGGAAACCCCATACTCCTTAAGCAATTGCACCCCATTTATCCCTCCTTCAGCCCCTGGCAGCTACCAATCTACTTTCTGTCTCTATGGATTTGTGATCTTTTGTGTGTGGCTTATTTCTTTAGTTAAACTTTGATGTAGATTCTAGGTTTTAGACCTGGCCAATACCTTTGCTCCTCCAACACAACTCTTTGTCATTGCCAAATCCCATTCATGCGTAGGTACCAAAGAAACAGCTAGCCACCAGGAAATTGCCAGGTTGCATGACTAGATTAAAAATGTCATGGGCTACTGTTGAAAAGGATCAGTAATGTGGTTGCCACTGAGATGACTTGACTTAGGACTTCAGGAAAATAACTTGAGCTGTGCCAGTTTGAGCCCGGCTGTGAGTCCCTTCTTGGGGGTCAGGCTGACAGAACTCTTGTAGCAGTTAGCTCATCATCCTCAGTCATCCTCTCCCTGGTTGTGGGTCTCAGGTTTCGGGCTGCTCATCATTTAATCCTTGAGTGGACTCACCCTCCAGGCCATCCTGTAGGGAAGGTTATGCTGTTCACTGCACTGCAGAGTCTTCATTGATTTTTTTCCCCACAAACTCTTTGAGCCCAGTGACTCACGCAAAATTGCACAACCCAGGGCTCTCTCATCCATGGCTTGAAATTTCCAGGGGGTGGGTTTTCTGTCACTCAGATGAGGTCTAGATGAACTACTTTGAACCTGCCACCCCCACTCTAAAGATGTGCTGGTAGCCCCTAGTGGCATCCTGTCAGTGGTGACCCCTTACCTGCCTTATGGGCTTCTGTACCCCCTTTCTTGTTGTTGCACCGAATTGCGGAGGAGCTCTTGTTCCTAGGTGGCACCATTCTGCTTTTTCTGTCTCTTAAGTTGAGGTATACAGCTGGCATGAGCGGTATAACTCTGCCAAAAATAACTGTTTTCATCGTGCCATTCTTCCACCTAAGAACGTTTTGGTGTCCAAACTACTTTCTGGTTTTCAAACCCTTCTCTTTCCTTCTTGGTATAGCCTGTGACTCTTCTTACCAATCAGACTAGGTCTCACTCTTCTGCACTCGCATCTCTTGCTTTCCTCAAGCCCTTATGCCTCCTCCCTGGGGGTAGACTAACTACACTCTCTTTTTTCGCCCTGACTTGTGTAACTCTTCCTTCAAAGTGCCACTCAAGGCCCAGCAGTTACACAAAAAACCTTCCCAAACACTGTAGCAACTCACTGCCCATGCTAAACTCATTTGCACTCACACCACAGAATTTAGGGCTGCAAACATTTTTTTCCTAAAGCTTTCATCACTTAATCTTTTCTCCTCAATCAGATGATCAGCTCTTGGAAGAAGGGACAATAAAACGAGCAAATAGAGTGAGACAGGCACTGACTGCGAGTCCAAGGGTCAGGTCGCCTCTGGGTATGCCACTTGCTGCCATGTTGTCTTGGAAAAGCCATTACTTTAAACTTCTCTTCTGTCGTCTGTAAAAAGAGTGGGAACAAGGTAGATCTGTTAGTTTCTTGTTGCTGCTGTAACAAACTACCACAAATTTAGTGGCCTAAAGCCACACAAATTTATTATCTTACAGTTCCAGAGCTCAGAAGTCTGAAATGTGGTGGTGTGTTCGTTCTGGAAGCTTTAGGGGAGAATCCATTTTCTTTTCTTTTCCGCTGTTTCCACGTGTTTTCCATGGCTCCTTCGTCCATCTTCAAAGCCCTCACTCCGACCTCTGTTTGTATTGTCACGTCTCTGCTCTGTGTCTCTCCTGCCTCCCCCACCCCTTTCCCTAAGGACCATTGTGATTACATTGGGCCACCCGGATTAATTAGTACCATCTCCCATCTCAAACTGAACTGCATCTGTTTTCCTTTGGCCATGTAAGGTAATACATTCACAGATTCTGGGGATTAAGAAGTCGACATTATTCTGTTTACAAGCAAAATGGGTTCTCAGGTCTCTTATGTCTCTAACATGCCATAAATCAAAAGACATAGTTCTTCCATTAAAAAAAGAAAAGAAGTGTGTGGGGGGGGGCGGGTGGAAAAAAAAAAAGAAAAGAAAGAAAGTTCTAGGCTCATCAAGTTCTTGATAAGTTACTTTGATTCGCAAGGATTTCCTGTTCTCAGATTGTTATTAGGGATTCCAGAGCATGATATGACTTGACAAAAAGAACTATGAAGGCAAACCTTAGAATTGTTCTGGTTTTCAGACCTCCACTGACTGTGGTTTTACTAGCAAAAATTTGACCATGCTCCTCTACTTCTCTTTGATTTTGTGCTTTGCCAAGTTTGAAAAGACCTCCAAGAATTTCGTCTGATTCCCAGTAACCAGAGGAAACGAACTTTTAAACAACCTTTCAATTATATTGGTGATTCTGTAGTATTTTCACATGGTTTCTCCATAAAATTCTGAACATGTTTCTAGGTCCTTTCACATAAGTTGAAGTAGATGTGTCATTAAGATTGAGAAGCCGAACAGTCTTGAATACTAGTCAAGCTAGTCTCATCTGTTATTAGTGCTTAATGTTAAATTTATGGCATTTCACAGCAATTGCGGTTGGAGTTTATATGGGAGTTGGGCTGTTTTCTTTCCCAACATTCCGTTGAGTGGTATCCACCTTGGGTGACCACTGCATACATTAGCAGTGAGAAAGCATCCATAGGACATTATTTATAGTGGCTCTGTTGTCTGTTCTCCAGTGCTCAGCATATTGTGCTGAAAATGATTCTCTATAAAGTTGAAAAACTGCACAGACTTTTTAAAATTTTATGCACAGTAAGTGTCAAGCAAATTTGCAACCTGTATATTGAAGTTTCCTTTCCATTTTGGTTCCTAGATGCACCCACTGGGCCTGTGTAATAACAATGACGAAGAGGACTTGTATGAATATGGCTGGGTAGGAGTGGTGAAGCTGGAACAGCCAGAATTGGACCCAAAACCATGCCTCACTGTCCTGGGAAAGGTAAGCACTAGGCCCTCCAAGTCACTCCAAATCAATCAGTGTGCTCCCCTCCCTCATTTCCCAGGTCTTGAGATGTTAGGTTGTGGAGAAGAGCTGTGCTGGCACAGTGCTCCTTTCCTAGCTGGAGGACTAAGGTATCTCTTGAGGCTGCCCACGGTGGTGCTTCCAAGCATGGACTCTGAAGGAGATTGCTGGTTTGAGTTGGTTCTACCACATCTCTGCTTTGTGACATTAGACACTTTGTTTCCTCTCAAGGAGTCTCATTTTCTTCCTCTGTGAAATAGAGTTGATGATAGAGATTCCCAAAACCTTACCTGACACCCTTGAGGGCAGATGGTTCAGATCTTTTGGAATTTAGAAAGGTAAAGTGGAGTGTGTATATATGTGTGTGTGTATGTGTAAATAAAATAATATAAAAAGTATATATAAATATATATGACATATTTTTAAAAGCATATTATATATATATACTTATATAAAAAGTATATTTGTATATGTATAAAGTTATATATATTATATAAAGTATATATATAAAGCATATAAGTAACCCCCCGGGGTCTGGTTTATTAGCACTCATTATTCAAACACGTTCATAATTGTATAGCAAAACATAAGAATATTCACATCAAGTGGGATAACTAAAATCTAAATAATCTCATTCAGGGCAGGTTTGCCTCCAAATGTCTTGAGGTCCATATAGATTTGCTGCTATGTAGGTTATGAAAAAACTCTTGAGTTTTAGAGCTTATTTTTTTATTTCGGAATGGCAGATAGGAATTATGGTCCTGTACTAGAACTTACCTCATAGGATGGTTAGGAAAATGAGAGGAGATACACACGCCTGAGAGAAAATGCAAGCCGGTAGTAAGCCTGCTGTTTTTTGAGTAGCTTCAGAGCATTTTTCAAGTTCTCCTGCCCTTTTATTGGGGGGGGGGGTGGGGGGGGGTACAAAACAGAAATTACTACCTGTTTGGTTTACAGTTTGAGAAGTGGCTCAGGCACTAATACTTCATTGCTAAAATACTTGGCCAGAGCTGGTTAATGCTGTAGGAGAGCAGTGACCCTCTTGAGAATATTTTAGTGTTTTCTTGGGAGAAATGCCAGCTACATTCAAAGGTTAGGAACAGTGCTTGCCTTGTAGGTATTTGCTCCTGATGTATTTTCTCCTATACCTAGACTGCCACCATGCCAGGCTCAGCTCCTTGGCTCCATCATTGGTAGCTGGTATGCCTATAAATGGGTTAGCACAGGGCTCATGGTGCCACCCCATTGTTTTCTCATGGTTTAGTGGTAGAGGGACTTAATGATGACAGTCAATCCATCGTTTCCTCCTCCAGCTGAAATACAATCATCTAGTGGTTTTACCTGGAGAGTTTTGAATGGTTTGGGCTACTGGTCTGGGAATCCAAGGGGAATAAAAACATTAGACATGAGGTTAAGTCTGTTTTGCATTCATTCATTCACCGAATATTTATTGAACGTGGGGATCTAGAAGCTAACTGTAGGGTTCAACCTGTTTGCAAGCAGTAGCCCACCATGTTTCTGTTTGCAGACTGTGGTGGCAAGGTATAGTTAGTTACTGCAGTTTCACTTAGACTTCACATCTGAATAACATCATTAGTGAAAAGGCTTGGGCTGCATTTCCTGCAAGAATGAAGACTATTCTCAGCAACCAGACTGTTGATGTTCCAGAAAATGTCAACATCATGCTGAAGTTATTGTGAAGGGTCCCCGGGGAACCCTGCAAAAGGACTTCAGTCATATCAATGTAGAACTCAGTCTTCTTGGGAAGAAAAGGAGGCTTCGGGTTGACAAATGGTGGGGAAACAGAAAGGGGCTTGCTGCAGTTTGCATTATCTGTAGTCAGGTACAGAACATGACCGAGGGTGTTACACTGGGCTTCCGTTACAAGGTGAGGTCTGTGTATGCTCACTTCCCCATCAACGTTGTTCTTCAGGAGAGTAGGTCTCTGGTTGAAATCTAAAATTTCTTGGGTAAAAATGCATCCGCAGAGTTTGGGTGAGACCAGATGTTGCCTGTTCTGTATCCCAAGCCCAGAAAGATGAGTTAATTCTTGAGGGAAATGACATTGAACTTCTATCAAATTCAGGTTGCTGCTTTGGTTCAGCTAGGCACAACAGTGAAAACAAGGATATAAAAAAGTTTGGGCATGATATCTCTGTCTCTGAAAAAGAACAGTTCAGCCGGCTGATGAGTAAGATCTAAGGAATTGTGCAGCAATGGACAAGGTACCAGACCTCTTTGATTTTAAAGATGCAATAAAGCTTCTTCTGTTTAAAAAAAAAAAAAAATACCTGGATCCATCAAGGAGGTACAAAGAACCAGTGCCCCCCTCCATCTTCTTAAATTGGTTGTTCTCAGTGTCACATTAACTTTGCTAACTATGTTTTCTCTTTTCTGAGCCCCCAAGGGCAGTGGCAGAAGACTAGGCTAAAGAGAGGCAGGCCGATCCTCATGGGCAGCGTGACCCCCTCCACAGTGTGCAGTTTCTGATCCATCTCTTTGCTCTTGGAGGCTGGGGCAGGAAGAGGTGGGCAGTGGGGAGAGAGGGAGAGGCACAAAGAACAAAGAAGGAAACTCCCACCAAATCCACGTGATGATGGAGGGACCTCTTCGGGTAGATGTTGAGACTTGTGGGAAACCCTAGAAGGGGAGGGCTTTGTCAGCCACAGCCACATTGGGCATTCCGAAAAGATTGCGAGGGAATGGGGGTGGACAAGGAATCACTCCCACCTGAGTCACCTACCTTCCCTTAGAAAGTGCCCTGGGACAAGACCTTGAAATAAGAGAGAGGAATGTCCTAAATTAAAAAACAAACAAAAACTGTAAATGCCTCTCCAGGAGTTCAAATAAAGTTTCATTTAAAAAGCAAAAGACATAAACTTATCACCTGGTGTTCATTACTGGGTGATTTTGAACTCCTTAGAAAAGAGGAGTTTTGAACTCCTTAGAAAATCATGAGAGAAAGATGATTTATGATCTCCTCCTTGTAATCTTTGATTCTCTAGGGGGAGGTACAGACAGTAGGTTCAGCTAGGTAGGCAGAGTTGGAGTGAGGATGAGCCCCTACAGAGAAACAGCAGGCCAGAGGACCGGAGCTTTGACCAGGTGTTGGCTTTCTGGGCCTCTTTTTACTCAGTTAATGTGAAGAGGCTATTCTGGGTTCCTGGCTCTTCCAGTGTACTGAGCTTCTGTATTGCATTTAACAACTTTCTGTGGTATTCTGGTTTGGGGAGATTCTAGTTGCAGCACTGAAGGTTGAACTTTGTTACCTGTGACAGTTTAAGTCCCAGGAAATCAAAATATAAGCAAAGATGTTTCTGAGCAGCTTTCTATTGAAAGTATGGTTCTAAAACCAAAAGTCAGTGTTTATGCTGCAGGGATTTTAACCCTTCAGTTCAGTGGGTGCTTAAGTATCTTCAGGTGCTAGTATGAATTTTGAGGGTTGGCATTAGTAGCCTTGGCTCCTAGAGAATCTCTTCATGGAGAGGATGGGCATATACCACTGTGCATGAGTTTCTGGCAGAGCCCACCTGACTAATTCCCTAAATGGAGGCGGAATAAAAGCCACCCAGATTGGAATAGATACTTAGGAAGGCTCTTGAAACACAGGATGGTCAACAGGCATTGGTTCAACTATTTCTGTTTTTAAAGACAGCAGTGAGGGATAGTTAATAGAAAGACAAGGAATTTTAGGTCAAAAAGACTCCTTTGGCTGAGTGTTGGCCTCGGAAAAGTTGTTGCAGTTCTTGATTCCTTACTTTCCTCATTGTGAAACAGGGCTGATGTGGCCTTTTTAGTTGTTTTGGAGCTTCCGTGAGATGTTTGTGGAGCACTTTACACAGCCTGCTCCTGCTAAATGCCTGAGGAGAGCGTAAAAGTGGCTGTCATGTGTTGGGTTGTCGCGGAGTGCTAGTTATGTTTCTGAGAGCTTTATATGCAGCATCTCCTTAAATTGTCAGAAGAACTTTGAGATTGTTTCCAGCACCTCCGATTCCTCGATGAGGAAATCAAGTCCCAGAGAGGTTCTGTACATAAGCTAAGACCAAACAGCTCATAAGTAGCCAAGCTGAGATTTGTGTCATAAACATTTAGTTTCTTTTCCATGCCTCTTTGTTTCTTCGACAGTTTTTCTAGATAAAAATCAGATTCTTTCACAGTTACTGGCTTGATTAAGACTGCTTGAGTCCCACATAATAGAAACCCAGCTGTAGGTACATTGAGCAGAAAGGGGGATTTGCCCTGAGGAGCCTGGGTTCTGTCATAGAACCCATAACAGAGGCTGCTGCTCTTCCAGAACAGCTGGACTCCAGGGCTCAGATGCCACTGGGCCCTTCCCATGACTTTTCCATCTGGCAGTCTGCTTCATTCTCTCTCTCTCCCCCACCTATTTGGTAGAAGATACGCCCAAAGCCTTAAACCTGACATTCTCTTGGTTTTGAGTCTAAAAGAGTCCAGAAAAGGGACTCATTAGCCCGTTTTGAGTCAGATGCTCACCTTTAGGCTGGTCAGCCATAATCTGGGACTGGGAACATTCTGAAACTTAGCTTTTCCTGCCCTGCCATGTGTGGAGAGTTGGAGGGAGATGGGCTTTCCAGAAGAAAGTTGGGGAGTGGGGCAGTGCTGGGCCACTATCCCCAAAGCACCCTGCAGTCATCAAGTCATCTGTACAGTCATGGGAGGTAGATATCCCCAGTTTATTCTGAGTCATTTGGAGAGGGTCCAGTAGGAAGGGACTTATCTGGTTCAGGTAGACAGATAGCTGGAGCACATGGGACAGAGGAAGTGAGGGAATAATCTTCAGGAACAGGCAGAAAGAAAGGGAAAGGAGGGTCTTCAAGGTGATCAGAAAGTTGGTGGGGAAGGAAGATGCTTTCAGGCTAAAGAGTTTAGCCTTTATTCCCTAGGCAGCTGGGAGCGACGGAAGGTTTCTGACAAAAGGACCAATGTCACAGGACCCATGCTCTGGGAACGTTCATGTGGCAGTGAGTCTGGGCTGGTGGAATTGGAAGGATCAGATTACTTTTTGCTGCTGGGTGTTTAGGGGGAACTGAATGACATCAATTGTTTCAAATGCTTTGGTGAGTCTCAAACAGGTAAAATTGCCAAGGGCACCCCTGTGTTTGCCTCCTTTTTTCCACTTTCTCCTCATCTGCCCTTTTACATTCACATTGAGGCAAACCACAGCAGAGCCAGCAGAATGGCTGTGGGAGAGTGGTTTGTAATCCTGGCTTTCATAAAGAGCAACTGGAAAGTGAGGGATGGAGGTGTCTACAGAGAATTGATCACTTAGGTTCACCCCCAACCCATGCCCAACCCTCAGAGTGTCTTGGTAACTTCTTCACAAAGAAGTTATGAAGACCTGGTAACCAGAATTGGACAGGAAAGCAGAAAACAGTGTCAGAGGAAGTTTTAGCCTTTCAGGGTGGTTAGGGGAAGGGGAGCATGTGATTGTCAAGTGGGTTTAGGCATCAAACTAACCTAGGTTTAAACCTAATATCCAACTCTTTAAACCGTGTGACCTCGGTAGTCGCTTAACCTCTCTGTGTCTGTTTCTACTTCCTTAAATGGCAATATTCTGATTATTCATCAGAATAATCAAGTGTTGATGATTTGTCCTGGCACAACTAAAAGCATTAAATAAAGTAGTCAGTCATTATCCATCCTTCCTTTCTCCCTCCCTCCTTGATTATCCTTCAGTTGCTTTTGGCATCCAAAGTAGTCTTAAATCATTCCCAAAATATGGAGACTTTGATGATAGTGGATGTTAAAATTTTTTTAAATAACTAAGCATTTTGTTTCTGTGATGATGACCTAGTCTGTAGGTCCATGTGAGTGAATGACAAAGTTTTACTGAGTCCTAATAGAAAGCAAACCCTACTATTTCATGGAAATATTATAGATTTGGTGAAGACGGAAGCCAGATCCTTCTGTGCAAATCAGACCACCCAAGAGAAGATTTCTTATTTTTCAAAAAACAACTTACAAATCAGGAAACTTGGATAAAAGAAAAACAGGCTTTTATTTGTGTCTTCTTTTGATGATATAGTGGAGAACAGGAAAGAGAATCTAATTGAAATCCAAAGGTGTTTGAATTTCTTTACCAAATATTTAGTCAGAACCTAATACATAATACAGTGATCTGCAAGATTTGTTGCTTAAAGGAAAAAAGAGCCTTTGGGAATAATCAAGGAAGCTGACAGTTGTCCCATAATGATAAATGGGTTTTGGCCAAATCTCTGAACTGGGGCTCTTCTTTTCTGGGAATGGTCTCACTGGATTCTCTAGTAAAAGTCAAGTCTAATCAAATTGTGGTGTAGATTTTAACTTAGTGTTACAGTTTGCAAAGTGTGGTCTGGAGACCCATAAGTACTCTCAAGATCTTTTCCAGAGGATCCACAAGGTCAAAACTGCTTTCATAATAATATATCATTTGTCTTTTTCACTCTCATTTTCTCATCAGGGTATAGTGGGGTTTTCCAGAAGCATCATGATGTGTGATGACATCATTGATCTGATGGCCAGTAAAATGTGTTTGTGTATTCTTGTACTTTAAAATTTTGTTTTAATTGCTAATACAGTAAATATCAACAGTTACAACCCATACAAACAAAAGTTCTTTGAGATTCTTAATCGTTTTTGAGAGTATAAAGGAAAACCAGAAATTTGAGGATTCTGACCCAGCATTATGTCACCACTGTAAGATCGTGTTTTAGAGATTGCCTGATGGTGAAACCCTTTTATAAAGTTCATGGAAATGAGCAGAAACTAGAGGATAATACGGGTAATCAGTGTGTTGTCAATGAAATTATGTCAGTACTAGTTCTAAAGTGTTAGTAATTTGAGTAGATTACTAATTTAATAACAAATAATCAGATGATGAATTTGAAGAATTTAGGTAAAGAAGATCTTAAAATCTTTGAGGCTTGCATTGGGATATAACTGTCAATCTTGACCTTCTAGAGCAGAGCTCACCTGGATAGGCCTTTGAAGGAGGCAAAAATTTGTGGGAACTTGGACAAAGGTGTAGAGCTATTTATAAGCCATGTAGGTAGGGAGCGCCTCATTCAAGCATCCCATTCTCATTTGGGCTTTTGATCACAGGTGTGTATTTCCTGGGGACACCTGAGAGCCCTGGTCCTCAGGCCAAGCCCAGCTTAGCACTCTTGAGTGTGAGAGTCACATCTTGAGAAGTGTGATGGGACCGAAATCCTTGGGTCTGATTTGCTATGGGAGAGAAGAGAAGGTGGCTGGCCATACCAGGGTCTTGGAGGCGCTACTCCAAATTGTGGCAATAGACCTCTCCAGGCCTCCTCTAGTCTGCAGAGCAAGTTTGGTATTTGTCACATACCTGAGCACAGGGCACCATGACTACCACTCATTGCCACTTATATCTGCTGGTTCCCTGTGCGACTACCTGGGACACTTATTTGTGTCATACCTTTCCAAGGCCTGTTACCTGGTCCATTTATCACAGTGGCTCTCAACTGGGGGCAGTTTTATCTCCCAGGGGATATTTGGCAATTCTCTAGAGACATTTTTGGTTTCTTGTCAGAAATGTCTGGGGAGGGGTAGGGTGCTGCTGACTTGGTGCATAGAGGCTAGGGGAGCTGTTCAACATCCTGTGGCACAGGCCAGCCCCCCACCACACAGAATTATCCAGTCCCAAATGTTGGGAGTGCCAAGGTTGAAAAACCTGCCATGTTCTAAATTACAAGTTTTCACTCTAAGAAGATCTTAAATCCCACATCTTCCTCCTTCCTTCCCTTTCCTGCCCCACTCCCCTCCAGTACAATGACAGCTTCAACCTTTGTAGAATGTTTTGTTGAAGTAAATAGTAAGGTTTATAATCTGCCACCACCTAGACAGCAGAGAGAGTGTTCTAGCACATTTGTGTTTCTATGTTGAGGTGTGGAAAGACCCAGGCCTTGAAGTAGTACAGCCTGGGTGCAAATGATAGTTCTACTCAGGAAGCAGCTGGGCAACTTTGGGCAAGTTAACCTCTTTTTGCCTCCATTTCGCCTTCCTCCCTCTTTAAATGTAATTGCAAGATCAAAAAAGGGGGGTGGGTAGCGCATGTATGTCAAGTTATTGGAATATGCGAGTACTCAACAAATGAAAATTCCTCCCCCATCCCCCAACGTATTCCTGCCAGACGATTAGAAACCTTTTTCATAAGGTGAGCTGAGGTAAGTTCTTGTTAGGGAGGAAATATAGAAGGCTCTTCAGATTTATTTTAAGGAGCATTTGGAAAAATACCTCCCATATTTGGCTAAAAAGGAAAGCAAGGAAGGAACTCAGTAAAATAAACCAGATCAGGGCAAAAAAATTGGCATGATATGACTAGAAAAACCTCAAGGAATACCACTTTCATTCTAAGCTCACGCACCTGATTAGAAAATCACAAACTTTTTATTTGATGCTTTTCCTCTATGACTAAATCTTCCAGGAACTTCTTGGTTAAAAGGCTACATTAAGTAAAATACTACTTTATTTTAGTAGATCAGATACTTTTTCATCTTAAAAAAGGAGGGGGGGTAACAAATATTGTTTGAAATCTACTGAGAGGCTTAAGGGAATTTTAAAAAAGAGTGAATAGAACAAATAGTATGGCTGCCAACTGGAGAAGCACAGGCAGCTGCCTCCTTCCAGGATGGGGAAACCCTAGTCCATGACACTCCTCCCAGCCATTGTCCTCACCAACTGAACTAGGCTTTCAAAGGAAACATGGGCTACAAGTGAGGCTGTCCCAAGAAACTAGAGATGGGTGGTGACAGGGATGGTCCAGCTACCTGTTGATGGGCTGAGACATCATTGTGAAGTATTAAAGAAATTAGAACTTAAATATATTAAGTTATCTTAATATATAAAGTATCAGTCCCAGGTAGGTTGACCAGAATCTCTCATACCTAGATTCAAGTCAAAAGTCCCATCTGTTTTCTGTTCTCAAAGGGGCCTTGCAAACCCCTGGCCACTTGTGTACATTGACCTAGCTGAGCAGCAGTGGGCTGTCACTTGAGTGTGTTCTTGGCCACATCCATGGGCATTTCAGGCTTTTGGAAGTTGTCTTGCAGTGACTATGCATAGTTAGTTTACTATCTCCCCATTCCCTGCAGTTTGACCATTGCATGCTTCTAGAGCCTTCTGATTGCACTTGCATAGCTCCTGTGCAGGAGAGTGCCACCTCCCCTAGGAGGGCAGAGGTCACAGTGGGCACAGAGCAGAAGGAATGGGGACATTGTGGAGAGCCTGCCCTACCAGCCTTTCTCAGACTTCAGACAAATGCAATTTCTTTGTTCTGTTTTTTTCTGTTTGTTTCCTTTCCAAAAAGTGCCATATTTTATTTGATAAAAGGTATAGCGACCCCATTCTGCTTTGGTGCTTTTTTATCCCCCAGATGCTTTTTCTGCTGTCTCTTAAGTTTGAAGCAGTCTAATTGGTTCCTTTAGAGTACTGAAATATTTTAAATTCTGCATTGTTTTTGTTAGTTATAAAAATAATTTAAAAGTTTCACACATTCTAGTTGTTCTATGCTTGTTGTATAAGCTTGAAGAACTTGGAACCATAAATGGGACTTGGCCTTCAGTGTTATGCATTAAACTTGTTGATACAGATTTTCATAGATGTATCAACTTTTAAATGAAACTCAGAAAAAAGAATGTGGAATATGCAAGGAACTTGGCTTGATTTTTAGAAATCGAATTTTAAAGTGCTGGCTTTCTTTTTCCATCTATTTGTAATCATAGTAGATTGATTTTAAAAATCAGTTTTGTCAGTGTTTTGCTTTTTTAAAAAAAGTTGCAATTGATAGACGTAGTCCCTTTATATATAATCCCTCATTTTAAAGGTATACTGAAAATTTATACCATTAACTTATTTTTGTGCTTTTGTAACTACCAGAAATTTTTTGTTCCCTTTGCTTGTTTTTAAGTGTGAAAGCAATATGATGGTTTTTACCCCCACTCTTGTATCTCTGGTGCCAAGGTAAGTGCCTAGGACATAGAGGCGAGCAAATAGTAAATATTTTTTTGTGTGAAACAATTAATTAATTATGGAGAGTTTGAGATTGGAAAACAAACATTTTTAGTTCTGCAACCAAGTCTTCTTCCCTGAGCCTGCTGTCTAATGTAATTATTATAAAGGTATAAAATCTCTGCCTTTTTAAAAACTTAATAATATATGCTAGTCATTTTACCATTTTGTTGCTATTTTCATAACCTATAATTTTAACGGTTGCATAACATAAAAGAACAGACTATGATTTAGCTGATCCTTCCCCCAAGGTTCAGTAATTAGATTGCTTCTGCTTTATTTTTTTACTCTTAGAACTAAACCAAAATGAAAATCTTTCTTCATGTAGGATGGTTTGTTTCATTTTATTTTGGATTATTTTCTTAGGGTAATCTTCTGTAAGGGAGATAATAGATAAAAAAATGCAAACTTAATTTTTTTTAGTGGCTCTTGATGTGAACAGTTACAAATTTCTTTGAAGATCCATTCTCTCACTTTACCCTGCCCCAGTAAAGTAAGAATGAGCCATTTTTTCCAGAAACACTGGCACATTGCCTATTGTCATGAACATATTTCTTTTGTTAATTTGAAAGGTACAAGAATAATATTTCATTGTTTTGATGTGCATTTTATTGAATATTACCAAATGTTAAAATCTAAGCATTTTTCCTTATACTGAATAAATTTCCTCTTTAGTGAATTGTCTACTCTGGTTTCTTGTTCGTTTGTTTATGGGCAGAACTTAATGTCAGTTTTTAAAAATAGGAATGTATTAATTCCTTGTCATTTGGAATGTTTTTTTTAACTGGCCCTTTTATTATTTTTTTCTCTGTTTAGCTTTCTTAATATCCAGAAGTTTCAAATTTTTACATAGACATCCTTCTTCATGGTTTCTTCTATTCCTTCTAAGCTTAATTGTTCTATCCCACGTCATTTTTGCCTTTTCTATTTTTTTCTGTGTGTTTGTTTGTTTAATATATTAAAATTTTTAATCATTTGGAATTTATTTTGATGTATGATATCAGGAGTGGCTTAAATAGAGTCTCTCTCCCAAAGTTAGGCTAACACCTGTAAGTCTTTTCCTTTGATTTATGTATTGTCTTCCTTTTTAAAAATAATATACTCGGGCGGGCCATGGTGGCTCAGCAGGCATAGTTCTCACCTGCTATGCCAGAGACCCAGGTTCGATTCCCGGTGTCTGCCCATGTTAAAAAAAAAAAAAAAGCCTCTATTTCTAAAGTATGACCATATCTTGAACTATTTACTGTCAAATAAATTCTGTATCCCCTTGTGGGCCAGTACCACACTGTTTTAATTTTTTATGGTTTAGAACCTATTTCGAGAGCTAAGTGAAATCTGCTTGTGAACACATTTAAAAGAATTCATCTGTCAATCAACAAAGCCTAATTAATGCCTGTTTGTGCCATTCATTTGATCAGGGAATCTTGGTTGATCCTGTCATCTCCAACCCAGGGTATCATATCTCTGCCCCAACTCTCTGGCAGTGTGGGAAGTTGCTTTCAGGATCTGTTTGTTAAATAGATGCAGCTGCTTTGGAAAATAGTCTGGCAGTTCCTTAAAAGGTTAAACAAAGTTACCATGCAACCCAGCAGCTCCATTCCTTATGTACAGGAGAAATTAAAATACACGTGCACACAAAAAGTTGTACATGAATGTTCATAACAGCATGATTCATAATAGCCAAAATGCCGAAACAATCCTGATGACTACCAATTGATGAATGGATAAACAGAATGTGGTATACCCATACAATGGAATAATATTCAGCCATAAAAAAAGAATGAGGTACTGATGTATGCTACCACATGGTGAATCTGGAAAACATTGTGCTAAATGAAATAAGCCATTTTTATGAAATGTCCAGATTAGGCAAATGTGTAGAGACAAGAAACGGATTAGGGGTTGCATAGGGCTGAGGAGCAAGGAGGAAAATGGAGATGACTGCTGCAGGGTAAGAGATTTCTTAAATTGATTGTTCGATGGTTTCCTAAGTCTGTGAATATTCTAAAAATCATTAAATCGTATTCTTGAAAAAACAAAAAACAAAGAATGAGCCTTACCATGTAAATGAAAATCTGATCAATTCTGTTCTGTTTCTGTATAGAGCCCAGTTCTCTAAAAACATATCAGAACAGAAATGGGTAGAAAAGTTTTGGTAGTGGAACTGTTTGGGCAGCGTGAAGTTGAAATACATTTTAACCAAAGAACACATTTCTTATATTTAAAAAATAGATGTGTATGTATGACTGTGTCTGTACATGCTGGAGTGGAGCGAAACTTGAATATGGCAATTGTGAAAAGTTGCTGCAGTTCTTGGTTCCTTACTTTACTCATTTAAAACAGGACTGTGTTTCTCTACATCCTCTCTAACACTTTTTGTCTTTTTTATAATAGTCATCCTAGCTAGTGTAAAGTAGTATCTCGCTGTGGTTTGGGTTTGCATTCCCTAATAACTAATGATGTTGAGCATCTTTTCATGTGCTTGTTGGCCATTCTTTGAAGACATGTCTATTTTGGACGGTTCCTCTGCCCATTTTTAAATTGGGTTAACTGTTTTTATTATGCAGTTTAAGTTCTGTATGTATTCTAGATACAAGTCAACTATGTGATTTAAAATATCTTCTCCTGTTCTGTGGGTTGTCTTTTCACTTTCTTGATAGAATCCTTTGATGCACAATAGTTTTTAGTTTTGATGAAGTCCAATCTATTATTGTCATTTGTGCTTTTGGGGTCATATCTAAGAAATCATTGGAATGCTGTTTCTTTAACTAAGAACAACAACTAAGTTATTATTATGGTATTTTACATAATCATATATTTAAGGCCTTCTGGGGTTCCTATTAAGGAATCCATTCTCTCTTTCCCTCCTAAAGTTTTAAGTTGACCTACAGAATATAGATGGACAGAGAGCCAGGAAGCATTGGTCTCTCGTTATCATTGGTCCCTATCCAGACCTGCCTTCCAGATCTCTTGCTCTCAGCTCAGTAACTGAATGACTGGGTTAAAAATATGTAAAGATGAGAGATCTGTTGCCCAGCCTCCTCCCTTTTTTGGCTAATGATGGTTCTGAAAGAGAGTGGCCTGCCACTTCCTAGAATCCAAGCAAGTGCCTGTGAATACAGATGTCCTATTCACCTGCCTTGGGGACCCAGTGTCATATGGGCTTAAGGTTATACTCCATCAGGTCTAAGTGGAAAAAGACATGACAGGTGTTAGAGATTCCATTTTCATGCTGCAGAAGGGATGTAGGCGATAGATAGTTGTCACTAAACCTCCTATGCCTGCTGTACTTTTAGTGTCTTTGAAAAGAGAGCAGCTTGATGGTTTGATTTTCGGAAATTCAACATCTTAAAATTGTTTCCCAAATAATTTTTCCCTTAAAGGTGAATACTAGTTTGGAAAATAATTTCCCTGGCTGATGGCTGGGCCCTTATTCTTGGGAGGGGAGTAGGGTTCATTAACCAGATGGCCTGCTCCAGAGAACAGCAGAGGCAGTGCAGGGACCATCCACTGACATATATCCATAAACCACAGCCTGTGTGGAAGGTCTGACTATAGGTGTGCTGGTTTGAAAGGATTATGTGTCCTAGAAAAGCCATGGTTTAATCCTGATCAATCTTGTGGAGGCAGCCGTTTCTTTTAATCCCTATTCATACTGTAGATTGGAAATGTGATTAGATTATCTCTGCTGAGATGTGGCATGCCCAGTGGTGGGTATTAACCTTTGATTAGAGGAAGGTATGATTCTACCCATTCCAGGTGGGTCTTGATTCATTTACTGGAGTACTTTAAAAGAGGAGACATTTTTTTCTTGAGAAAAAGCTTGAGAGCCACGAAAACCACAATAACCACAGAGCCTTTGGAGATGAAGAAAGAAAACGCCTCCAGGAGAGCTTCAGGAAACAAGAAGCCTGAAGAGAAAGCTAGCAGATGCTGCCATGTTTGCTATGTGCTTTTGCAGTTGAGAGAGAAATCCTGAACATATCGGCCTTCTTGAACCAAGATATCTTTCCCTGGATTCCATAGATTGGACATTTTTATAGACTTGCTTTAATTTAGACATTTTTACAGCCTTAGAATGTAAACTTGCAACTTAATAAATTCCCCTTTTTAAAAGCCATTCTGTTTCTGGTATATAGCAGTCTGGCAGCTAGCAAACTTGAACAATAGGCTACTTAGCCTCGGACAGCATGCACTACAGAAAGCACCTGGCAGAAATTGTTGTTGAGGGTCAGGCATATGTGGCAAAAGGAGACTGTTGTGCTGTGGCTTCATTCTTTTTTTTTTTTTTTTTTTAACATGGGCAGGCACCGGGAATCGAAACCGGCTCCTCTGGCTTGGCAGGCAAGCATTCTTGCCTGTTGAGCCACCGTGGCCCACCCGCTTCATTCTTATTAAACCTGAGACTATTTTCCAAGTTCTTTTTCATGATACCAGAAGCACTGAGAAAAGGAAAAAAAAATCCACAGTTATTATGGGTCATTTCTAGAATCTGAAATTAATCTAAAACACCTCAAATTCTATTTATTATTTTGTTCTTTTAGCACCCCACTTTTCCTATTATAAAGTCTCCAGTCCCTCTTCTGCTGATATTGCAGGGCTGTTGGCTTTTTTATCATGATTGTATGGTCTTCATTTTTTGTTTTTTATCATCATAATCAACTTCTTTTTCTTTTCTGTGAAAAATAACATATACAAAAAAGCAATAAATTTCAAAGCACATCACAACAATTAGATTCCAGAGTTTGGTATCAGTTATAGTTCTACAGTTTTAAGTTTACTTACAGCTGCTCTAAGGTACTAGAGATGAAAAGAAATAGCAATATAATGATTCAACAGTCATACTCATTTGTTAAACCCTACCTTCTCTGTATAACTCCCCACCATCACCTTTGCTCTTTCTCCTGCTCTTCAGGGGTATTTGGGCTATGCCCATTCTAACTTTTCATGTTGGAAGGAACTGTCGATGATATGGGATAGGGGAATGGTACTTAGTTGATGTTCTGGAGAGGCTGGCCCCTTAGGTTTCAGGGACCCATCTGGAGGTTGTAGGTTTCAGGAAAGTTACCCTGGTGCATGGAATATTTGTAGAATCTTATACAACACCCTAGGTGTTCTTTAGGATTGTCAGGAATGGTTTTGGTTGGGGGCTGGCAAGTTATGGTAGGTAGCAATGTCTAACTGAAGCGTAAGCGTGACTTCCAGAGTAGCCTCCCGATTCTATTTGAACTCTCTCAGCTACTGATACCTTATTTGTTCAACTTCTTTTCCCCCTGTGGGGGATCCCATGGTGCCAGGGCCAGACTCATCCCTGGGAGTCATCTGCCACGCTACCAAGAGACTTTTACCCCTGGATGTCATGTCCACGTAGCTGGGAGGGCAATGATTTCACTTGCAGAGTTGGGCTTAGGGAGAGAGGGACCACATCTGAGTAAAAAGAGGTAACTTTGAAGCATACCTATAGGTAAGCTAAGCTTTTTTGCTACATACATAAGCTTCACAAGAGCAAGCCTCAAGATCAAGGGCTTAGCCTATTGATTTGGGTATCCCTAATGTTTGACACAGTATCGGAGGTTTCCCCCATGATAATTTAATAGTTCCAGTTTTTTCTCCATTCCTCAAGGGAGTTTGCCAATACTTTTTTTTTCTTTTTCTTTTCTTCTTTGCATGGTCAGGCACCGGGAATTCAATCCAGGTCTCTGGTATGGCAGGAGAGAACTCTGCCTACTGAGCCACCGTGGCCCTGCCAATACTTTTGGATTATCTGCTTAATATACTCTGGGGTGTATCCAGGCATTACATTAAGCTATACATGATTAAAGGCCCTCATTCTTATTCTGGACCCCTGAGTTTGGATTGTTTAAATGATCTATCTATTCAGACAGCTTGAGTTATATTATGTGTTACAGGAAATTTAGGTTCAGGAAAAAATAAACCTTTCTTCCTTTGGTCTCAAAGAGTAGATGAGGTTCTAAAATATAGATAATCTCTTCCTTACCCCTGTATTAAAATTACCTTAATCCCGACCTGGTTATACATTGTGCTGGTTTGAAAGGAAGTATGCCTCCTAAGAAAAGCCATGTTTTAATATAAATCCCATTTCATAAAGGTAGAATAATTTCTATTCAATGCTGTATGTTTGCAACTAATGAGATCATCTCCCTGGTTGATGTGATTTAGTCAAGAATGGTTTTTAAACTGGATTAGGGGACGACATGTCTCCACCCATTTGGGTGGATCTTGATTGGTTTATTGGAGTCCTATAAAAGAGGAAATATTTTGGAGAATGAGCGATTCAGAGAGAGCAGAGAAGAATGACATAGCCGAGAGAAGCAGAGAGCCTTTGGAGATGAAGAAGGAAAGTGCCTCCCGGGGAGCTTCATGAAACAGGAAGCCAGGAGAGAAAGTTAGCAGATGACGCCGTGCTTGCCATGTGCCCTTCCAGCCGAGAGAGAAACTGTGACTGTGTTCGCCATGTGCCTTCTGACTTGACAGAGAAACCCTGAACTTCATTGGCCTTCTTGAACCAAGGTATCTTTCCCTGGATGCCTTTGATTGGTTATTTCTATAGACTTGTTATAATTGGGACATTTTCTCGGCCTTAGAACTACTGTAAACCAGCAACTCATTAAATCCTCCCTTTTAAAAGCCATTCCGTTTCTGGTATATTGCATTCCGGCAGCTACTAAACTAGAACATACATATATAAAACAGCCTCTCAAAATCCAGAAACAACAATTACCACTCCAGACTAAATGTGACTGCTATAAGAGCTTATAGTCTAGGCCTCTGTTTTCTTATAAGTATCTTCTAAATGAGACCATACAATATTTGCTCTTTTGTTTCTGGCTTATTTTGCCTCACCAAATGTTCCACAGGTTCATTCACAATGTTGCATGCCTCAAAACTTTGTTCTTTTTTGTAGCAGCACAATATTTGATTATGTGTATACACCATTGTTCACCAATCTACTTCTCAGTCAGTGCTTCTTTCAGCCACCTCCATTCATGGGGCATCATGTATAATGTCCAAAGTCAACAGTCCATCAGCACTCTCAGTTTTATTTATTTATTTATTCATTCATTCATTCATTCATTCATTTATTGATTGATTGATGTTTTCACATGGGTAGGCTCCAGAAATCGAATCTGCGTCTCCAGCATAGCAGGCAAGAACTCTGCCACTGAGCCACTGCTGCCCGCCCTCAATTTTAGATAATTTCATTGTTTCCAAGAGAGAGATAACCATTAAATACACCTTCACCAAACAGAAAATCTAAACCTTCCTTTAACTCTTAAACCTCCTCCCATTATCTACCTCTGGTGGTGTTGTGGTACTGTTGATATTTTCCTGTTAAATGTAGCCCATAACATGCAATATAGCTGTTTTCCCCCTATACCCCAAACTTTAACACTCTTTGTACAGGATTCATATACCTTTGCAGTAGTTCTTGCAAGAACTTATTTATATTTATAGTGTTAATTGGTGGGACAGATGACTCTATACAACCCCTTTCAATCATGTTCACCTTCCATATGGAAATACTGCTTATAGACCTATTAGAGAAACACCTTCATTTCTGTTTATTCCCTTACATTGAGTTCAACCTCGTTAGCTAATTGTTCACCCATCTCAAGCTTCTGTGTATCTCTAGGTCCCCTGTATTCTGTATTATAAGCCTCTGATTTTACCTTTACCCTGGTCATAAAAGTGGAGTCTTACACTATCTATCCTTTTGTGTCTGACTTACTTTACTTAGCATTATGTTCTCAAGGCTCATCCATCTTGTCATATGCTTCAGAACATCTTTTTGTCTTATTGCTGCATAATATTGTCTCATATGCGTATATGTATTTTATTTATCTATTTGTCTGTTGGGCACTTGGATTGTTTCCATCTTTTGGTGAGTGTGAATAATGCTGCTGTGAACATCGATGTGCAAATATCTATTTGTGCCACTACTTTCAGCTCTTCTGAGTATATATCTAGTACTGGTATTGCTGGGTCATAGGGCAACACGATATTTAGTTTGCTAAAGAACCAACAAACTGTCTTCCACAACAGCTGTTTCATTATACATTCCCACCAGCATGTGTGAGTTTCCCAATTTCTCCACATCCTTGCCAACATTTGTAGTTTCCCGTTTGTTCAATTGCAGCCATTCTTATATGTGTGAGGTGGTATCTCATTGTAGTCCTTTTTTAAAAACAAAAAACTTTTTTTTGTATAGTATAACGTATATACAAAGCAAAGAAATAAAAGAGCAATAAGTTTCAAAGCACTCTTCAACAAATAGTTACAGGAGAGATCTCAGAGTTAGTCATGGGCTACCAAACACTCCTCTCAGATTTTTCCTTCTGGCTGCTCTAGAATACAGGAGGCTAAAAGGGATATAAATATTTTTTTATCATCACAGTTGACTTGTTCTTTCTTTTTTTGTGAAAAATAACAAATATACACAAAAGCAATAAATTTCAAAGCACAGCACCACAATTAGTTGTAGAACATATTTCAGAGTTCGACATGGGTTACAGTTCCACAATTTTAGATTTTTACTTCTAGCTGCTCTAAGATACTGGAGATAAAAGAGATATCAATTTAATGATTGAGGAATCATATTTGTTTGTTAAACCCTAAATTTTTCTGTATAACTCCACCATCACCTTTTTTTTTTTTTTTTTTTTTAAAGGAAAGACAGAGAGAAGGAAGGAAGGAAGGAAGAAAGGGAAACATCTTTAAACATTTTCTTGTTTTATTGTATTCTGTTTCTCCGTTTTTGTTACATGGGCTGGGGCCGGGAATCGAACCGAGGTCCTCCGGCATAGCAGGCAAGCACTTTGCCCGCTGAGCCACCGCGGCCCGCCCCTCCACCATCACCTTTGATCTTGCTATCCCACTCTTTAGGGGTAGGTGGGCTATGGCCATTCTAACTTTTTCATGTTAGAAGGGTCTGTCACTAAAATGGGGTGGTGAGATGGAACTAGCTGATGTTCTGGAGAGGCTGGGCCCTCTAGATTTCAGAACTTACCTGGTCCAGGGACCCTTCTGGAGTTGTAGGTTTCTGGAAAGTTACTCTAGTGCATGGAACCCATGTGGAATCTTATGTATTGCCCTAGGGGTTCTTTAGGATTGGCTGGAATGGTTGGGGTTTGGCAGGTTATGATAGGTAGCAGGGTCTAACTGAAGCTTGCATAAGAGCAACCTCCAGAGTAGCCTCTTAACTCTATTTGAACTCTCTGCCACCGATACTTTATTACACTTCTTCCCCCACTATTGGTCAGGATGGAATTGTGATCCCATGGTGCCAGGGCCAGATTCATCCCTGGGGGTCATCTCCCATGCTGCCAGGGGAACTTTCACCCCTAGATTTCATGTCCCAAGTAGCGGGGAAGTCAATGATTTCATTTGCAGAGTTGAGCTTGGAGAGAGTGAGGCCAAATCTGAGCAACAACAGAGGTCCTCCAGAAGTAACTCTTAGGCATACCTACAGGTAGTCTAAACTTCTCTGCTACCCACATAAGCTTTACAAGAGTAAGCCTTAGGATCAAGGGTATGGCCTATTGATTTGGGTGTCCATAAAGTTTGACATTGTATCAGGGGTCAGAGGATTCCCTAATGGTAAGATTCAGTAGTTCCATATTCTTTCTCCTATCCCTCAAGGGACTTTGCCAATACTTTTTGATTATCTGCTTATTATACTCTAGGATGTATCTGGGCATTCCATTAATCTCTGTAGGATTAGAGGACCTCTTTCTTATTCGGGGCTCCTTGTGTTTAGTCTTGATCTGCATTTCCCTTACAGCTAATGAAAATGAGTATCTTTTCAGCCATCTGTATTTGTTCTTCAGAGAAATACCTTTTCATACCTTTAGCCCATGATTGTAGTTTTTAAATTTTAAATGCAGTTGGCTACCAGGCAGAAATTTGCTTGCATAAAAATCGACTCTTCCCTAAAGGTCAAAATAGAATCTATTTGTTTTGCTATCTGTAAAATTGCTGTCAACTCTCCACACAGCCCTATGTCTCCCCTCTTTGTCCTCCCTCCCCCAAAACAAGACGACACATTGAGTGTACACCTATCTCTTCAGGAGCAGTTTTATTATATAAAGCAGGTTACAACTTATGTTGCATTTGTTACTTCGCACCCCCTCCACCCCCATCCCTCCCTGCTGTTGTCATCTTTGCTGAGGTTGGGCTCTCTTCTGCAAGTAAGAGAAAATAGGAAAATTGCCTGTTTTAGGCAGTCCAGGTGTGTTTCAGAGATTTGGAGTTAAGAAGTCAAGTAAATATTTTGGCAGCCCAACAAAGGTAAGAAAGGGAGAATGCACCTAATGGGCTTCTCGAATTACAAGCCTATCCAAACACTGCCTTCCTCAAGAGAGCTCTGGTCAGAGCGAAGCCGCTCTGCTCAGAGCGAAGCCGCTCTGCTCTGGGCAGCAAGACCCACCAAAGAAGTGGGCTCCTTCTCTCACTCTGGCCCTGGACCAGAGAGGATGCTGTCTGACTTTGATTCAGGCCCAATCCAAAGAAGAGAGACTCATCAGTAAGTGGGGGATCTTTCCTCCTTAATAGACTCTAATCATATTGCTTCCTCCTTCCTTACTGAAGAAAAACCAGCTAGCCTTTTCTCTCCTTTTAATTAGAACCCTGAGTTTTCAGGGTGACTGCAGCCAGCTCGAGGGCTGAGAGGTGGACGGCTGCCGGGAAGCAACTCCTCATGGAGCCCCTGGTCTTTCAGGCTCAGGATCTGGACTCCAAAAAGTCCCCAAACACACCAGTCTGGGGGGGGGGGGGGGTTCTGTTGCCCACTGGCCTGCTTTAAGCTCCCAGAAAGAGCTCTGACCCACCAGTAGCTTGTCTCCTTTGAAGCTGTGCATTGTGTCTTTTTTAACAGAAAGGCAGACTTAAAAGCTGTTTCTCTTCCTCACCCTCCCCCAGTGGCTTCCACTGGATCACCTTGGAAGGGCCTAGTCCTAAGAAGGGGGGCAGGGAGGAGGGAAGAGGCGTGGGCGGCTCTACTTAGCGGCCCTTTTGATCACCTCCTGCCCTGTTCCAGGCTTCCCTGCTCGCAGGCAGGCCAAAGGCCCAGGCTTTACTGATCTGATGAGGTGCTGAATAGGACCCAAGGGGCAGTGAGGGGAGTGAAGGAGAAGAAAGGCTGGGGAATGAAAAGGAAATCCCATGGACCTGCTCAGCTTCATTGGCTGGATTTTCCTACCAGGGAGCCGCTCAATTCCTGCCAGTACAGGGCTGCCTGCCCCTTACCCCGGCCCCTCCTGCCTCCTCTTTTCAGACCCTGTGTGTGTTTTGTGTTTGAATCACGGCTGCTCTTCCTGGTTCTCAGGCTAGGAACCCACTGTGCCTGTTTCCATGGTCACTGGGAAGCTCTTAGCGCCATGTGCTTCAAAGGAAACCTTTCCCGTCACAGAGCTGCTGCTGCACGAGGCTGGTACACAATAAGGGGTCCTCCTAGCAAGACCTCTCTCTGCCCCTCGTCTGCCAGGAGAAACCCTTGCCTCTGCAAGAGAAGGTGTAAAACATCACAGAACTATGATCTGGTGAGAGTGTGCACACTTGGACACATGTGCTCCTACCATTCCTTTGTAGATTTTTTTTTTTTTTTTTTTTTTTTTTTTTTTTTTTTTAGGAAAGACAGAGAGAAGGAAGGAAGGATAGAAGGAAGGAAGGAAGGAAGAAAGGGAAACATTTTTAAACATTTTCTTGTTTTATTGTATTCTGTTTCTCCGTTTTTGTTACATGGGCTGGGGCCGGGAATCGAACCGAGGTCCTCCGGCATAGCAGGCAAGCACTTTGCCCGCTGAGCCACCGCGGCCCGCCCTGTAGATTTTTAAGGAATGTAGAAATTATAGATTGATGAGTGTTAAATTCGCCCCTCCGCCCCCCCGATCTATGTTTACTAGACTTTCTGAAATGAAAGAAAATAGCAAAGCCTAAGTAAGCTCTTTGGTGAGGGGTAGGAGAGGGGAGAAAATAAAGGAGCTTGGATTGGGGAAGGCAGTGGAAACCCCAGGCTGGTGGGGACTTTCTGAGACATGTCCTTAGCTCCTTTCTGTAGCCAAGCTGGTGAAGATGGTACCACTCACTCCTCTAGGGCTACAGAAGCCAGAATAGGTACCCCACTGGGGTTTAGAGTTTGCTTGTTGGATAATGCAGGGGGTTGTAGCCTCTTAATGTCTGACCTGAGAGAGTGCTGTAAAATCTGTCTGGTGGTTTCATCATCTAAGAAGGGTGCTAGATGATGGCATTGTAATCAAAAAATGAATAGCCTCAGAACAGTTTACACTTGAGATGCTAAACCTCCACCCTAGCTTGGAGCTAAGAATACCATTGTCTGTCTTGGGCTTACTGTACTACAGAGAGACTATTTTTGGGAAACTGGGTATTTCTCCAGGGCCACCAGTGATTAAGGTTCTTGCCATTTAAGAGCCTCAGTCATTGTTTTGCCCTCATGCTCCTTGTCCTTATCATTCTTGGTTCCTGGCCAGACTTTAGGCTTAGGCTGAAGGGCTATCCCTTTCCTGCTGTGTGTGTGTTAGAGGCACCCTCCAGAAGACCGCTCACCCCCAGCGGTTCTTGCTTTCTGTTTATAATGATTGGAATTCTGGGGACATTTCAGATGTGCCCTTTATATTACCTGAAGAATATGTTCCCTCGTGGTGTTAACTATAATTCCTATTTGTAACTCACCCTTCTGGAAATCATTTTTAAAACCACAGACTCAAGGCTTGTGTAGGTTTGTTACACAGAAACAGTGTTCTGTTGTATCCCCACTTCACTGACCACATGCAACATTTTAAGGGGAGAGGTTGGGAAAATCTCGGCCCAAGAACCTGAGCATTCCCAAAGGGGCTTTTCTGTTGGAACATGCATAACGAGACCAAAAAGTCAGCACACTTGGCTTGCCTTTGAAAAGTGATTTGAGGGGTGATGCTGACATAATAATAGGTGTCTACGTTCCTGCTGTGTGCTAGATGTTTTCACACATTGCCTCAAAATCCTTGCCGTCTCTGCGGGAAATGGTATTAGATCAATTGTATTGATGCAGGAACTAGGGGCACAGAGTGACAAGTGTGTGGCGTATAGCTGGTCCTGGCTGAGGTAGGTGAGAGCTCAGACTGTCTCTTGACTCCCTCTGCCCCACGCTGTGGGGCAGTGAGGGAGTGAGGGCCTCTGTGATGGGAGTGAGAGCCTCAGGCTCAAATGTTAGGGCTTGCATAGAGCTACTGGTTGGTGTCAGATTACTCTAAACATTCTAGTGGGAAAAGTTTGGTTAAAGTCACGTACCTAGTCTCTTAGCATTTGTATACTTGGGAGTCTGATAAGTACCACTGAAATCATCTCGTTTTAAATTTCTAGTTTCTCTTATGTAGCTTTTAATTTGCCATCCAGTCTTTCCCTTTTGTAATATTGTGATCACATCTGCCCTTTTCTTTTGCTTATTTGCCCCTTCCAAAGAAATTCTATTTCTTTTTCTTTGGCAAAACTCCGAAATTGTACCTCTCTCATTTAACATAAAAAGCTCATTTGTGTGCTCAGATGATGTGGAAAGGAATAGGAAGATGGTACTATATCTCTGTATTCAAAAATGTTATTGCCGTGTCCCATTTGATTGGCAGATACGTGTTCCAGGTATATTCTTAATAGTGAGAAGACCCTGAACTATGTAGAGTCTGTCTGGGACACTGTCCGCAGTTTTCAGAGCACTGGGCTGTGGTCATGGAGCTCAGTGGGGTCACTGTTGTTCCCCCTGGTGGGGATGACGTCCCTCCTTCCTTGTTCTGAGCTAACTCTCCCAAGAGTCTTTGCCTAATTTGACATGCAGAAGTCAATAGTGGCATGATCTGCTTTGGCTTTTTTAGGTGTCAGCACCTGTACTAAAAAGACTGAAAAAGAGAGGTTTGGCATTCTGATTCACTTGAACCTTTTGGGTTTTGTCTCACGTGTTTCTTTTCTTCCCCAGCATCAAGCCAGTAATAGTTGGACATAGGATCGTCAAGAATGAATGAGTATTGTTTTCTTTCTGCACCTTCTCTGGGCAGAATTTAATGAGGAGGAGGGAATGGGATGGCCTGGGTCTGGGTTTCAGACCCATGCTGGTGGAGAGTATACTGGTGATGGTTCTCAACTTGATCCTGTTGGCTCTTCAGAGGTAGCTAGCCTTGTTGGCAGTTTTAACAGAAGAGTAAAGGAAGTTGGACATCTCTCACCACTCCCAGTTGTTCCCTAAAGCAGTTCTTTTGTTTGTCCAAATTCTGTGGCAAGGGTCATCTAGGTCACCAACAAATCTTTGATAACCAAGAAACTTTATTCAGTTTTTGGGCTAGAGTTTGTAATTTCAGACATGGCCATTCATAGTGTGTTAAATTTACCTAATGTCTCACAGCCACAGCAGCCCAAACACTCCCTTGCCCTGACTGTACCTGGTTCCTGTGACGCCCCCTCAGGACTCCAGCCACCCTTCGGGGGAGTGGGCATCAGCCCAGGGCTCCTTGAGGTCTTGGCTTGGGCATCACTTTTTCCCAGAGTCTTTCTGAATCAGTGTTGTGTTACCAAAGAAAGCTTAATAGAAGAAATGAAACTCTATTTCAAGAAAAATCGGTTTGGAGTGAGAGAAAGGGATGGAGAAAGAACTTCCAGGAGTGGAGCCCAGCAGGAACAGCAGTAATGCATAGTGTGTCCCAGTAACAGTCAGAAAAAGTGTGTGACTTGGCCTGATGGTTTTAGCCCACAGGAGAATACCCTGTGACAGGAAAGGCATGTCAGGGAGTGCATCAAGAGATATGCAGAAGAGGAATGAGTATTAGAGGGAGTGGAGAGAGCTCCCAGCAGAAGGAATGGTATACGTATATAGCCTAGAAATAGATTGCCAGTTTGGACATTTCTAGGGTTTTACTGTATATTACTGTTCTACAGTAATTTAAGTAAAAGGAAAGATTAAAATTTTTTAGTGTTTTGGGGACCCTAAAGCTTAAAGTCTAAGAGAATTGTTGCATGAATGAACTGAAGTGTGATACTTGATAGAACTTGCCCAGTCAATAGAATGTGCAAACAGGGCTCTAACCCTTTCACCCTGAACATTCTTCTTCCTTTCTTGTGCTTATTCTTTAATTCATTTTTACCTAAGTTTTTTTTACATGTAGAAGGTTAAATAGACATATCTTACTGCTCAGCGTGGTTGATAATTTACTGTCTTCCTGATAGATCCAGAAAAGGGGAGAGACTTCTTCCTTCCTAGGGAAGGCTCTTAGATACTCGATGTGTTAGAAGATGTGCTGTTGTAGATACAAAGTTTGATAAGGAACTCCACAGAAGGTGCTCCAGACGGGCCGCAGGGGTCCAACAAGCTGGCTACACTATTCTGTGGTCATCCTCTTGCAAAGGGGGAGCTCCTGGCCGCCTCCATGGCCATCTGCCACCATCCCCATGATGTGAATGGTGAGGAAGTGGGGGCCGGCGGCTGGCCGGACTCCAGGATGCAGGCTTTGCTGGCGGAAAACCAAGGCGGAGGGGGAAAACACTCTTGTGTATGAGGGAAATAATGCTAGCTCCAAAACCTGTAATTCCCAAGTTAAACTTTTTTTTTTAAGATTTTTCATCCAAACTGTGCTTTTATCTTTGGGTTCTGAATGGGAGATTGTTCACACAGCTAAGCTGGCTGCAGAAGCCAGGCCAGTTAAAACAATACGCAGGCAGCTCTCCTCCAAGTAACCAGAAACTGTTGGCTCCAAAGAGCCTGAACCGAGGAACCAACCTGCTGGGAGACGTTTTCCAAGCAACGGCCTGAATGTAAATCCTCCTGCCGGGGAATGGCACTTTGGCAAATGAAGACCCTAATTAGAGATGGAAGAGTTTCTATTTTGTTTTTCTTTAATCCTTACCCTGGGGCCTTTGCAGGGCCGCCATGTCTCTGCTTGTGTGCAGAGAAATTTCCAGCTTCTCTTTGTAACAAGATCCTCTTTTGGGAAAGAAGCAACAAGCCGACAATGTGGGCCCACCACAGCTGGGGGACCCTGCCATCAGCCTAACACAAAACAAAGGGCTTCATCTGGACTGGAGTGGCCGGGTCACCTGGATTGGCCTGCCATTTGAAGTTGGTGGCAAATATCCAGAGGTATCACATGTGTGGAGAACCTGTATACAACAGGGTTGTTTTGTTTTGTTCTGTTGTATGTTCATTGATTAATCCAGGTACTACGGGCGCTTAGACTGATGATCCTTCTCATTTTAAATTCTCCTTGGTCCTGGAAAGGCAAATGAGCAGAGCTTCTGGGCTCAAAATAGCAGGCTGCCGGTAAATTTTGTAACCAGTTCTTTGATAACTAGAGTGAATGCTAGTAATCTATCTCAACTTTTCTGAAGTCGTTCTCCTTAGAGGTGTCATCCTTCAAGAGGGTAAGTGTGGGAGGGGGCCACGAGAAGTTATTATCTGAGTGATCTTTCCCACTATGTCAGGCTGTTTACTTATTTGTTGTTAAATCTACTGATTAGTACAGGATACTTGTGAATTCAAAATTTTGTGAGGGGAAATTACATATTTTTGAGTCAAATATAGGAAGGACGCCTCCACCAAGCAGCTGCTTCATGCCAAGGCCCGAGCTGGGCTCTGTGCAGAAAGAATCTTGCATACTGTTCACAACTCAAGGTGTCAGTTGATTTGCTGCTTTGCAGATGAGTACAGTGAGCCTCAGGGGAGGGGACTTACCCAAAGTCACCAGATACAGCTCTGCACAGATTCCAGTTTGGCTGCAGAACCCCTGCTCTTCGTACACCCCTCAGTTCCTCTTTGCATATCAGTCTGCCCTTTGAATTAGAAGTTGAGCCTACAGATGGTAGTTCTGATTTTGCATGAGACTGGACAGACTGACAGGTTCCTGGCCAATAGTGCCCCCACCCTGTGTCCAGTGCTGCCAGAGAGCCACCGTTCTTGATTGCCACGTGCCAGATGGTTGGGGGCACTGCGTTTCTTTCCCAGAGCCCTCAGCTTGCTCGGATTATCCAAAGTTAGGTTTCGGAGAATCCCAAGAAGTTTCTTTTTCAACTATGCTTGTGGTTATGCTACTTCAGCTTCTTGGGAAAAAAAAAAAAAAGGACCACTCTGACTGCAACCTGGCGAAATGATGGCTGTGAAGATCATCACTTGTGTCCTTGTCAACTATCCCTGTTCCAGCTTCTCATTCTTGATTTAATTTTCACTGGAGCTTGTAGAAACTACATGAAGTCACTGAGAAACAGGTTGGTCCAGGATTAAAATGAAAACTGAGACTTTAGATGCCACGTTAGTCCCTTTAAAAAGATAAAACAAAACCCTACCATTTAGTTCATTATCTCATTTAACTTGTATGCTCAGTTTATTTGAACACCATAATTACATGGAATCTTGAATAGGGTGTGAGATTCTGTTGGTTTGTAGAGGTTAGTGTGATGTCCCAATATATCCCAGAGTAATTTGGCAGAGAGTAAAAAAATATTTGCAAAGTCCCCTTAAGGGACTGGGGAGAAAGGAGGAAATATTAAACTTCCCCATCTTAGGAATTCCTGATATTCTCACAAGCAATGGGGAAAACCAATTCAATAGGCTGAGCCCTTGATCTTGGGGTTCGACCCTAGGAAACTTATTTCTGCAAGGAAAAGCTAAGCCTACTTATCATTATGCCTAAGAGACACCCCCCAGAGAACCTCTTTTGTTTCTCAGATGTGGCCTCTCTCTCTAAGCCAACTCATAAGGTAAACTCACGGCTCTCCCCCCTTTATGTGGGACATGACTCCCAGAGGTATAAATCTCCTTGGCAATGTGGGACAGAACTCCCAGGGATCAGCCAGGATCCAGCATCATGGCATTGAGAAAGCCTTCTTGACCAAAAGGGAGAAGAGAGAAATGAGACAAAATAAAGTTTCAGTGGCTGAGAGATTTCAAACAAGGTCGAGCAGTTATCCTGGAGGTTATTCGTATGCATTATATAGACATTTCTTTTTAGTTTATGGTATATTGGTGTGGCTAGAGGGAAGTACCTGAAACTGTAGAACATTAGCCTTGATTCTTCAAGATGATTGTGTAACTGTGTAGCTTTTACATTGTAACCATGTGATTGTGAAAACCTTATGGCTAGTGCTCCCTTTATCCAGCATATGGACAGATGAGTAAACAAATAAATAAATAAATAAATAATGGGGGAATAAGGGATTAGAAAAAAATTGGGTAGATTGCAATACTAGCAGATAGTGACAGGGAGGGGTAAGGCATATGGGATGTGTTTTTTTCTTTTTCTGGAGTGATGCAAATGTTCTAAAAATGATCATAGTGATGAATACATAATATGTGATGATATGAGCCATTGATTGTATACTTGGGTAGACTGTATGGTGCATGAAGGCATCTCATTAAAAATGTTAAAAAAAAAAAGAATTAGATAACATAAAAGCTAACAAATAAATAATAATAATAATAAACCTACCATTGTGTCCTTGATTTTATTCTGTTGATCTTTGGTACTTAAATGTAAAAATGAGGTCACAACTTCTACATCTTTTTATCAAATCTTTGCTGACTTACACTCTTGGCTACTTTAAAGTTGCATCAGGAACCAAAACAGATGGTGGGGAGGAGGGTCCCTGAGAATTTGAATGTCATCCTGCACTTGTACCTATTGAACATCTTGGATTATGGCCGACTAAATTTATGATGACAGTGACTTTGGAAGTGGGCTCAGGTGTCGAAAACTGAATTCTCCTGCAGATTTTTAGATTGCCTGTGTAGGGCCATGCCATAAACATGATAGAGTAAACTGAATAATACTATATTTATGATAATGCTGGTTTTAGTAAGCTAGCATGAAAAACTGGAGGAGGGTAGTGAGAATGAACCTAGGGGTCTGGGTTCAAATATTCTCTTAATATAAGCTACCAACGAGCATCACAGGACAGCTTAGGATTGCTAATAATGTTTAAGATGTTTCCATGTTCAGAAAAAACTGCACTCTTAATAATCTTAACATGGTTCCCTGTATACATCCTTCTCTTTTATTTTTCTTTCTGTTCTCATCATTTCTTTGTTGGCCATCCCAAGTGCTGCTGTGACAACAGTCAAGACCCTAGCAAAAATCTCACCGTAGGAAGAACTAAGAAATGTCACTTTAAATTACTTTTAAGCCTTCTTGCTTTGAGATTGTATCTTGCATCTTCTCTCCCTCTTTTTCATTGCCTTGGTTTTTGGTTTTTTGGCTGCCATTGATTGTATGAACAAGGTAATTCATAGTGGTAGCATCTGAAGTCAGTCAGTCATCTGAAGTCTTGCACATTTGTCAGTGCACTGCAGGCCCCTGGCAATTCCCCAGGAGCAGCAGCAGTCCCTGGGGCCACATGAGTTGAAGGTGGTCTTGGGTGATGCTATTCCTGATATATATGGGATCCTTGACCAAGGGCAGTTAGACAGCAGCAGCCACTCAGAAGCCAGGTTTGGGATGAGAACTTGCAATCTTCTGCAACCCCTCATTTGACAGGAGGCAGAGATGCCCTGTTGTCTAAGCAGCTCCCTTTTGTAGCTCAGTGTACAAGAACAGACTACATCTCTGGAATTCATTCACACATTTAAGTGCCTCCTGTGTTCCAGGCAGTGTGTGAAAATCTGCTGATAACACTGGTGATTAAAATAGGCAAGTTCCCTGCCCTCCTGAGGCTTACAGTCAGTAGAGGAGACACAGAGACAAAACAGCAAGTCCACACACACCTAACAGGGTAACTGTAGGTCATAACCGTAGGAAACTAATAAACAGAGGGTGACTGGTGAGTGTGAATGCTCTGGCATGGGCTTGCATTTGAGCTGAGAGCCTGGAGGCAGGGTTCCTAGAAGAGACGAGAAGGAGGAGGCATTTCCACTCACCCCTCACCACATCAGAGCTTTCCTTCCTCCACCTAGCCGTTATCTGACATATCTGCAGCAAAAGGTGTGTGCTTTGGTTTCCCATCATTCTTATCATTTTCTAATCTATCGGATAGTCTTTTGCTGCCATATAAGTATTAGCATCTGCCTCCTGCCTGCTAAGCAATAAGATTATTAGTTAAATATTATCTACTTGATTATTTCATGACAGTTGCATTCATACCCTCTGAAAGGTACATAATGTGCTGTGATAGAAAAGGATGTATATGTAAAACCTTTATTTTACTAATAATTTGGGTTATTTTAATGCTTGCTTACAACCTAAAAACCTAATCAAAATTTGGTTTTGGTGTTTTGCTTGGGTTAATTTCTTTCCTTCCAGACTTCTTCCTTCCTCTCCCACTGGCTTGAAGGAAAGAAGGAAGGAAGGAAACGGGGAAAAAATGATCAAAAACTAAAACTGGCTTTGCTTAGGAGGAAAGTTTGTGTCTTCTACTCCAAGCTAAATAATGTTGCAAGAGGTCAACTGATCATTACTAAATGATGTCTCTGGTACTGGCAAAGGTCATAGCCACAGTTCATTTGGAGCTGCCTAGTGCATTGACCTCATGTTCTCATGAAAAGTGTAGAAACCAAACCAATGTAATGTCCTTCCAGCCCACGATGGGTGCATTTGGGAAGATGAAATAGCATTTGACTATCCTGAGGGAAGATGAAGCAGAGAGACAGGTTGTAGTGACTTAGAACACTTTTGCTTTAGAAAAAAGGGAATGAGGAAAAAAAGGCTTTGCCAGTGCAGGGAGTGGGGAACACTAGTGAATAAGAGGTTGTACCAGAACCCACTTCCTTTGTTTGTTCTACTAAGTAAAGTCTTAAGACTGAAAAATTATAGAAGAAAAAGCCTGAATGTGACCATGCTTTCAACTAATGAGAGCTGAGATAGAGCTTGAATTTAGGTATTTTTGCAAATTAAGTGTTAGAGGCCATGAGAACAGAAGTGTATTTGTCTTTAATATCTGAGTGACCTCTTGGTATTTAAAAGTGAGTACTGATTAACCAGGGAGTTACAAATGAAAAGTTTACATGTTCTGATTTAAAGAGTTGCCCTGGCTAAGTGGGACCTACAGTTTATATGGGTGGGAGTTGGGAGCAGAGTGGGACTGTTATATCTTAGAGCATTTGGCTTTAACTGGATACATGTCCCTCCGTTTGTTAAACTCCCCATTGCATCCTAGAGGTTGTCCCAGTAATACATTAAGGCTACCTCTGCAATACAGTTTAATTCCAAGGGAAGGAAAAGTAACAGTTGCCCAGAAGGATGTCTGCTCCCTTGTTTTGAGATAAAACTGAGGCACTGGCTCTTTCCCCCTCACTAATGGTCTTTGGAGCAGAGCTGGTGAGTAGCAGAGGGAGACTTAGCCTGACTGTGGAGTTCTGTCTTTTACTTCCATTTCTGGAGTTGGGATGTTTTCCAGGCACAGGTCTGTGGGTTTGATGAAGGCCTGAGATGTAAGGGATTGACCACACAGGGTGTATCTGCACAGTGGTTTAAGTATAGATTAGTTGTCAATACTGCAACTGGAAAACTTAAAAATTCACATTTCTACCCTCACTTGGACAATGGGAAAGTCAGGCAGTATTGGTGCCCCTCCTGGTGAAGGGAGCTCGAGCTGCATGGAAGCCCCCCCACCCCAATCAGACAGGCAGGCACTGTCCAGTCTGCCACAGTCCTTACTGCTCCCTACTGCCCTCCTCACACTATGGCAACATATCCATTGCTATCAGTCTTACATATATAGCCCTGGTAGGCAATCAAGTTTATGATTTCTGCTATATGATTTTAAACTTCTGGAGAAAATACCAGCAAAGTTGACTGTAAAATGTTGAATGAACTAAGTGTGAATATAGACCAGTATTTTCTGATATTCAAGCAATAAGTATGAAAAAGGACCCGAGATAGGTTAGATGAGCAGACTTCTGTTATGGTCTACTTTGTATCAAGCATTCTAAGACCAATGTAGGATGACCATATCATTTGTCGTCCAAGCTGGGATACTTCTGAGAAAGGAATGTTATTATTAATTACAATGGAACAATTGTAAACTTGAGCTATCCTTGGCATTCTAGGACCATAGCCAACTTAGGCCAATAGAACATGTAAACTGGAAGTTCACATCCCATTGACCAAGGTGAGTATGGTAAAGGCTCATTAAAGGAGGTCACATAGGGATTACAGTGGTATAGAGATGTTTCTGGAAATACTGGGCAAAGCTTTGCCAGAAAAGAGGCTTTTAGGCTGGTCCTTGAACATGAGAGGTAAAGAAAAGTCCAGGAATATTTGGAGTAAAATGAATAACTTAAATAATATCTAGAAGGTGTTTGTCTTAATTTTTCTGAAATGGGGACAGAGCACAAGATACTTGTAGGAAGATAGTGGGAGAGGAGGTAGGCCAGGGGGACTCAGTCCAACCTAAGGTGAATCTTGAGCATTAAAGTAAGGAGCTGGGAATTGAATCTGAAAAGGGTCAGAGGATACCTCTGGGCAGTGTAGGGGGGACAGACGTGAAAGAAATTAGAGACAGGGAAACTTGCCATACAAGGTGGCTGCAGAGAGCCTGCCTAAGAGTGATCCCTTATGGAGGTAGAACTGAGAAAACAATGTGGAGAAGTCAAGGTTGGATATTGTGGGGTGGGTGGGAGATTTGGGTTTCTAGATTGGGATATTGGTGTTTCCATTCATTTGAGACAAGGAGAACATTTGGGAGAAACTGGTGACTTTGATTTTTGTGGTTAAATAGGAACCTTGGGATTAAGGGGTCAGGACTAGAGCTGAAGTTTGAGAAGTCATTAGATGGAAGTGTGTATTGAGACCACGTATCTGAGTTGAGTTGTGCAGGCTAGAAAGACTAGAAAGGTAAAAAGAGCAAGCACAGACGTTTCAGGAAAGCTTGGCGTAAGGGATGAGAAGAGGGGAAAACCAGTAAAAAAAAAAGCTGAGGAGTTTTGGGGAGAGGAACGTAAATAGGATATTTCTGGAAATCTCCAGAGGCAAGCAGTGAGGGGTGATTGGGGCAGGGCGCGGGAGTCAAGAGCATCAGAGGCTGCTGAAAGGACAGTGGAGAAACTGGAGGTAATGCTCCATTACTCATTCCCCTACCCGCAGTCAGTCGCTCACCAGGTTCTTGGCTCATCTCACATCAGTCGTCTTCTGTCACTGCTGGCACGACCCCATACAGCCTACCATCATCCTCATCTGGAATACTGCATCTGCCTTATCTCAAATCTCTCTGCCTCCAGTCTGCTCCCTAATCTAGCCTCTACCATGCTGCCGGAGGAATCTTATCAAAGCACAAATACAGATCTAGTCACATCCATTCTCTGTCTAAAACCCTGTAGTGGCTTCTCATTGTTACCGTTAAATCTCTGCTTTCCGCGTGACTCACTAGGCCCTGCATGAGCCAGCCTCGGCTGTATTTTCAGGTTCATCCCTTGCTGCTTTCCTGCTTAAGTCTTTTGGTTCCTTGAGCAAACCATACTCTCACCTCTGGGTCTGTGCGCATGCTGTTCCCATTGTCCAGACACTCTGCCCCCCCTCCACCTTCACTTTCTCCAGGCTGCCTTCCCTTTTACCTGACCTGTGTGGTCTCATAACACTCTTTCCTGCCATACTCTTGCACTTACATTCCTGTAGCCAGCTGCCTGCTCATTTGTCTGTGTTTCTCTTATTGAATTGTAAGCTTTTTAACAGAAATACTTTGTATTTTCACCACTGAATCCCGAGCTTCTAATTCATTGGCCCAGGTGTAGTTTGGACTCTGAGTAGAACCACTTACAAATCAGTGAAGGGAAGTTGAAGATATGAGAGAGAAAGGAAGAGAAGCAGGCTAGGGAGGGCAAAGTGATGCAAACAGGATTGTGGTGTGGAACAGCACAGAGGCAGATGAGGTAACATGGCCCTGTGGTGTATTCAGTCAGCACCAGTGTATCAGTCAGCTTTTGCTGCATAGCAAACAACCCTAAAACTCAGTTCCTCAAAATAGTTATTTTTATTTGCTCATGATTCTGTAGGTCAGCTGAGCAATTATTCTGATCCGGGCTAGCTTGGCTGTGTGACTAACTGGTAGTTTAGCTGAGACCGAATGATCTAGGATGGCCTCACTCACATTTCTGGGGCTTCACCTGGGATGGCTGTGCTCTCCTTGTGATCTTTCACCATCCACACCTTTTCACTTGGTGTTCTCAGGGTTCCCAGCAGCAAGAAAGGGCACACTCCACTGCCCAAGCACTTTTCAAACTTGTGTCATATTTACTAATGTCCCCTTGGCCAAAGCAAGTGACACGACCAAGCCCAGATTCAAGGGAAAGAGAAGTAAACTCCACTTCTTATTGGGAGAAGCTGCAGAGTATTGTGTTTTTTTTTTTTCCAATCTACTCAACAGGTGTGAATTTCTTGTACTGCGTGGCAGGAGGGGATTTTGATTCTTTGGGTCAATCATACAATTCCTCATAGAACCAAGAAGGACTGAAAATCACAGGAGAGCATTTTAACATCTGAAGACCCACCTTATTATTTCACATCTGCTCTGAAAGAAAACTGAAGATAGTGCAGAGAAAACCAGTGCCACTCCTATTTATGACATCACCCTAAAGTAATTACTAAAAAAATTGATATACTCAATTCAGAACCCAGACCTGAGCTGCCTCACTCACAAGGTAGCATTTGTGTGATTTGCAGTACTCAACACCTCTTAGTCCATTACTCATCCAAGACTGGATCAATGAGTAAATAAACATAGTTGCCATTAATTGGTGCCTACTGTGCACTGAAAGTATGCCAAGCACTTTACACCAATGAACCTCTTTGATCCCCTCAACAACCCTATAAAGTACTGATGAGAAAACCCAGGATCAGCTATTAAATGACTTGCCCAGGGGTATCTATTTGGTAAGTGTTAGAACCGGGAATAAAAAATTCCCCTGGGCAACTGGGCTCCCATGTGGGGGAGCAGAACCAAGTGTGCACAGATACCACAGCCATGATCATCACATTTCTAATGTAGCATTTTCTTTTGTTTACTGAACTGGGATTTGTCTGCTTCCTACAATCCAGGGGGCTCTGTACCATTGGTCTAACTTACCCATTCATTCAGATCAAAACTGGGTTTGTATTAGATATCAGGAGGTGGTCTTATCTTGCCTAGTCTGGGGCATTTTTAAAGCCAGCTTTGAAATTTTCCGATATTAATTAAAATTAAAAACATTTACAATAATAAGGGGTTGTCATAATAGTTGGCTTCTAAGCAATAAGGGCAATAATGGGAAAGGGATGTTCGTGGAGTTTCCTAGCCCCCCCCTTTTTTTTTTTTTTGTTAACATATTTATTGAGATATAACAGACATGTAATAAACAGCACATGTTTAAAGTATACAATTTTTCACACACACACAGGAAACCATTACCACAAGCAAGATGCTAAACATATCCATCACTCCCCAAAGTTTCCTGATTCCCCTTGGAAAAATCCCTCCCAGCTACTCATCTGCTTTCTCCTACTATAGAAAAGTTTTAACTTTTACAGAAATGGAATCATATACTCTTAAAATCTGGATTCTTGCACTCAGTATAATTATTTTGAGGTTCATCCATGTTGTGTGTATCAGTAGTTCATTCCTTTTTACTACTTTAAATTTTAAATAAGGGAACACTGCTTTTTTTCACTTTGAACTTGTGCCAGGACTATTGAAGTTGCCTACAAATTGTACATTAACCAACTAATGCCAGTGATGAGTTAATCTGTAATTTCATCTGTTAACTGTTAACGTGACCCCCAAACCTAACCTCCTCTCAATGGGCAGACACTGATCCCAGATGTACTTTCTCTTGGAGTGGGCACTCTGTTAAAGAGTTCTGCCTTTAGTCTACTCTGTTTTACAAGTTTGTGTTATGCAAATATCCTATTTCAAGAAGCAAACTCAGTATATTACAATTGTGCTAATACAAGGGGAAAATTAAGGGAATTCTGCTGTTATAAAAGTATTCACTTTAGGATTTATTTATTATCACGAACTCAACTAAAATTTACTCTTAAGTTATATGACTTACACTTCTTTTCAAGAAGCCATCTTATTTCTAAAGCTACCATACACCTGTTATAAGTCTATTAGCATCAATCTTTTTCCTTAAACAAATAGGGATTTTTTGAGGGAGTAAAAAGGTGTTAAAAAGTTTTTGTTATGGCAACCTATAAAAAACATATAATTTCCCATTTTAACCATTTCAAGCATAAATCCGGTGGTGGTAATTACATTCACAGTGTTATGCTACCGACAAATAGGTTTTTTTCAATATCGATCTGGAATTTATCATTATCATATCGGTGTCATCATATAGGTGTTCATTTATTGTCATATAGCTTGTGCATTAATCATCACAATCTACTTTTTTGTGAAAAATAACATGTACACAAAAAAAAGCAATAAATTTCAAAGCATACCACAACAATTAGTTGTAGAACAGATTTCAGAGTTTGGTATGGGTTACATACAGTTCTACAATTTTAGGTGTTGCTCCAAGACACTGGAGACTAAAAGAAATACCAATATAATGATTCAGCAGTCATACTCATCTGTTAAACCTACCTTCTCTGTTTAATTCCACCATCTCCTTTGAGCTTTCTCCCACTTTTTAGGGATATTTGGCTATACCCATTCCAACTTTTTCCTCTTGGAAGCAGCTATCAATAATTTGGGATAGGGGGATGATATTAGTTGATGTCCTGGAGAGGCTGGCCATTTCAGGACTTACCTGGTCTAGGAACCCCTTTGGAGGTTGGCGGTTTCTGGAAAGTAACCCTAGTGCATGGAACCTTTGTAGCATCTCATATAACACTCCAAGTGTTCTTTAGGATTGGCAGGAATGTCTGTCTGTATTTTGCATGAGAGTAGCCTCTTGACTCGAACTCTCTCAGCCACTGATGTTTATTTATTTATTTTATTATTATTTTATTTAAATATGGAATGCTTCACAAATTTGCATGTCATCCTTGTGCAGAGGCCATGCTAATCTTCTCTGTATCGTTCCAATTTTAGTATATGTGCCACCAAAGCAAGCACAGCCGCTGGTATTTATACACTTCTTTCCCCTCTTTTGGTCAGGAAGGCATTGTTGATCCCACACCGCTAAAGCAAGGCTCATCCCTGAGAGTCATATCCCATGTTGCCAGGGAGATATTCACCCCTGGATATCATGTCCCACGTCAGGGGAGGATAATGATTTCACTTGCAGAGTTGGGCTTAGAAAGAGAGAGAGAGACCACATCTGAGCAACAAAAAGGACCTCTGGAAGTAAGATCCTCTTAGGCATACCGATAGGTAGGCTAAGATTCTCTACTACATAAATAAATAAACTTCACAAGAGCAAGCCTCAAGATCAAGGGCTTGGCCTTTATTTGGGTGTCCCTAATGTTTGACATAGTAACAGGGGGTTCCCCAGTGGTAAAATTTAATAGTTCTGGGTTTTTTCCCCCATCTCTCAAGGGACTTTGTCAATACTTTTTGATTATCTGCTTACTATACTCTGGGATGTATCCAGGCTTCCATTAAGCTATAGAGGATTACAGGCCCTCGTTCTTTTTCTGGACTCTCTGTGTTTGGGTTTTTTAAATGATCTGTCCAGACAGGTTGAGTTAGATTATGTGCTACCGAAAATTTAGGTTCTAAACCTTTCTTCCTTTGCTCTCATAAAGTAGGTGAAGTTCTAAAATCCAATGTCTTCCTTATCCCTGTATTCTGATTTACCTTAGTCCCTCCCCCTTGAATGCTTAGCTTCAAACCTCTTTAAGTGTCAGGATGTTCTAGTAATGATTGCTTCAAAATATTTGTACTCACAATTAAATCTTTCAGTTATGTATGGAAAACTAACACTGAATTCCCCTAAATTCTGATTTTCCTCAGAAACAAAGACTTGGACATTACTGAATGGACTAGAAAGAAGTGGGTGGGGATTGACAGTCATCAAAAGGGATGCAGTCACTCTGAGTTATATACCCACCTCGCTGCCAAGACTTTGACCTTGAGGAAGTCACTGCATCCTTTGCAAATCTAGGACTTGGGATTGGGTGCTCTTTAATCCCATTCCAGAACCGAGATGCAGTTAATTCAGATTGACCACATTGAGGTCACTGTTGCCTAAGAGACCCCCCCTTGGCCCTCAGCACAAGGACCACAGTGACTTCATGTGTTGGCTTCTGGGAGAAGTGGGCTCAGTCAGGGATTCAGTGTGGGACTACTGAGTCAGACTTCTTAACTCTAGGGACATGGTTTACGGTCTCTTCTCTGGGTTCAGCTCACAAGTTCTTCCAAATGCCCCCTAGCCACCTGGAAAGAATGCAGTATGATTTGTTTAGCCTCACAGTGACGCTAACTATGAGGCCCTACATCTGCCTAATAGTTAGGGCCTCTTGGGCCAACATTGGCATCTTCTACAGTTACCTGCTTGTTTTTGAGTTACATAGTGCTTATAGCTTCAGCTCTCTCCACTTATCCACAAACCAGACTGCCAAACTGCTGCATCATAATACAAAATGTAAGCAGCCTGAATCATGACCCAGCTCTCTTCCTGTTCTTCCTTCTAGACTTCCCCAACAAGAAAAGGCACAGGGTAATTGATAGAGATTATCCCTGATTCCCTTAATGTAACCTTTTTACTCTTTCCTTTTCCTGGGATTAAGCTATTCCTTTGCAAGAAGCCCTTTTCTTGATGACAGGCACATACTATTATTGGCCAAAGGAAGTGATCCGTCTCAACTCCACCTCTCTGTGGGTCCCCTTTAGTCTTTTCATTGTGATGACTTTCAGAGGCATTAATTGATTTTTTTTCAAATTTCTGCACTGTTCAAGGCAATCAAAATATACCTTAAAATTAGTCTGCCTTATTGAAACAGTAATCGCCCATATATTTGTTGTTGGATCTGTACGTTGGAATTGAGTAGATGTTTTAATATTTGCTGTGTGAGTTTCTGAAACAGCATACCTGCACTTAGGCATGCAGTTCACAGAACAATGAGTTGGGATGTGATAAAAAAAAAGCAGAAACTGGTGGACCCTGTCAGCAAGCACTTTCCTTACCTCCGTCCTTCCTTTAATGAGAGTCACTCCTTGCTGTTCCATAATGTTTCTCTTCTTCAGAGCCCTTACCACTGGCTGTGGGTGTGGGCTCCCTAGTGTGACTATTAGGGGATTAAACTGTGAACTCCATGAGCAGATGGAGTCAATTTTTTAGTAGTAGGACTTTTTTTGCATATGATTTTACTCCACGGTAAATGCTCAAGGAATATTTGTTAAATTAATGAATCTCAAGAAAGGCGGTCACTTAGAATTAAATGCTTTGCCTGGAAGCACACGGCTATAGGACTGAACCTTGTATGGGGATCAGGAAACCCTTTTCAGAGAAAATAAAATTTCAGTTAGCTATCAAAAATGTCACTAAATCGTTGGGGCTGCTTGGATGCTATGTACCAGAAGCTAAACCTGTGGACATGTCAAGTGCCACTGAGAGACAGGTTAGCAGTCCATAAAATTTATATGATGGGATTGTGAGTAGACTACAATACATAATAATCACACAGTCTTTTCCAAACCTCTCTTCTTTGTGCTGTTTGGAGTTTTAAGGCATGTGCACAGCGTCTGCCACCTCAGCCAGCACCTTGTGCATCTGGCTCTTCACCAGCCTTCCCTTACTCCTCCTCACTTGGGCAGCTTAGTCTCCGGGAATCTTCTCCTGACCACACCAGCCCATAGCACGCCTCCTTTCCATCCAAGCTCATCTATTTCAGAACATTCTGAGCATCCTTCAAGGTAGTCCCACCCAGTTTAGCTCTTGATCCATTTTGTTTCCTTTTTTGGTCTTGCATTATTTCTCTAAGTAGGTAGAATATAAGCTCGGCACAGGCTTGCAGCCTAGATAGAGGGACATCTGTGGGATTGGGAACCTAAGAGCAGGAAACACCACTGACTGTTGCTGCAGTCCTGACCCTTGGTAAAAATGCCCATGAGCATCATTTTCCTCCAGCTAGAGTCAGTTCTTGGCCTGAGGAAGGCCAGCTAAGTGCATATTCAGCTTTTCTTCTTCTCTTTCCATCATCATCGCTATGGTGAGGACTATTGAGCTCCAGGCCTGGAATGCATTGGGAAAAATGAGAGTGTAGGTTCAGCACAGCCTTCAGCCTGTTGCCTTCAGGAGTTTGATGACAGGGCTTATTCTTTGAACTAGACCCTAAAATATGGCCTTCTGGGTTTAACTCATGTTTTACAGCCTAATCCATGACCTCAGCTGCTACAGCCAGTATCCCCTCCCCACTCTCCAAATCCCATCACTAAAATTGTTCTAATGGCAAAATTATAAAATCATGATTTATAGAGAAGGAAAGTTGACATCCAAATTCTGAGACTTGGTTCACTCAGCTCACAGTGTTTGAAAGCTCTTGACACATTTGTTTAATTCAAGAAGGCTGTGTTTTATGAAGAAAAATGGGACTTAAACTTCAAAATGGTGTCCTTGAGAATCTTATCTTTCTGAATGTTTATAATCCTGTTATTGCAGAAGACTGTTCTGGAACTTGTATTCTGTTGCTCTTTCCTGCCGGTGGGGTGGGGGCCCTTTGCAATGTCCTGGGGCCACTGTGAATAGAGGCCAAAAGGCTAGAGCCCAGGGAGCCAGAAGGAACTCTGCTATGAACCTCGAAGCTTGCCCATCTAGGATAGATCATCACTCTTGTGTTCACAGTCTCTCCTGCCATCATCAGTGCCTTTGAGCAAGGACTCGCCTGTTGGGTTCCAGATGCCAGGCTAGGAGCTGATGACCCAAGTATACTTGTAATAGTCTCTGCCCTTTTAGATTGTGGGGGGCCCAGGTTTCTGCTTTGCAGGTATCCTCAGGCTCTTGGTCTGGTGGTCACCCATCCTGGCCATGACTAACAGTTAACCTGAAGACCTTTCTAACCTAGAGAGGCCAAGTCTACCTCCAGTCCAGCTGCCTTGAGTCAGTCTGTATTTTTCAAAGGCCTCCTGGGGCATCCTGCAATGCAACTGAGCTGGGAGCCATTGACTGCCCTCTGCCTATCTTGTGCCATGGCATCATTTCTTACCCTAAACTATGACAGTCCTGCATGTATATGAAGTGCAGCACAGTTCAGCCAACTTCCCGAAGCCTTCAGAAGGCAGGCTGACTCGGACACTTGAGTAAACTGGTCCTGCAGGAGAGATCACACAGGGCATCTCCTCTCTTCTTCCTGGAAGATGAGAGAAGCCCCCTTCACAGTCCGTCAAGGAGGGGAGGACTAGAGGCCCAGAGGAGACAACATAGGGCCTATGTGTTGTGCTCAAAAGAAGGAGATGTAAAAGCATCTTCTCATTTAACCCTCCCAACAACTGTGAGACTATGCACTGTTATTATTAGCATCCCCATTTTACAGATGAAGAAATGGAAATAGAAAAAGGTCATCACATGATCACAGTCACAGAGCTAGTCAGGTGAGCCAAGATTTCAACCAAACAGTGTTAGTTGGCAACTACCCTTGGTAGTTAAAAGAGCATGGGTTGGCTGGCACAGTTTACAGGACACCTCAGGGATATGTTTTTCCTCAAGGCCACCTTGGAGGGTGTCATCAAACAGGTCGCAGCCCTATCACAATAGCAAGGATGGGGGAGCAAAGGGGAGAGTTTGTAACTTTCCTCTTCTCCAAAGAGAGAAAGAGTTAATTCTGTTGCTGTTATAAATGATTTTGGTGTAGGGTTAAGAGATAATGACATTGTTTTATACTTAAATTCTAATGCAAAGTCACAGATACAAAGGAAACTATATAATAGAGTGCACAGGAGACCATTTTGAAACAACTTAGATCCTTAAGACATACACTGTGAGCTTGCATTGGCTAAAATGACAATGAATACAGCCTTTGAATGAAATAGCATCTGACTCAACAGAGATGAGCTTTCAGTTAACCCTGTACAAAAATAGGAAAACTTTCTACCCATCTACCAAGGAGGACTAAATATGATGTATAGTGTGGACAACTAAAAAAACAGCAACAACAAAAATCCCTTATTTTATTGACTATATGCACTGCATGACATTTGTAATGAGAGTTGTGAAGATGAGGGCATCCAAATGTGTTGGGATAAAAACTACCTGGAATTTCCCTATAGGATTGAGAAATATACTTACATGAGCTATTAAATTCTTGGGATTTTTAGCATTCATGTTTATATATGTGTACACATCTCAATCACACTTGGAGGCTGGGCTGTCCATACATATATGGAGACCCCTCACAGTGAAATGCTCTGGGGAGGAACTCCAAGGAGTTAGAGAAATCTGAATTGAAACCTGAACTTTCAGGTCTTTATGAAGGTATGTCAAAATAAAAGGGCAGAATAGATACTATTCTACCCTTTGTTAGCTCTTGTCTCAAACCCCCATGGATGTTAAGAACAGGCCAGCTTTCAGCATGCAAAAATTCTTTCATCCTAATTACCTTCCTCTCAATAAAAATAAAATCCTGTAGTCAAAGTAATGCTTAGTTATTTTTCAGTCAATTTACCATCTGATTCAAGAATCCTCTAGAGACTTTCTTTGCCCAATGTGAAGTATTGTCTAGGGTGGTTTGTATATTATAATAAACTTGGAAGCTTTTAGAAGAATATTGTACTAGGGTTCCATTCCACATAGATCAAATTGTCATCTCTAGAGATGGGACCCAGCCACGGGTGTTTCGTTTGTTTTTAATCTCCCCAGTAGGCTGAGTGGAACCCCTGCTTGTTGGCTCTGCAGGGAAGAACTCAGCCCACAAAGAGAGCCTGTCCACCACAGCTGTGGAAGCTGTAGCATCTTCAGGCTTTGCAGACACTTGTTCCTTGTTAAGCCTGATTCTGCGACCTAATTAACACTTGTTTATATTAGTTGCCATATGCATAGAAGGGGGTGGTCCTTTTTGAAGTTTCTAGTTGCTGAATTTATAAGGTTTGGCTTGATGTGAGACTTGTGGAAACTCAACCCAAGATAGGAGCTTCCAAGTTCTTCCAGAAGTTTTTCTTCAGGCTTAGACATCTCAAACAACCCAATTACTAACGTTTTTTGATGATGGAACGGGAGTGTGTGGGCTCTCCTGGGTTTTTGGTGTGCCTTGTCAGGTGTTAAAGTGTCACTGTGTTTCTTGGAACTGGTCTAAATATCTGGCTATGTTTAAGATTAATGAATTTCTGTTTGACATCCAGCGTTTTCGCATTGTGAAAAGGGCACCAACCTGTGTAATGCTGCTGCGACCCCAAGGCAGGCTCCGACCTCCTCAGTCTGTTCCTATAATTGGGAGAAATTAAGTGGGGCCGCCACATATTTTGAGAATAAATAACACTGTTTAAACTCAGGCAGCCTTAACCACTAACTTAACCGCTGTATTCTCGCTGCTACATGTCTCCTAAATAGATCAGCATAATCTTAACTAGGACTTAAAATGCATCATCTTCGTTCCGGACTCAGAACTAGCAGCCGACAGGAGCCTTTGGAGGCTTAATGACTTTAATTACGGCGAGAGCTATCTTCTGACGGTAGGGAGGGCGCCGGGCGTGTCCAGGGCCGCTTTCTGGGGTCGGAGGAGGCCCGGGGGTAGGCTGTAGGGGCGGGGGGTGTGGAGACGCAGGGCTGGGTGGGTAGGGACCCTGGAGGGGGGCCTGGAGAAGCGGGTCTGGCGCGGGCCTTGGGAGGAGAGCAGGGAGAAGCCGGGGCGAGGAGAAGCGGGTCTGGGGGCGGCGGGAGAGAAGGGCGGGGAGAAGCCGCCGAGGCGGGAGGCCGCGGGGCCTCCTAGTTCTGAGCCCTGTTTGTGGCCTCGGCTCTTTGATCTCCTGCCAGAGAAACCTGGAAGGTCAGGCAGGGCTGCAACCAAGCCCCGGAGAGAGGAGCCGGGTGGAGTGGGTAGCGCTGCCCGGCGCCTCCCTCCCACGGCCTGCTGCCTAGCCTTCCCTCTCCCAACTCCTCTTTACCTTTTGGTGGTTTTGTGCGCGGGTCTCCTTAGGCGGTGGATTGGGGGTCCCAAGCTGTGAAAGTAAACTAACCAAATGATCTACAAATTTGGTTGGGTGAAATCATAAATGATGTACATACTTTAAAAGAAGCCAAGTTATGTTTTAAGCTGTGCACTCTGCCCACCCCCCACACCCCCATACCCCGCCAAGTACAAATTGCCCAAGAGAGGCAGGTGAGTCCCCTGGCAGTGGGGGTGGGGGGTTGGGAGGGGGAGTAGGGTCTCATTTCCCTTGCCATTTCTTCTGACCACCCCTGCTTGGCACCAGGATTTTCTCACCAGTTACCCATGTGCTGTGTGTGTGACCTCATTTCCTATGGAATGAAAGGTTTATGTTTGAAAACAGGGCACTTGGTGAGACAGGACTTGTGAACCTCCTTGCCTGATGGAGAATGTCTTGGTTCACACAGCGGATTCATGCTTCAGGGAATAGCAGCTGACCAGAATGTTCAAGAGCCTGTGCCTGGGTGGTCACTACCAGTGCAGAATACAGAGGAGGAGGGAAGGAAAAATGAGGAGCGAGGATTTAAAATCCACTTAGTGGCCTCCGGAGGGAGGGGCATGGAAGGACCCAGTGAGCCACAGGGCTGAGTGGAGACTGGTGGGCGTTGGGCGTGGCCAGTGCCTGGGGCTGGCTGGTTACTTCCCATCCTGTAGCTGGCCCACAGCAGCCAATTACTGCCACCTAAAGCTCAAGCCTTTAGATGGATGTGCCTCAAGTAGGTACTTTGGTCTCTCCTAACCCTAAGCTAGGCCACCATTTAGGTTGGGAGTTTGAAGCTGTGCTAGAATCTGTGGCCAGTTCACCCAGAGTCAAGCTCCACTCTTGACATCTGAGGAAGAAGACAGGCCATTGGGACAGAAGACAGCTCCTGTTTGGTATGGGCCATGTTTTCCACAAGTTGCAGGGTGGACTCCCTTAGTCTTTCAAGCTGAAGGAAAGCCAGGGTCCCCTAATGATAATGGCAGGGAGCTGTAAAAATCCATATCTCATGTAGTCCATTCCTGTGGACATGCTCATGGGTAGTCATTTGCTTTGCCTTCTTTGGATGGGAGTATTGAGGGGAGTTTAACAGAGTGCAAGGTAGAAACACTGCAGGTGCATGGGTTTGTTTTCTGAGGGTTTCATATCCAGTGATGAACAGGCACAGCAGCCTGGGGCTGGACAAAGATCCAGATCAAGGCAGAGCCACTTGTAGTACCTGGAGTCAAGCTAGGCCAGTTAATGCCTGGACTAACCAAAAGAAGACCTAAGAGCAAACCTGACAGTAGAAGACAGTGCCATTAATACAAGAGCAAATCCTGAAAATCTGAAGTGAGACTACTGAGTTCCAAGAAGATCTAGCAGAGACTCTCCAAAGGAAGTTAAAACGAGCTCATCCGGCCAGGAGTCAACTGTAGCCTGTGCTTCCTAGCAGGGCTTAGGGTGTTTGTTAATCCCCAGGGTAAAAGCTTAACAATTTTAGGTTAATCACCAAACATTTATTGGCCAGTTACCATCTGCCAGGCCCCATGCTAAATTCTGGGAATTGAGCAGGAAAGAAGTCTGACACAGTGGCTGCCCTCAAGTGAGAGAGGCCCTTGAAGTAAACAAATGACAGTATGATGTCACAAGTACTGTGATGGTGGAGGGCAGGGTAAAGCGGCACACCAGGCCACAGGGAGTTACACCTATGCCCAGGAAGAGCTAGAGAAAGCAGAGATGAGCTGGTGTGGGGGTGGTAGTGTGTTCCTCAGCAGGAAGGCTATAGGACTAAAGAACAAAGAGCTAATGCAAGCTCACCCTAGTTAGAATTTAAGTATTGAAGCGTTTGAGTGTTGAGTTTGGAAGTAACAAGCAAGATGAGAGATCAGTTCTTATCCTAAGACCAGTGAAGAGTCATTGGCGGAGAGTGGTGGTGGTTAGATTTGTGATTCTGCCACCAGTGGAGATGGATGGGGTGGAGCTGGGGAGACCTGAAGGGAAAATGTTGTTGTGATTCACATGACAAGTCTGGTGTCCTAGCTAGAATAGGGTAGCACCAGTAGAGATGGAAAAAAACAGATGGATTTGGAAGATGGAATCAGCCAAATTGGTAAGCAGTTGTTTACAGGTGTGAGGGCAAAGGGCTGCTGTTTTGGCTTGGCCCTTGGGGGAATGGCAGGGCTTTTTCCTAAGGAGGAAGGCCAGGTTAGAAGGACAGAAAAGACTGGACAAAGGGTAGGCTAGGCTCTTGGCAAGATTCCTGTGCATGCACATCAGCCTGAGTAAGAAATGCCCCACAAGTGGCTGGAACAGTGCTCTCTGCTCAGGGAATAGCTGGGGAAGTAACTTGGAGACCAGAGCTGAAGCTAACTGCTGATGCCCAAGCCGTGGGAACCATGCCCTCGCACTCTGGTATCATTTTGGATTTTTTGCGATCATGGTTTCTGCCACTTTGGGCCATTCTGCTGTATATCAGTGTGCCAGAGAAGAGGCCAAGTGCACACTCACCGGGTAAGAGTAGAAGCACTCTCACACCCTCGTCCTGTTCCTTGCCAAGCAACTTGGTCACCCCTGGGGCAGGAGAAGGTGTGTTACTGAAAGACACTTCCAGAAGGTGCTGGCTTCTGTCTCGGGGTGGCTGATACACAGGTGGCCTTCTTAAGTAGTTATCCAATTGAATGAGGATAATTGGATGTTTTCATACCAATAGCCATCTCATTTAAATTGTGGTTTGTATATTATTTAGGAATTGTTTTCCATATCAAAATGTAGATATTCTGTCACATTCCTCAGCTTTCATCTGCCTGTGAAATTAAAGTGAGGGAACAAGTTAAGGAGAGGGAATGATACTCCTCTCACCTGAACATATTGTTTACCGTGAACCATTTGGTCCTGATGCAAGTTTCATGGAAGAAAAGGTGTTGTCAAGAATTGCTTCAAGAGGTCTTCTGATCGTGGAGCTGTAACCCATACCAAACTTTAAAATCTGTTCTATAAATACTTGTTAAAATGTACTTGGTCCACCCACCACCACGCATACCACCCCACCCCGACAAACAAACAAACAAACAAAAAAAATGTGCTTGGAAACTTAGTACTTTTTTGTATATATGTTATATTTCATAATAAAAATAAAATAAAGAAGTGTTCTGTGCCCAAAACAGTTGGGGATGCTGGGAGAGAGAAGCCCCTAGGTTGCTAATGCACTCTGTAAATGCCAGAGGTAACTCTGGTATATAAAGCATTTCTCAAAGGAGACTGGCCGGGAAATCTATCACTCCCTGATATGCACTTTGGGAAAAGCTACTATAAAGGATAGGTGACACGTGTGTTCTTCTCTGGAACTGAACACTGGGCCTCTTCCTGTGACTCCCCTGGCCTCTTCAGAGAGGTTTTGCTGGCAGACCATGGGCTCCATGAGGCCAGGGGTGTCAGCCGTGTTGCTCACCGCTTTATGTATTCTCAGCACACCTAGTGACTGGTTAATAACTACTGGTGAACAAATAAACACATAGCAATTCAAATAGAATCAAACTCTACTCCCACCTTCTCTATTCATTTGTTGAGAATGGACCATGCCCAGGGCAATGTACTTGGTAAGGCTTTACCATGTGGACAAGGGATATCCAGTCCCTAAGATCTGCCTCCTGGCCCCTGTCAGTCTCTGTGGGCACCCAGGCTAGGCCTTTACATGCAAAACACCAGAACCCTTTGACTACAAACAGGACCCCTTGTTGCTATTTAAGAACAGATGCCACTAGAATGTGAGTACAAGGATATATAAATACAGCATTGTTTTTAATAGAGAAAATGTAGAAATCCCTTAATGCCTGTCAAGGGGACAATACTTACCTAAGCTCTGGTACATCCATAGAATGGAATAATACACGTGGCTGGTATAAACAATGACCATTTTTCCACATCAGTGCATGTGATATCATGCAAATGAGTTTTTTTGCTTTAAATTTCTGAATTATTTTAAATTTTTCCACATTAAGCATGTATTATAGATAGCAAAAACACTAAAAATTATTCATATTCTGGAGGAAAATGCATTGTGGAAAGTGGCCAGCAGAACAGGAGAAATCCCGAGATAGTAGAGCTCAGAAGCAGGTAAAGCTCCTTTGAGAAAGAGAAGCACCATTAGTTTTATGGAAAGGGTCACACATGAATTTGACCTTGAAGGATCGGTATGGTAGGTGTAATAATTCATTCTAGTTCATTCTGAAATATCTGTTTGCAGGAGAAGTACCATCAACAAAGTTACTGACTTCTTTCTCCCAGCTAGCTTGCAGGCCATCCCCAGAAGTCAAATTTGTTGACAAATTTGCCTTATATTGTCTGTGTCATCACTATTGCATCATTAATGCAGATACATAAGAGTTGAGTGAGTATATAAGAGAGGCGTTACAGTTCTATGTGCAACATACTAAGGTTCTTAATAATCTTCATATTTTTAGGCCCTGGGCCTTCATCCTAGAGAAATCAAAAATACAAGCCAAGATGTATTCATCATAGCATTATTTATAATAAAAAAGCAGAACAGCTCAAATAACAAAAATACTTGAGTAAATTAGAAGGAACATATCATAGCCTTTAAAAAAATTTATAATGACTTGTTGGTAGATTTTTGATAAATGAAAAAAAATCAGAATGCAAACTTGTGTTCAGTAGAGGCAAAGCGGTCTGTTTGGAGTCCCCAGATGTTAGCACTTCCTGTGAGAGGGTGAAGAAACCCTACCTCAGTTAACTCTAACACTTCAGTTTCCTTGGTCTATGGTAAGGAGTTTGGGACGAAGGAGATTTTTAGTCTTCATCTTTTGGGTTGTTCCTATTAAGATTGTATTCTGTAAAATTTTTCCTACAATAAAGATGAGATACTGAGGACACCACATCCAAGTGCCTGGCAAAGGAACAGATAAACAACAAGTAAAAAGTGTACTCTGTGACCCCAGAGGCACCAGGGAGTAGGTATTGAGAAGGGTCCCAGCCCCAAACCAAAAACGCATATTCCAGGGAAAGTGCCAGATCCATTCCTGATTTAATAGTTCTGATAAGTGGCAGACCCTAGGGTTTATGTTCTCCCCACCAAAAGTGGTAAAGGGACCATTGTCATCCAAATGCCTCATTCACATCAGGAAATTCTAGGCTCAGTCACATTGATAGAAGCATTTCCTTATAGGAAAACCACATCAATACTCAGGGAGCAATTTCTCTGAATATTTGCCTGTGATAACCCAGGATTATGGTCTAAGGTAGGCTTTTTTTTTTTCATTTATAATAAATATATTTATCAAATAACACAGGAGTCTTAGTATTGCAATAAGCAACAACCATAATTGGACCCTGTCTTGCAGGGTTTGAAATTTTGTACTTTGGAGACATGTATTTGTAAGTGTGCAGGTGTTTACATTTCTGATATCTGTCTCAGTGGTGATGAATATTGTCTAGCCTTAGGTCCTGTGACCCTGGAAAGGTAAATAAAGGAGTGTGTCAACCTTTTATTCAGCATTCTACCTCCAGGCTTCTGGTCACCTGCTGGCTATTGCTAACCTGCTCTGACCTGAATAAAGGATCAAAGCAGCGAAAGTGATAAAGGATGTGAAATACCTCCCTGGATGGCGGATGAAGGGGAGGGCATGCAGAGGTCAGCAAGGGCAAGGCCTTTTGCTTCTTCTGGAAGGACTTGCCAAGACATCCTGGTTGTTCCCTGCTGCTTGCCCCCTTCTCATGCCCTTCCTTCCTATCCAGTCTACCCAATGCAGGGGTAACACTGCCCTCTCTCCACCTGTAGCTCAGTTGACCAGTGACCTTCACTTAGCAACATCTACCAGTCTGTATCTTTCCCATCTTTTCTCTGAAACAGCCTCATCTTGAGAGTCTTGGACGATAAGTATTTGACTTTATCTAGATAGGGTTTGGTGATCTCAAAACTGGTAATCTCCCAACTCTGGTTTAGATTTATTTTAAGATACTTTGGCCCAAGCTTGACTAGGTCAGGTTGTCAATGATGTCAGATATGAAGATTCTTTCAGAATTTGTTCAGAATACCTCATCAATTTTTAAACTGAAAATTTGGGACAAGGGGGAAACTGACTATCCAAGAAATATTTTGGCTTTTTAATTTGCTTTGGGAACAGTACATTAAATGTATCATTTTCTAAATCTGGATTATTCATGGCTTGTTTTAAATCCCAAGCCAGCTCCCAACAAGCCAGGCTGTACACAGGAGGATCCTGGATTGACTCCCTGATCCTGTCTAGTCCTGGTATGTGCAGGAAATGCAAACTTATTAGCAGTTTATATTAAACATAATTTTAAAAGCAATCCAATTGTGAGAATTAGTATTTTCTCACACTGAATATTTTTACTTAGCGGGTGCACAGGTGATTCAGTGGTAGAGTGCTCGCCTTACATGCGGGAGACCCGGCTTCAGTTCCCGGACCATGTACCTCCCCACCCCTAAAATATATATTTGTACTTAGATCTAGTGCATTAGCCTGCTCGAGCTGTGTCTGGGTCAGGCCATAAACGAGATTTAAGCACTTAATTCTTAACCTGCTCAGTTGACTGTAGTAACCAGGAGAGACTGGTCATCTTTCATACACTTTGTTAAAAATTTCTTTTGTGCCTGTCCAGAATGGGCCATTCCTTATCCGAACTCTCCCAAATCCTTGAGTCTTTTGAGCTCCTATGGAGCCAGGGAAGCCTGAAAGCAGGTGAGTAGGCCACGTGGTGGCTTCCCTCCAAGGCTCCTGACTGCCCCAATAGGGGTTGCACTAACCCAAATCCTGCAGCCTTTCATCCTGCAACCATTAGAAGATCCAGGTGCGCCAGCATCAAAGCGGTGCTCCCATCAAGACAGATCTGAATGCTCATTCCCCTCGGGTGCTGTTTGATGCCCTTGATTGTGAAATGAAAGCCAAATATGGGAATGCGAGGTCCTGTTTATTAACTACCTCGTTTTCAGTGCTGTTCCTTGGGGCCTTTCTGCATCCAGGGAAAGAATTTGTGAAGAAGACTTGGATACTACCCAAACAGAAGAGACAGGCACCTACTGTTAATTCTGGGGCCCATGAACTTCTGGCCTTAGACAAAGGGATCTGTGACCCTGAAGAGCTCCATGAAGGAAAGTGAGACACCCTGGGCTGCACATTTCCCAGCTGTGCCATCCATGTCCTCTCTTGCTGGAGGGGGAGGAAGGGTCACTGCAGTTCCTTCTCAAAATCGCTCTCAGTTGAGAGGCCAAGACTGGGGGAATTGGAAGAAGGACACTAGTCATAATGACATAAATGCCCTCATCCCTTTACAGGGGGCAGGAAACTGAGGCTGAAGTGGAAAAGGATTCTGTGACTTGCCCATTGTTGACAGTTTACCATTGACAGAGCCAAGAATGGCAGCACCTGGGTAGGCAATCAGCAGGAGAGACTTTATACATTGAACCCCAATGAAAGTAGAAGGAAACAACCTGCAGGACAAAGACAATTTGTGCAGAACAGTGCCCAGGGTGCCAGAGGTGGTCAGGCTAGTAAGGACCCTGTAGGTTCCCTAAGGATTTCATGGGAGCTGCTGATTTTGTGGGGGGAGGGTGGGGTGTCCTGCTTGTCTGGTACCCTGTACAGGGAATTGTCTTGTGAAAGTTGTGAGTTGAGACTGCCCTCTGGTGGATTAGTGCAGCAGCTGCATTCTCGCCACTCAGTGATTTAAGTCCAGTGCTCCTTTTGCGGCATCAGTGCAATTGTTATTTCAATGGAAGGAATTCACGTTTTATTCTTTACCAAGCATTCTGGCCCATAGTGACTTTCCTGGCTTCTGGGCACTAGCTATCATTTGCCCATCTTAAATGAGGTGGGGTTTGGGGGGGGGGGGGGGTCTGTTTATTTTCCCCTCTTCATATTAGAGGTATCTCACTTTCCTAACAAGATTCAGGCTCCTAAAGGTAGCGATTCTGTCTTATGTCTTGTTCTTGTATAGCCTCAACTATTAGAAAGCTCATTGGGATGAAAAGAAATCCTTTTCCTCCAAAAGAAAAGAGTCCCGTCACTTCTCATATATTCCTAAAACATTCTAATCTCTTCTCTCTGATCAATAGTTCCCCGAGTTGTTGAATCATCAGAATCCCTCGGCAAACTTTTAACACAGTTGCCTGGGCCTTACTCCAGACCTGCTGAATCAATCTCCGTGGTCGGAGCCAGGAAATGTGCTTTTAAAACTTCCAAGTGGTTTTTGATGTGCAGCCAAATTTGGCAGCCAACAGCTCTAAATCTCCATTTAAGTTATTTTTCAAAGCTTTCACCCTGACGCAGCATCTCTCCAAAGGTCTTCAGCTTGTGTCATTTATTAAAATTGATCATTTTGAGATTCATTTAGAAATTGTCACTGTGTTGTCCTAGCCTGCCGTGCTAGGGAAGGGAGAAGGAGCCAGAGGTATTGGCTTTGGTTGCCAATTGCTCTGTGTTCCTAGCATAAAACACTGGAATTAGCACCTCTCTGCTAACCGACTTGGTTGTTTGTTTTTAGTTTGTTTTTGATATTCAGACGGATGGGGAAGCAAATGTTTCTTGAGTACCTGATTACTTATTTTCACCTATCTAGGTAATTCGATGCTCAGGATAACCATATCAAAGCATTGTCCCCTTTTGTACAACTGGGAGAGTTGAGGCTTAGTTTACTTTACTTGCCCAAAGTCACATAAATAAGTAACTGCCAGACTCTGGCACAGGTCTGAGTTCAAAGCCGGCCTTGGAAAGGTAAGAGGACCAGTATGCCAACCTGCTCTTTTTCACTCTGCCAGGCCAAGCGAGCTGTACAGCGGGGAGCCACCGCAGTCATCTTCGATGTATCTGAAAACCCAGATGCTATTGACCAGGTAAACCCCTCAGGTCATGCCAGGGCTGCAGTCTTCCTGGGAGAGGCACATCCTTGAGCTAGCTTGGCTTGTCACAGCTGTATCGCCCTCATCCTGCAGCCTTTTCATTTGTCTGCTGAAGTTAACTTTCCGCATTTGAGCCAAGAAGGGTGTCCTGAGAGGAGTTTAGAGACAGAGAGTTGTTTTGTTTGTTTGTTTTTTGGGGGGTGCATTTTCCAAGACCTTTTCTGACTTCACCCTGCCCAGTCCATCCCAAAACTCAGTCTGTTAAATGGCCTTGCCTACTGGGATCACCAAGACTATAATGTTTTTTTGAAGAGTTTGAGGATTTCCAACTGGATATTTTAGTATTCTTTTCCCTAGCTTTCTTTTCTCCCCCTCCTTAAAGTAAGTGCCACTTTTAACCAGAGTCCTGTCTCCTTCCTTAGCTAAACCAGGGCTCAGAAGACCCGCTCAAGAGGCCAGTGGTGTACGTGAAAGGCGCAGATGCCATCAAGTTGATGAACATCGTCAACAAGCAGAAAGTGGCTCGAGCACGGATTCAGCACCGCCCTCCTCGAGTGAGCCCCAGGGCTAGCCTGCTGCTACCAGCACCTTTATTTCCTTAAAGCTTTGTTTTATTGTTCCTGTCTTCTTTCTGTCTGAAAAATTAACATATCCCCAAGTTTCTGCAATTTTAGATCTCCATGTAGGCCAGGGAGAAATTTCACCTGGGTCCCTTTTTAGGGGATTTGAAAAATACTACCAGAGATAATACTATTGAGTAGAGCCTATGTTAGAGGCTTTTGGGTTTGAAGGGGGTCACTCCTGTAAGGACACATCTCCCACCTCTCATTGCCCGCACCATAGGAATCTGTAGAGAACAGAATCCACTCGCTTCTACCCAGGCTTCCCTCTTAACTCTCATGCTTCTTTACTTTCTATCCCATCTCCCTCTGAAAGGCAAACTGGAGAAGGACTGAAAGGATAGAATGCACAAGCGCTCGGCTTCCCCATGCCTCCCTCTTTCCATTTGACCTAGACTAGAGAAAAAGTTCTGTACTTCCTTCTTCCTCTAGGGTAAATTGCCTTATTGAAATCCCCTAACTTCCACTAGGGTCTAAAAAGTTAACTCTCAATTGGGATTGAGTTTCATGACCTCCAGTGCTAATGAATTTAGTTTAGGCTTCTTTTAAGTATGGGAAAGGGACACAGCTAACCACTAACACTTCACTGGCATTTGTTGCTCAAACTTCAGACTGAAGGATCCTAGGAACCTGTGGCAGGTACCCCATGTATGTTTCATTTCCTCCCCATAAACAATAGCATATCCATATAGAATGGTCCTCTTGCCTGCACAAAATATCTGGATTCATTGCAGCATTCAATTAGCCAAGCTTTCTCTTTTTTGATTAATAACATGTCCTGGATGAGGTGACTTCAGTGTTTTAGGAGGCTGTGTGCCCATGAGGAAAAGGTAAGGCCTAAAACTAGGAAGTTTGCAGAAGAACTTGGTAGTGGCTTTTTTTTTTTTAAGGGAAAAGTGACTTTGATAAATGTGACTCAGTGTAGTGGAAGCTGATATTTGTGGAAGCAGCATACAATTTTCTGAGTTGTTATAAACCATGAATTATATGACTAGTAATCACTGTTCCCTCAAAACATGACACTCATTCCTTTGTCCTATAAAATGCAGTATTTGTGTTTATTTGGAAGGGCCTTTCTTATCGGTTACAGCAGATTTTGCACTATTCCACAGGGAGCTGACATTATGAACAGAACTCCCTTAGCTGTTGAGAGGCCTGGCTGAAATGCTGCAGCCACACCCGGGATACTACCTGGCCTAGAAACCCACCCCATGTGCCTGTGGGCTGAATCTCAGGTGTTTCCAACAAACTGAGGGGAAGCACAGCCTGATTGCCCCTCCCTTATCTTAACCACTGCCGAGGCAACTTATGTAGCCAGTTCTCTGATTACTCATGTAATCAGAGAAGCTGTGGTTAATGGTGTTTCTGTTCTGTTCTAGCAACCCACTGAATACTTTGACATGGGGATTTTCCTGGCTTTCTTTGTCGTGGTCTCCTTGGTTTGCCTCATCCTTCTTGTCAAAATCAAGCTGAAGCAGCGACGCAGTCAGGTAAAATATCAGCGTAGTCTGTGAACACTGGTTCCCAGTGCCCTGTTGCTGGTGAAATCCAAGAGCTCTCGTCTGCTGGCTGACTGATGGCCCCGGAGCTGAGCCTTACAGCTGTGGACTCTGAGCTCCAGAGCCAGTTCACAGAGGCCTAGAAATAGCAAAGATGGAAAAAAACAAGGGCAAAGTTAATGGCACTGTTGCTATCTGTGCCCGTCTCTTTCTTTCCTAGAAAGGCCAAGTATGAGAGGTGTTTCCAGTTTTTTCAAAGAAATGTTGAAATGTTAGTGTGGAGCATTAGAGCTCCTCACATCAGCTCTGGGGACTAGTAGCCTCAGAATCACCTGGGAGCTTGATAAGAAATGCAGTCTCTCCAGCCCTACTCCCGACCCACTAAATCCAAATCTGCAACTACCAAGCTCTCTCCGGGTGACTCTTGATGAACAGCATAATCTGTGACCCCCACCCCTCCCCATAGGATTCCAGCTGGCACATCACTATGTGCTTATAGATCAGGAAAGGTTTGGGGAGGGGGGAGGTGAGGTGAGGGGAGAAGTAGAAATCTGGAATCCCGAACGTCTTAGCATTGTGACATCTTGGGAGACAAAAAATGGACCTTGGTAAGTGATCTCTTGAAAGGAGAATTTCTGAGTCTTCACAGAGGTGTTATGGCCACCCCTGCAATAAACCAGTGTTTATTGATTACTTCCTGTTGCCAGGGGCTGAAGAGTATAACTTATTACAACTTTATCCTCCCAACTTCTTTCAGTGTAAATAGGAGGGACCCTCAGCACTGAGCGGAGCCTAACGCAGGGTCTCACTGGTAAGCGGCAGGACCGGGTAACTAAAGAAGACCTCCTCTAGTATGACCACTCAAGGAGAAGCCTGGGTTGATGTCCTGGGCACTGTAGAGTCTGGAAATTCTATACTTGTAGCAGTCAGCGTTTTTATTGATTTAAAATCCAATCCGAAAAAGACTAACGTTGGCCTGTCCCGATGCACTGGGTGCACGTCCCGGGGGTGACCGCCATTTTTAATATGAACCAGGCTCTTATGCAGCCCCCCTTCTACCTTGCAGAATTCCATGAACAGGCTGGCTGTGCAGGCTCTGGAGAAGATGGAAACCAGAAAGTTCAACTCCAAGAGCAAGGGGCGCCAGGAGGGGAGCTGCGGGGCCCTGGACACACTCAGCAGCAGCTCCACGTCTGACTGCGCCATCTGCCTGGAGAAGTACATCGACGGCGAGGTAATGGCAGAGGCAGGGCCTGTCTTAAGTGAGGCCAAGGTGGACAGGTCAGCAGAGGAGCTCAGGACCTAGAGGGATGGCTTTTGTGGGAGTTGAAGGGCTTAAATCTCTAAAGAATGACCTGAGAAGCTGTAACTGCTACCGTCCCTGGCATGGGAGTGCCAAAATGCAGAGAAAGAGACTCTCCTGGGGACCTAGCCAAACACTGGTGATTTCAGAAATTGACCAGCAGTAGGCAGTAGGCTGGAGAAAATGGCTGGTTTCAAGAACATTCACATATCAGTTTGTTTTAGCATCACTCTTTTGAAAACTCTTGAGATTTGACTTGATACAAACCTCTTCTAGCAAGTATGTGTAGAACACTGGTATTTTCACTTACAAAGATACACAGGAGGTTTGAAGCCCCCTTTTTTCCTTCTAGCTTTTTATTTTGAAGATTTCCAAACCTGACAAGTGACAAGAACAATAGAGCATTCACCTAGAATCGCTGGTTGTTAAAGTTTTGCCCTGTTTGCTCCATCTCTTTAGATAGTTAGATGCGTACACATAACTGCATTGGGGATGGGGTGGGGGTAGGACAATTAGTTGCAGATGTCCCTTTGATGTACATGTCCCACTGCTGTGTGGGCTATTGGATGAAAACTGAGTTTTCCAGTGGTCATATGGAACAATAGAGTCTTATGTGGACTCTGGGTGCAGACTGCCTGGATTCTAATCCTGGCCCAGTAGGGTTCTCGATTTGTGATCTTGGGCAATTGACCTCATTCTCTGTGCTTGTGAAATGGGCCTGAAGCTGACCTCCAGGTGCCCACAGAGATCACTGAGAAAATACAGGTAGACTTGTGGGCTCTCTGGCAAGCACAACGTTAGTTGTTAGTTTCACCATTACTCCACTGCACTGGCCCTAAGAACAAAGCAAAAGGAGCAAACGTGGAGGGTGCTGGGGCTCAGGACCTATGGAGATGGCTCTGCCTCAGAAAACCCCATCCCCTCCTTTCCAGGTAACTGCTCCTGTTGTAAACCATGAGCCTCTGGGTGAGCACTCAGGGTCCAATGTGGGATAAGGGAACAGGATGGGAGGGCCCTACCCCTTTATGTCCTTTTGCCTCTATTAGGTATGAGTCCCGGGAATCTTCCTTCTCCTCATCGTCATTTGGGGCACCTGGAGGCAGCTGCCATCCCTAAGAGGGCAGTGAGCTATCTCTACCCCATCTTCACTAGCACGAGGCTTTGGCCTGCTTCCATCTGTACCAAGGAAGTAACAAAGATGTGACTTCCCTCCTCTGACTGAAAGAAAAGGGCTGCCTGCATGGCTCCCTCCTTGAAAATGGAGGGCTGTGCTCGGGGCTGGCTGAGGGCAGTTTTCTTCTTCTAGAACCCTGCCTCTGCAGGTCTTGCTTACAGAACCTGAGCTGAAGCTAGAGGTAGAGAGCAGAAAATGCACTGGCGACTGGAACCAGGGTCCCCGGGCCTTGGTGCTGGACAGGGCTCCTCCAGCCCCTTGCCTTGCCTCAGGCCATCTCTTCTGTCGCTTCTCAGGAGCTGCGGGTTATCCCCTGTACTCACCGATTTCACAAGAAGTGCGTGGACCCATGGCTGCTGCAGCACCACACCTGCCCCCACTGTCGGCATAACATTATAGGTAATTGTCACCTGCCCGTTCATGCCTGGGTGCTAAAGAGCCAGGTCTGAGCAAATTGAACCTACTGAGTTACCAGCAAGAGTACTGCAGGCTCACAAAGGAGGGAGCACAACCACTGCAGTACTGCCTGCTGGACGTGGGGGCGCAGAGACTGTGGTTTTGGAGGTTGGCCGCACAAGCTGTAGGAGAGCCTGCCTGGCTCTAAGAATTGCCTTGGATTCAAGTTTGGCTTTCTCATTACTTGGTCCCCTACTTGGGGCAAAGCATTTAGCCTGTCTGAGCCTTATGCCCATAATGTCTTTAGTGGGAATGATAGCAGTGATGCTTATCTATCCACAGGACCATGGGGTTGCCCCTAGGATCTCAAGAGACCATAAGTGGGAAGTAGAGGCTTGTTTTGTGGCTTCTATATTGCTGTTGAGGGTCGGGAGGGGAGTGGGATGGGCACGATTCACTCAAAGTAGCTACGTTCCTGAGAAGGAAACACATTTCCTTTTGGTATTCCTGGTGCTCTGTGCAGACACCAATGGTGTGGGACAGTGAGAGATGGGAAGTGGCCCTTACAGGAGTGACCCCTTTCAAGCACACACAGTTGGCCTCTGCCAGCGCAGCTGAGTTTGGTGACAGCTTAGAACGGAGCAAGGTTATAAGACCTGGCACCTTCGTGTGTGACCATGTCAGTTGCTTCAGTCTTGTTGTAAACTCTGACATCCATGTATACAGCCTGCTTATTTTGTTTCCTCTCCCCCCACTTTGCCAGAGCAAAAGGGAAACCCAGGCACTGTGTGTGTGGAGACAGGCAATCTCACACGTGGCGGGCGGCAGCAGAGGGTCATCTTGCCAGTCCATTACCCCGGCCGCGTGCACAGGACCAATGCAATCCCAGCCTACCCCACAAGGACAAGCATGGACTCCCACGGGAACCCCGTCACGCTGCTGACTGTGGATCGACACGGGGATCAGAGCCTCTATCCCCCGCAGACCCCTGCCTACATCCGCGGCTTCCCGCCTCTCCACCTGGACCATACGCTGGCCCCTCACCGCTGCAGCCTGGAGCACCGGGCCTACTCGCCAGCCCACCCCTTCCGCAGGCCCAAGTTCAGTGGCCGCAGCTTCTCCAAGGCAGCTTGTTTCTCCCAGTATGAGACCATGTACCAACACTACTATTTCCAGGGCCTCAGCTACCCAGAGCAGGAGGGCCCACCACCACCCAGCCTTACCCCTAGGGGTCCAACCCGGACCTTTCCACCAAGTGGCAGTGGCAGCTTGCTCTTCCCCACCACCATGCACGTGACCCCTCCTTCCCACCTGGAGAGTGGCAGCATGTCGAGCTTCAGCTGCTACCATGGCCATCGCTCAGTGTGCAGTGGCTACCTGGCCGACTGCCCAGGCAGCGACAGCAGCAGCAGCAGCAGCAGCTCTGGCCAGTGTCCCTGCTCCTCCAGTGACTCCGTGGTAGACTGCACTGAGGTCAGCAACCAGGGCGTGTATGGGAGCTGCTCCACCTTCCGCAGCTCACTTAGCAGTGACTATGACCCCTTCATCTACCGCAGCCGGAGCCCCTGCCGTGCTAGCGAGGCAGGGGGCTCAGGCCAGGTACCTGTTGTTCACCTCGAGGGCTCCTTGCTACCTGAGGAGCTCCCTGCCACTCCCAGTCATGCTGCTGGGCATGGAGAGCCTTGGCCTGGCCCTGCCTCTGCCTCAGGGGACCGGCTGTCCACCTGCAGCCTGGAGATGAACTACAGCAGCAACTCCTCCCTGGAGCACAGGGGGCCCAATAGCTCTACCTCAGAAGTGGGGCTCGAGGTTCCTCTTGGGGCCACCACCACGGACCTCAGGAGGACCTGGAAGGAGAGCCGGGAGGGGCCGGCATGTGCCTGCTGCTGTGAGCCCCAGACCTCTGCACTGGAGCCCAGCATGGGAGTGGCTAGAGGCAGCACCTTGTTCCTGGGCACCCCTCTCTGTGAGGCCTGTGGCCCCCCAGGTGGAGAACCCCAGCTGGGAAGCCCCCAGGGCCTGTACAGTCTTCACCCAGACCATTTGTCCAGGACAGAGGGGGCAAAATATGAGGGCCTGTCCTGCTGCTTCTATGAAGAGAAACAGGTGGCCCATGGCAGCAGCAGGGGCAGCGGCTGCTATGCCGAGGACTACTCTGTGCGTGTGCAGTACACGCTGGCTGAGGAGCTTCCACCAAGCTGCTACCCTGGGGCCCGAGACCTGAGCCAGCGCATCCCCATCATTCCGGAGGATGTGGACTGTGACTTAGGCCTGCCCTCAGACTGCCAGGGAACCCATGGCTGTGGCCCCTGGGGTAGAACGCCAGGCCTGGATGTCCGGCAGCCTCACAGGGGCCTGGCAGGGGCCCAGGAAGAAGACCAGACTCTGGGCTACCAGGCCAGGGTGCTGTTGCAGCCCAGGGACCCTCCAGAGGAGGGCGGAACTCCCAGGTCCTGCTTTCCCATCGCCCCCCAGGACACTCAGGAGTCCAACACCACGCCCACTGAGGCGGCAGGTGAGAACAGGACATGACATTGGGCCAGTGCAGGCATCTCCATCGGGGTCCTCTCCTCTCCTCTGTGGGCATTTTCTGACTTTATGTGTGTCCTTGGCTTTCAACACCATCTGTACCTGACAACTTCCAAGTGTAATTCTCCAGCCCAGCCCCTCCCCTGAATTCCAGACCATTCATTCCTCTGCTTCCAGGATCTGTCTCCTTAGAGACCTCACAAGCATTCCAGCCTGTCAGGCCCACTACAGCAGCCTCAGAGTCCCCCCACCTCCCTCTTCCCCAGGGCACCCACCAGATTCTCAGGCTAAAACCAGGCACCACTGCCCCTCATACTCCACACATCCTCCCAGGCAGGACTTCTCCTTGGGGAGAAGTTGTTTTTTTTTTTTTAGCTTGGGGTGTTTTGTTTGTTTGTTTCTCCAATCCATTGTGGACTGAATACTTTTTATAAAATATATCAAAAATGAATTATCAGAAAAACAAAACTTAGCAAAAAGCATGCAAAATACAAGCCCAATATTATTAGATTCAAGACACTTGCAAACTGCTGTAAAGTTTCCATGGGCTTGTTTTGGCTCCAGCAGTAATAAACTGTGCATTATAAGTCTAGCACCTTGGAGTGGTACTACTGTAAATTCCACCTCCAAAATATTTCCCAGATTTCTCTCCTTCTGTACCCCCACTGCCACCCCCTTGGCCAGACCCATTTCCACTGTCTGAGATCAACACAGTAGCCTTCTGACCAGTCTTCTGTACATTGGAAACCCTTTCAATGACCTGCTGTTACCTTTAGAATTTTAAAAATGTCAACTCCTTCCCCAGTCCCATGTGACTTGGCCCTGCCTGCTCCTCCATCCACCTCCTGGTTTGCTTTTCTCCTTGCTGGTTACCTTAGACCCCTTGGCCTCCATCCTGTTCCTCAAACATGCCATGCCCATTCCAGCTTCCAGACCCTTCTGCACCTTCTCTCCTCCATCTCAGCTTTAGCCCTTTACTGTCCTGTCTGTCCAGTGTCGTGGGCTGTCGTGGAATGCCTATCACACGCCAGGGATCTGCCTTCAGGAGAAGGAAACTTGGGCCTCCCCAGTCCCTTCCTGACCCCAGGTTGTGCCTGAGGCCTGCAGTGCAGCTCCTCGCCCTGATGATTGTTCTCTCTCCCAGGAGCAGGACCTGGCCCAGCAGAAGGCAGCAGCACTGGATCCTGAGCTCAGAAGGAACTCTTAGCTGGAAACTGGGAACTGTATGGACACTCAAGACTCTGACTTCCTTCAAAAACAAAACAAAATTTTTTTTTAGCTTTGACAAACACACAAAAGTGGTAATAAAGAGAGCCCTCCTTCTCAACCCAAAATGTGAGCCACCTGTGGCACAACCACCACCCACCTCCCCCAGCCCCTCCATTAACAAACCAACAGACAAAATCTGAGTACTTTGCCTCTTTCAGTAACATGTTATAGTGTGTGTGCTTGGGGTTCCAAGGTGTGTGGGATTGAGTTCTCTGCTTTGTTTTTTAAAATATTATATGTAAATGTAAAAAGTTATTTAAATATATATTTTAAAGAACCCTAACTGCCAACTTTTGCTGAAAAAGAAAAAAAAAAATCACTGCTGCATTAAATGAACCACACATGTGTAAATACTGTTGTCTCCCCGGACAGAGCTCAGGCCTTTGAAAAGCTCAGGGCTACACCTGCCTTAGAAAATAACCAGAAACTTGAAATAAAGCTAGTTGATATGGGTACAAATTCTGAGGAACAATGCAACGCTGCCTCTTTCTCATGGCAAATCCGACTGTACAGGCCACTAGGTCTTCTCAGAAACCACGCCTCTATACCTGCCTCCCTCTATCCAGAGGGGAGCCCGGACAGGCCAACTGGTACAGGCCCCGGGGTGACAGGACAATTCTGGCCACGTCCTCAACCTGTTCCCTTGGGTCATCAGCCCGCGAATAGAAGACAGAGGTCAGTGGCCACGATCTCGGCAGAGTGCTCATGACTTGGAGGCCTTTTGCAAGAAATATTTGGGGCTCCTGGCCACTGGCTGCAGAAATGGCTCGATGGAATTTGGGACGTGTTGTTTTGTAGCCCTGGCGTCTGACCCGGCTGGGGAAAAGCGCTCTCTGCCAGCTCGGCTATCCCCCAAAACGTAGAGCAGGGATGGGTTCTGGGTTCTGAGCCTGAGGCGGGCCTGTGCGCATGCACCTGAGGGGCAGCCGCGCCCCTCGGCTTCTGCTTCCCCAGGGGTACCTGCGGACCCTACCCCGTCTGCTCCGAGCTGGGTTCAAATATGCTGTTTCCTGCCCCGTTCCTTTCCGCAGAAGCACCACTTCAGGGTTATTAAGCCCTCCACATCTCGGCTGAATGATGTCTACTATCCTGCCTATTTAATGCACTATTATGTATGGTTCTCCATGAGACGCAGAGAGAGACTATCAGATAGTTTAGACCCAAAGGGTAGGTTTTTGTATTATTTTTTCCAGCCTTTTTTTATTTTAAAGGGGGAGGAAAAGTTAAAAATACCCAGATTGTTTTAGTTTTTGATTTTTTTTTTTTTAAGGTGCTTCAATTTTAAAAGGAAGATCTATTTAAAGCTAGTTCAGATCAGGGATTGTCATCCTTTTTGTCCAATGTATTCCTTGTTCTTTAAAAAAAAAACCTAGGAGAAAATCACTTAGCCCTTGTGTTCACTAACTCCTCCGTTTTTATTTATTCATTCAACAGAGTTTTGAAGAATTTGGCCCATTCTCTCTAAGTTCCTTTGTGGAACAGGGTCAGTACAACCTGGCCCCTTGTGGGTGGGGAGGTAGGGGCCACCCCTGGGTGGCCAGATGGCTGCAATAACCCCTCTCTGGCCAGGTGCGTGAAAAATCGGCACAGCCTCTATCACCTATGCAGTTAGACCAGAAACGTCTTGAATGAATATGTCACTGTATCGGAATCCTTCTTTCTTAAAAACCCCTGCCTGTGATGAAATATACTTACAGCCAGGATTTGACAAATTCCAATTGAGCCATTTGCCATCCAGAAACACTGGTGAGGTCTGTCCCCCAGCCTCTGGGGTGCAGTTCCTCAGGCTGTACCCAGCACACCTGTTGGTGAGGGTGTGAGAAGTGCCTAAGCAGTTGACATGTGATCTGGGCCGCCTTTATTTCTCAGGCCAGAAGTAGCAGCTGCTGAGGATAACAGCTTGCCTTACGTGGCTTTAGGGAAGGAGGGTATGGCTTTTAAGATGAACTGCAAAAAGCTTCTGATTGTTGAAATTTTTGTTAATGGCTTTGTGTTTTTGTTTTTAATGCCTTTGAGTGAATGTTACCTTCCTTGTCGGAAGCCGTACTCCCAAAGTGGCTTGCTTTTAGCCTTGCCTGGAAAACCACTCCTCAGCAGCCTTAAGCAATAAATAGATGAGTAGAGAATGTGGCTTCAGTCGGACTTATTAAAATAAGTGTGTCTGATTTTTCATTTGAAAGAGTGATACCTGAGGATGGCAAAGGAAGCATATCTAAATTTTGTAGTCTACAGAGAGCTTGAAACAGACGAATGAAAATGTAAAAGCTTAAGTATCAGCCGTTGTCTTTTAAATTCGTGTTGGCTCCTCAGATCAGGAGATCACCAGAATATAATCACCAACTTTATTACTGCCTCAACATTTACATCCAAATAAATGTCTCTGAGGTTGTAAGGCCCCAGTACTGATGACAAGTACTTCTATCATGGACTCTCAGTGGCACATAGTGTTTAGAGAGCAGTGGAAATGGAGCATCACATTTTCTACTGAGAACCACCCTCCCGCAACTCCCAAACCATATGTGGCAGTTGGGCCTGGCCCTGCCACCCAGCCCTGGGTGTAGGATGGCCACACAAACTGAACAGTGCTGGAACCAGGTAAAAAATGGGTGTTTGGGTGTTCTGACTAACAAGGTTACCTCTTTGTAAACGCAGCCCCAGAGAGCTCAGGCCCTTTCCCCTCTCCTCTGAACCGGAGCCATTTTATAAAGTTCTGTCTGCTGTCCCAAGTGCCCAGGCCCTCCCTTATGTGCTGCTAGTCTCTGCTCGAAATTCATGCAAGACTAATGCTTTTTAAATGAGGTCTAGAAAATAATTACTACTCAAGAGTATTATTTTTAAAACAACTGCCTTTTTCTATTCTTTATATAAACCCTTTCTATTGTGTTGGTCAAATGAGGCACTATTTTAAAATGCTTTTTAAAGAATTTCTCCCATAGCACTTAAAAGATATTGTGTAAAGACTTTGCTGTAAAGATTTTGTAATAAAATGGTCTAAGGGCTCTTTCTCCAACATTACCATTTTTAAAAAATGTTTTAAAGGCTAGAAAACAACTTATGTATATTCTGTATATGTATAGCAGCACATTTCATTTATGGAAATATGTTCTCAGAATATTTATTTACTAATATATTTATCTTAAGCCATGTCTTATGTTGAGAGTGTGACATTGTTGAAATAATCATTGAAAATGACTAACATGAGGCCCTGTAAATACATGATAATTGCACACAGATTTTACATATTTGCCGACCAAAAATGATTTAAAACAAGTTGTAGTCTTCTATGGTTTTGTAACAAATTGTACAAATGACTGTAAAAAAAAATACAATTTTATCAAGTATGTGTTATATGTTGTATTGCTCTGTCCAGCAGAAGTCTAGTGGACTTCGTAGGGACTTTTAGTGTCCTATGAAGCAGAGGTTCCTGTGGGCACGATCCCTTCATTTAACTTCACCTTGCCCGTGAAAGCATCCACCAAATTTTCTTTCCTATTAGTATAAGTTCAAGTATTGCAGATATAAGCTGTTTTCACAGGAGGGCAACTGTCTGAAAGTGGTATGGGTTTAGACTGTTGAGGTGGTAGTAGGCTTTGCTCAGGGAGCAAAGGAAACTGGAAGACAATCAAGAACCTAGCAGCCCCACATGCGTGTTCTCCGTGGATAAAAGGGCTCCATTGCTTAGGACCCCCTTCGCCCTGTCCCCTGTGATTGCACACTGAGGCCTGCTAGGGGAAGCCGCCAAGGTTTCCATCGGCCCGCAAGCAAGAGCACGGTGGCCATCCATTTCCAGCAATGGCGCCTGCGGAAGTGCCAAGTCCTCTGGGGGAGCCATCACCCACCACCCTGGTCTCCCCAAGGCTGACCCGGGTCACTCCTGGGCAAGCCTCTTTGGAAAGTCCATCCTCCTGGTTATGGCCACTGTGTTGGAGTTCCCAGCGCACTCGGACACACACACACACACACCCTCCCAGGGCTCCAGTGGCATGGTCACCCTTGACCTTGGAGGGGAAGCAGCCTGGCTGCCAGCCCTGCAAATCAGCGCCAGACCCCCTTCCTGAGGGCAAGGCTTGTCACCACCACCAGCCACCGTGCTTCCAGGGGCTCCAGGCTTAGGGCCCACCTCGCAAGCTGCAGTAAGCAGAGGTAGTTGGGTTGTGTTTATGTCAACAAAGCCAAACACAAAAAGGAAGTAAAGGGAGCCCCGCTGTATTCTTCAAGCCACACGCAAGCTGTTCACCTCATATCGACAGCTTCATAAACAAACAAACACGCACCTAGCAGTCCACTTTAAAATAAAGAGGGGGTATATGTGTTGCATATGTCATCTGCTTCATATTCCAGGCCTCTTCTTACCTGAAAAACAGAGGCCCCCAGCCTTTTAGGTTGAGGGCAGTGTCTGAACCCCCAAGCATCCCCTAGAAATGCCTAATCATGAAAGTGGAGAGGGGCCCTCAGTCTTGAGAGAATCTGTACCCATCTGTCTTGATTCCCTGGGAGGGTAGTTATTAACTTGCCAAGCAGATGCTGAGATTATGTGGAAGGTGCAAAGTGGTGTTTATTTTTCAGACATCTAGCAGAGAATATCCTAATCCCATGAGTTCCTATTCCTATTTCTCACTCCTTAACTTGGGCCATTTTTTTGGCACAGGCTCCTGGGTGACATCCGGCCGCTTCCTGCCCAGCAACAGGTTCTGAACACCTTCAGGGGTGGCGCCCTGGCTGCACAGAGCCTCCCAGAGCTTTTGTTTAATGGCCTTGCCCAGCTCCAAGCTGTACCTCTTGGGGGTCCCTGAAGGATTCCACAGCATTGGCTCGACCACAGCATGGTACAGAGCCCGGTAACCCTCTGCAGAGAGGCCGTGGATGGTTAGCGTGTCCTCCGACAACTGCCCTCTCTTTCTGGCTTCAGGAAGCTGTGCCTGGTCCTTCCAGGCTGTTGTCCCACTGTCCCAGGGCAGCGTTTGGGTAGCAGCCACATGTTCAGCATATCTGTCCTCAAGATCTTGGCAAGCTGTTACTTTTTTCTCCTTTGAACTTTCTTTACTCTAGCCAGGAAGAAAGGAGAGAAGTCAAAGCTAAAACTCGAGAAGGGAGCTCAAAATAATTATCTGGGATTTGTGTCCTAGAGTCTTGGTTACAGCAACAACCAACATTTGTCTAGCGTGTTCTAGTTTTCCATGTCCCTTCATTTGTACCATCGCATGCATTCCGCCTGCCCCTGTCAGAACGGCAGGACAGCTTTAAAGGCAAGGAATTTGAAGGTGATTTGCCCAAGGCCATGCAGCTAGAAGGTTCAAAAACCACAGCACACAGCTGCCATGTATTAAATGCCATGTACGTGCTTAAACATTTGCACCCTTTGCATATAAGTATTAACTCATTTAATCCTTATAAAGTCCTATGAGGGAAGGACCATTATCCCCATTTTATAGAAGATAAAATCAAGGCACAGAGAGGTTAAACACAAGGTCATCCTCAAATCATAGAATCGGGATTTGAAGCCTAGCAGCCTGAGTCCATGGCCTCACTCTGAACTCTGCCAGCATCCATGGAGTGATGCAGCTGCACTCAGATAAAGCCTGGGTGCCAATACCTCCGCATGGAAGCTCATAGCCAGATGTGTGGCTCACCTCTGACTCATATGCATGTGTGTTAACGAACCATCTCCTAGCCTTTAACTTTCCCGCCCTTATTTCCTTCTGTGCTGATGAAAGCCACCTCAACCTTCTGCAGAGCTAGGCAGAGTGTAAATAGCATGACATCAGATATGGTGCTCTCTGCCATATTGTGCTGGGCTACCCCCTTCCCCACCCGGTCTTTAAGATTCCCTTTGCTGGGTATAAACCTCTTACATGTTTGTCTTTAAGTGTTCTCGAGCTTTCCCTTTTCCCTCTCCCCACCTCATCACTTTCTCCACCACCGGCCATCTACCTTGCTGATGCCTCCTGCAGGCCTCCCACGTCTGGGTGAGCCCGGCCTGGCTGTCCCCTTGCTCTTGGAACTGATGGGGTTTCTCATCCTGCCCCTCTGGGTGACTTTCTTCACCGAACTGTCCTTGGGTCTTAATCTCTTCGGGGGCATTGCTTCTCCAAACTTATGGGGTCTCGGACAGCATGTATCCTTCAGTTGTCGCCTGAGCACAAGCTTAACCAGAGAGAATGAACTGGCAACCAGTGGGTTCTTGACGACTTCCCAAGAAGAGGAGATACCTGGTGCTGGGGCATTGATGTTCTGCTTTGCACACGTCCTGGCCGTCCATATGTTGGTGAGAGCTGGTGACTCCACATAGCAATCCTGAAGCCTGGTGTTTAGTAAAATGGACTGTCGGAGCCCATAGGTGGGGATGCTGGGGTTTCGTCTCATGTAGATTGGATGCTAGAATTAAAAAGAAAAAAGCGGTGATGAAAAAAGACCGGTTCTCAAGCAGGGACTAGAAGCTCTTCTCTGGAGGCAAAGTATTAGCCTCCCTTTTATTGACTATTCTTTCCACATAGCTCTTAGAAATCTTGCTACACGTCCTCTCTCCTCTTCATCAAAAATATTCCAAGGAGGGAAAGGACAGTAACTTCACAAGTTCACAGCAATAACCAGGCTCTTGGAGGACAGAGCAGGCTGCGTGGGAAGCGGGGGTTCAGGGAGCATTGGTGAGAAGGAATTGAAAACAATTCCTGTCTGCTGTAAAGACAAGGGAATTGGTGGCAGGAAGGAATCTGAGACGGGGTCAGTCAAGGATCTAAGTTATAGCCACTCCTCAACCACACTACAATACAGAAAGGACAGCAGGTAAGGTCCTGCCAAACCCTGAGCACATTTTAACCAGATTGCCATGAGCCAAGAAAAGCTGCTAAACAGGGAAATATATGCTTGGAACCCATAAAAGCAAAAGTACAAGGTAAAGGATATTGGCCTCCATTTCCTGGGACCAGCCAAGATAGGAGAATAATTGGTACAGATTAGAATCACATAGTTAAAAGACCTGGCTTTCTAAGTAATGTCATCTATAAAAAATAAAATCACCTTACCATATTGCAGTTGCCTTAAATTTTATTTTAGCTAGCTTAGTAGGGGGAAGATATATGTATTTTCTTTTTCCTTTTTCTCTTTTTTGTTTTGTTTTGTTTTGTTTTAATAATTCTAGTCACCTGTCTTTCTCTGCCTCGGTCATGTATGGGCAAATTACAGTTTGTCTAGATTTTGGCTCACATGCTAGCAGGCCTGAACCATTATCTCTAGTATTTGTGATGTCACTTTTGTTTGTGATGTGGGTGTGAGTGGGTGTTACATCATCAGATTTTATAGTGAAATTATGTTGGAGGAAGTTCTCTTTTGCTATATACCCTCAGGAATTTCTGACGTCCTCATTCCCTCCCCCCACCTACCCCCACCCCCCAAAAAAGGGGTTTAGGAGGATTTCGAAGATCCTGACATTATTAAAAAGCACGCTTCATATGGAAATGTAGCAGATTTGTGGATGCAGGTAGTGAGATGCATCCTTATGTGTGCAAAAGTGCCCTTCTCTGTACACATAAAGAAGGTACTGTTAAATTCTCAGAATAGCTGCCAAGGTTAGGGACCAGAAATGAAAGAACACGTTCCTGCAGCCCTGGGCGCCTCTCCCTGCGTGTCTCTCCCAGGGGAGACTACATGGTTTCAGGAATGTGGTTTTATTTTACATCCCATGGCAAATGCAGTAATTAGAGCTGTTAGCTGTGTCAAGGGCTTGAAACGAGAACAAAGACGCCTCTTCCTGGGAACTCCAGGGCAATGCCTCCCTTCTTATCAGGTGCTGGGCCTGTTGGCGGTTTTGATTTTTCATATACAAAATGCCAAAGGAGGCTCTCTCCCGAGGGGGAGGAGACCGAAATGATGGAAAAAGAGAGTATGAGTCTGGCAGGAGCTCCTGGAACTGCCTGCGTTGCCTGTTTGAATTTTGGAGTGTTGTCTCTGGAGTGAATCAAAGCCTGCAGGCAGACTGCACTGCAGGTCGCGGTGGAACCACCTCCAGCCCTGACAGCATCTGGACCTTACAGACTCTTTGGAGACAATGGGGACATTCAGTGGCGAGCCCTGGCCACACCTCCTAAGAGGTGGGTCAGTTTTAGAACAGGGCGTTGGAAAGGGTTTGACTTTGGGAAGGGTTTGCGAACGTCTGGAGACTAGGCGGCAAGCATCCTTTTGAGGCCAGCAAGTCCTGGAAAGGTGGCACCAGGCTCTTGGCCCACCTGAAAATTACTGTCTGCCTTCACTCTGCATCTCAGGGACAGAAGGGAACCGTAGAGCTAGAAAAGCACTATAAAAGTAGCTCTTCTGTCTCCCCTAGCTTGAGGTTTGCTTTCCTACACCTGCTCTGTCCAGACACATCACATGTATTTGCTTTTCTAAACGTTTTCCACCCTGGCTCTGAGGAACACTTTGAATCTCTTAGCACAGAACTGATTACCTGGAAGGCAGCTGATACAAACTCTTCACATGCAATGGAATTATTCTTTCTCTCCCTGCAACATAACTCACTTATACTGATTGTGCCTGAACAGGTAATCCTTGCCTTCTTTAGGACTCACTCCTTAATCTCACCAGGGTTCCTTGGCTTGTGCTATTTCTCCCATCCAATAAAATTAGTATTTCTTGAATGCCTGCTGCTGGCTAGGCTCCATTCTAGATACCTTACAAGCATCATCTCATGAAATGTTATCAAGAGTCCTAACACTTTGGGTGCTGCAGTCATCTCTACTTTATAGGTGAAGAAACTGAGGCCACAAATTGCTCAAGAACCATGTCCCAGGTCCCACAGCCAATAACCAGCAAAGGCCGGACTCAATCGAGGTCTCCATCACCCTTCTCTTCACTGCCCTGTTAGCCATCGCCGTGATGCTTTGTCTCTCACCTGGGGGATGCCCATCCAACTATCAGATCTGACCTAACTCTAGTCATATCCTTGTCATGAGAACTTTCTCTGGGCTTAGGAGTTGGCCTGCCCAAGTTTGACTCCCAGGTTTATCTCTCAGTGGGTATGTTAATTCACTTTTTTTTTAATCTTAATTTCCTCATTTACGAAATACAGATAGTAACAGTGCTTATACCAGAATTACTGTGATGGTGAATTGGGAATTCAATGCACGTGCAGTACTTGGCATGGCTCCTGGTAAATAGTAAGTGCTTAAAAAAGAAAGTTCTTATTAATGTTATTAATATTAGGGTCGATTCACTCATCCTACCCTTTCATTTTCCTTTTTTTTTTTCCTGACCTTGAGCCCTTGTAGCACATGGTCTGAGTGACAAAACCTGATATTTGATAGACCTTCATCTCAGGTCCTACTTGTGCATCTGTCTGGTACATGAGGCCAAGCAATGAGCCCCTTGAAGGCAGAGAGTGATTCTGACGTGACTTGGGTATCATGGCACCTCTTTTCTCATGATACATCTTCAGTCAAATAGGTCAGGTTGACCATTCTCACAGAGAGGTATATTTCCAGGAGTCAGGTTTCTCCTTGGCTGTGGAAGTTGTCCAGAATATCCCATGCTTCATTAGTTGGAAAGGGAAGTAGGTACCTGAGGATATGCTAAGGAAAGCAGTTAGTGTTTAACAGAGATTGTTCCATCGAAGGTTGTTCAGAATTGTAAAGTCAAGATGGAAAGAATCTACTCACTACGGGGCCCCAAAACCATTGCAAGAGTTTCCACTGTTGGAGCCAACATTTGATCCAGAGAACTTGGGGTTGGGGCAGAAGGGTTTCCATGTTGTTGAAAGCCTGTTCCTCAGCTTCATTCTCCCATGAAACTTTTTTATTCTACTGAACTCAGTCTAAACAATCTTTATTTTCCACCCATCACTTTGAGCTGTGCTTCCTGACATATCTAAACCACTGCTTCTCTCTGGAAACACATCTGCCTGTCTTTGATGCTTGGCCAAGCTCTCTTCACTGAATTTTAGCTCTATAACCTCCTTTCTTTTTTTTCTTTCCTTGATGACTATCTTTCTTCTCTTTAATTTCTCTTAGCTCCTATTCTCTTTCTGGAGGATCAGCTAAATGAAGAAGAAATTGAACAAATTTATGTTAATTCTCATCTTCTCCAGCTCAAAAATTCTAGGAGAATTTAGTCATTTGTATTTTAATACCCAGGCAGTAAACTTCCATACCCATATAGGGACATATCTTAGGTTCATGACATAGAAGGCTTAGGGAAGAAGAGAAGCACTTTGGATGAGAGAGACTTTGAAAAGATTCCTTAACCATGATGCAAGCTCCAATGACCAAAGATTTAGACTGCATGAGCTGGACATGCAGCTATCATAGGCCAAACCTGTGAAATAAGGGGATCCTCACCCTACCCCACCCCTTCTCACTTGACTCTTGGGCGGATGACTCCCACCTTATTTCCAACCCAAATCCTGGGTGCCCCTCAGACACCTTTAATCCATTATGTTCAAGACCAATTTCTTTCTCTTCCCCTGCCTCCCATCAGAGCAAGCAAATGACTGCCGCTTTTCAATTTTCCATCACTTGTTATCGAAACCAGAATTCTAGGAGACCAGATCGGTAACAGGGCTGTGCCAAGGCAAAAAGAAAACTCAAAGGATCCTGTCTTGATGAATAATTTTGAAATTTTGTTTATTGTGGTTTTTTTCATTCATCTAGATTTTAATAATATTGATTGAAATGTATATCTCAGTTACTGAGTTTTTTAGCACCCCTTTAAGTTTTGTGCCTACGGTCAGTCCCTTACTCTCCTCACCTGGTCCCAGGCCCTGAACCACTCAGTAGAAATTGGTTGACAGAGCCCCAGAAGGACAAGAAGACAATGTAGCATGATTCCTAAGAGCGTAGGGGTGGGGTCCCATTGCTTGGGTTCAAAAGTCCACCTCCACCACTGTGTGACTTTTGGGCATTGATTTAGTCTCTCTGTGTGAGGTCTGCTGGGAGGACTATGTGAAATTTGACAACAAACATTTGGGACGCTGCCTAGAATTTAGCAAAGTCCTCAGTAAATCTTTGCTATTGTTGTTATGATCGGACTCCTTGTCCAGTGCTCTCTCTATAACTCTCCTAACTGGAGTTTCAAAGATATTGGAATGACCAAACTCCACCAGATTAAGTCTCCTAGTTTCTTTGGCAAATCCTGCTGCCCTGGGCAGAATCGAAGTTCCTGACCGCAGGACACCAGCAGACAGACAGACACCGACATCCTTCTGGCGGTCCAGGAGCTGTAGCCAGTATCCTCACTCTTTCCATGAAATAAAGCCACTAAACGCCCCAGGCATGTGAAACATTGAAATGAATATCTCAGGCTGCTTCTCTCCAGGGGCCCAGACCACATAACTAAGCAAAAGACCTTGAGCTGCTAAGCACCGTGACCTAGACACATTCAGCTGTATTTTTAGCCTCTTGTGCACTGTTTTCCATCACCTGTGCTGGGCTGTATACTGGAAAACAGGAGAGGGCAGGGAAGGCGGCAGGGATGTTTCTCATAGCAGCCAGTGGAGACAGGGGCTTGCATGTTCTTTATTTCTGAGTTCTGGTGTACAGAGGGCCATGGGGCCAGCCTCATTGGCGTGCAACCTCAGGTGGTCACCATGCTTAAAAGGGCCCAGCACTTGGTTTAATACTAGCTTGTTGCAGTCTTGAAATTCTTAATAGTTTTGAACAAGAGGCCCCTCGTTTTCATTTCACCCTGGGCCCTGCAAATTATGTAGCCAGTCCTAGACATACAGCAGGCTGGAGAGAACCAAATGAAGGAAGGTGCTAGGTACCTGCCCAGCAGGGGTGACTTCTCATAAGCCGGCAGGACAGGCCAAAATGAGGTCTGGACATGCCCTATGGGGTGGCCTGAGAGGGGCCATGTAAACTTCTTTTGGAACCTCCAGTCTGCCCCTTCTATTTTTTACTCTGAAACCTCTGGGTGTGATGCAAAAGAACAAGGAAAGATACTGTAGAGAGCTGGGTCCTGCTTTGTTAAAGGCTTTGCCAAGAGTTTTGCTTTCTGAAATTCATATATTTTTGTGTTAGTTGTCCCCAGCTCCAACCCAGCAGTCCTCCTCCCCACATTCCACGAGGAAGGGACAGACTTGTCCTGTTGTTGTCCTCACTGCTCAGCAGTGCCTCCCTCGTTTGTTTCCTGAGGGAACATTCACCTTTGTGGAGGGCTTTTTTTTTTGGCTGAGGGTTTCAGCAGCATCTTCTGTCATTCTCCTAGAAGCTGCTTCCGCCTATGAGGGTGCAAATCAGGAATTAAGAGTTCCCAAATTCTGCCCCAGGAGGTGTTTTTGGAAGCAGGGAAGGTCTCAAAAAGGTGAGGAAGAGAAAGGGACCCCAAGGTGGGATGTGGAGGGTAAGCTCCCAGAGACCTGCGGGGAAGGGGACTGTCCCGGTTCCCCAAGAAAGAGACCAGCGGATTCTTGAACTAGGGAGTGACACAGTGGAAACAATGATGAACAAGATTCTTCTTGCCACGAAGCTGGGTCGTATGGGTGGAGAGAGACGGCGAGCGAGAGGCCTCTTGGGCGGGTACGTAGCTGCGCCCTTTGGGCCGGATCCTGGGAGCAGCACGGGGGTGGGGATTGGGGAGCGGCGGCGTGGGAGGGGCGGTTGGGGCTGGGGGCTCCGGGAGGGAGTCGGGGGCTGGGGTAGCCCAAGACTGGCCATGGGGCCCCGCCCACCCAGCCCCGCTCTGGGCGCGGCGAGTCTGCACAAGAGGTTAGACGCTCTCGCCGCCGCGCGGGGCGCAGGCCAGAACTTGCCGGCTCAGGACCCCGGACTTGAAAGGGCCCGGCGCACCGCCTGGACCTGCCCCGCCGGGCGTCACCGCGGCGCTTTAGGCGGGAGCCCAAGGAAAATCCCCTCTGCCTCGGGGAGTGCGGGGGTGAAGGGACGCCCACGTCCCACCCTGGGAGGGGCCAGGGAACACCTTGCTGGTGTGTGTGTGTGTGTGCGCGCGCGCGCGCGCGGAGTGGGGGTGTGGGGGTATGGGACCAAAGGCCTGCCACGGGGGCGTCAAGAACTTAAGCAAGACACACGCACTTTTGAGCCTCAGTTTCCCAGTCTGTAAGATAAGCGTCAATGCCCTATCCAATTCCTTACTTTTTCTGGGTTGATTGGTTTAACTAACTTCTATCTACTCCGCTTCTGTAAACGCTTTTGTTATTCCCATTTTACAGATGATTGAGGCTGGGAGAGATCATGAAACGCGCCTCGAGTTGACTCAGGACAAGTGACAGGATTCGGAATCAGGGCTCAGTATGCGAAGTTTCCTTTGTTCGTGGCGGCACGAACCTGGATGGAAAAAGAGAACTCAAAATATTCTGAGCTCCTAGAATAGGCACACCGGGAGTAGTTTCCACGAATTGTCTCCTTTAGTACGACCGTCTACAGACGAAGAAACTGAGGGACAGAGAGATTTTTTTCCTTTAAACTTGCCCAGGGTCTCGCAAGTGACGGAGTGGGATCTGAACCCGGGCAGGCTGACTACAGAGCACCCTTTTCTAACCACCTACGATGAGCCAAGCGCGTGAAAGTGGTTTGCAGACTGCCGCTTGGATTATTGCTGCTGTGGTTGAACCCGCGTGTAGGTCATGACCCGAACGAAGGTGGAGCAGGGGTCAATGGGGGCCGGCCCGCTCCAGATGGGTCAAACCTGGGGGTGGAGACTCGGAGGCTGGGCCCCGAACTCCGCCCTACACCTGTTGGCCCCGCCCCTCGATCGGGCCAATGGGCCGCCCTTCGGGGGCGGATCCAGGTGCGGGGCGTGGGCGGGGCCCAGCACGTGAGTGGCAGGCGCGGCGCGCGGGCGGGGCGTGCCAGGCGTGCGCAGTCGGCTCCGCCCCTCTAGCCTCGCGCCCCAGACCCGCGGGATCCCGGCGGCGGGTGCGGAGGGGGGTGGGGTTCGCTACGGAGGGCGGACCAGGGCGGGGCCGCCGAGCGGCCGGGGCGGGGCCACACTCGGGCCCCGCGTCCCGCTCCCATGGCTGTCTCCGGCTGCCCAAGCTGCCCCCTTTCCCTCGGGCCGTGCCCCGGGGCCCCGCATTGACGGCCCATGGCGCCGCCCGCCGCCCGCCTCGCCTTGCTCTCCGCCGCCGCGCTTACGCTGGCGGCTCGGCCCGCGCCCGGCTCCGGCCTCAGCCCCGGCCCTGGTAAGTGAGCGACCCCGTCAGAGGGGCAACCTGGTCCGGCCCCTCTGGGGACCCAACTCCCCTCTCTGCCTCAGAACCCCCATGGGACACCCTCCCCAAGCTCCCTCAGCGACGCCCTCCCCGCCCCCCCCCCCCGGGTCCGGCTGGCCCTCCCGCTTCAGGACCCGGGACCCTGACCCCAAGCTGTTCAGCGCCAGCCCTCCGGCCGGGACCTCCTCCAAAGCCCCTCAGCGACGGACCCTGGGCCCAGCAGGTTCCCCCCCCCCCCCCCGAAACACACACCGCCTCAGGACCCGAGACCCTCCCCAAACCCCTCAGCGACGACCCTTCTTCCCCAAGACCCCCTCCCGCCGCCCTCCCAGCTGCGCCGGCTTGACCCGACCCTAACTTCTGCCTCTCGAGGAGCGGGCTTGACTTGCCAGTCCTGCAAGAGGCAGATCCGGAGCCCGGAACGACCCGCTGCCCCCAGTCGGGACGCTCCTTCTGTCCCCACTCCAGGGCCCACTTTGAACTTCCCCATGGATCAAGTGACCCTCCAGCAGGGAGAAAAGAAGACAGGCAGGGCCCGTGGGAAACCTTTCCCCAACAGAGCCCATGGGGCTCGTCCTGGGGGTGCAGCATTAAGCCTCGCTTTAAACATTATGCACCCCCTGCCCCGTCCGAGGCCAAGGCCTCCAGAGGTGGCGAAAATCTCTGGATCTTCCATGCAGACTCTGAAGAGTAGGCAGGAGGGCGTTGTCTGGCCCACTTAGTTCTTCAGCAGGTTGTTTGGGTGTTGAGCATTGGGCATTCCCAAAAGGGACGGGACTAGTTCATTACTAATCTGCCAGAGTAGGAAAACCAGCCTCTGGATTCTTCGCCCAAAGTCAGACTGTGTGATGTTTGAAAGACAGGATTTTGTTGGGAAAAGAAAATCCAGAGTTGCTTTGTTTACTCACCAGCTTGGATTAGTGAAAAAGCTAGGACTGGCTGTTGCCACTTACTGTGCAAATTTTGGGCCATGCCTCCAGCGCTCTGGATCTCAGATTCCTCATCCGTAAAGGGGGGTTAATGATGCCTCCCTTGCAGGGAGATGTGAAGATTAGATGATATACTGCAGGTATCATACCCACGTATAGAATGCACCCAAAAAACATCTTTAACACTTTTTTTTTTTTTTTTTTTTGACATGGGCAGGCTCCAGGAATCGAACCTGGCTCTCTGGCATGGCAGATGAGAATTCTGCCACTGAGCCACCGTTGCCGCCCTTTAACACTTTTTATAGTCCTTTACAGTTCCCCAAATGCTAGATGCCTCATTTGCCCTGGGAATGCTGTGGGCTGCCAGTCTGATTAACCCTATAAAAGGTAATGCTTGGCTCTAGATCAGTGAAACAGGGGTCTTCGAGTGCTGTAAACTTGAGGCTCAGGAAGTGGTTTCTGAGTGATTGCAGGCCTTCTGTGGGATTTTTACAGTTTGATCACTTCTGCTGTTTGTCGTGTGTGAGGAGTGAGGAAAAGACATTCTCAGAGCCAGGATATGTCAACATAACTGTAACCTAGTAACCCCTTAGCTCCATTTTGCCATCTGTGTGGTCAGGATTTAATGTTCTTTACAGAGACAGAGGTATGGGTGGAAATAGACTAGTTACCCTTCTGGAAAGGGCAGAGTATTAGCTCTGAAAAGCAGTAAGCAGGCCAACTCTGTGCTTATGCTTGTTAGAAGGTGGCACCCTCTCCTCAGGCACCTTTGCTTGGGAAGGGGCAAATGTGATAGTTCTTATATAGTTTGAACCTCAAATCTTTGGGTTCTTTTATTTAGTCGTCTAGGGTAGGGGCAGATGAAAATGCTTGTGAAATGATTTGTGAAAAGTGGCCTAGATTCCCAATTCAGTGAGTCTCACCAGCTCAGTTTTCTACCATCTTGGTACATCAGTGTTTGTGAGTTTTCCTCTCTAGCTCCAAAAACAGTTTTAGGAAGATACCACATGGTCTTTAGCATCACATCCTGTCTAGAGCCTACCCACTAATTTTTAAAAACGTTTCCAATAAAAAGCACGTTTTACTCTCATAATATGCCAAGCTCACCATTTTATATTTTTTGATACTGTAATTTTCTCAAAAAATTTGTGGGTGGAAAAAATTATTTCAATATTTATATTCTGTACAGTTTTATAATATTTAAATTACTGGTGGTTTGCATTTTTGAATGCTGACTTTATAAAAACAGTTAGCTCATTCCCCATCAATGCTCCTTCTAATTACAGTATATAACCAACCCCAAATGATCTCCCTTCTCCTCTCCATTCTTCTTTGGAGATTCTCTCCCTTTCTTCACAACTGATATGGAGGAAGATAGAAGTCAGTGGCAGAATTTAGACTCCCCTCTCAAGAAGAAAGATAATCAGGGCCATAGGGCTGATGGGCTTCTGTTCATAGGTCCCCATCTGGAGTTTATTGACCTCCACGGGACAAGTGAGAGGTAGGGAGAGCAGAGAAGCCTGGGTGGACTTCGGTCACTCAAGTTACTGAGACAGTCCATTTGCTTGGGTGTTTCACTACATTTGGGACTTATCAGTTGTGCATCAACAGGGTTTCTCAATTGAAGTTACATTTGTTATGAACAGCCTTTTATATTGATGCTCATCTCAAGTTCCTCCCATTAGCCAGGAGTATGTCTCATCATAAAATCTGTGAGTTCAGTTAGCAGCAAGCGCTTCATCTCTGCTCCTCTTCATTAATGCTAATAGACTACCTGTCTGCAGAGTTGGGTGTGGGGGGGGGGCAAGACATGTGTGACAGTTATTTTTTGCTTTGAATATTTTAAGGAACACAATTTTGATCTGGTATCAAAGAATGCTGATCCTTTTGTGAAAATTTGTTTTGGTCCCTAGAAAACTGTTTAAATGTTTGAGATGTGCAATGAGTTCTTTTATAAATCCTCAAGCAAGGAGTTCCATTTAGGTTCCTCCCTAACAAACAGCTAGTTGGTGCACCTAATATACATTTTACTTATACGTTCTCATAGTCTAGCCTAGTTGAATGAAAAGTAATACAATCAATTGCTTTGAATTGCTTCACAATATACAAATAAGGGATTTTTGGTGATGGGTAATATACCATCTCTAGTTTAGAATTTTTTGAGCCTGAAATTCAGTCTAAGGCTCCATATTAGAAATTGGCAAGCATTTTCTGTAAAGGGCCAGATAGTAAATAGTTTGGGCTTTGTGAGCCACATACTGTCTCTGTTGCAATTACTCACCTCTGCCCTTGTAATGCAAAAGCAGCCACAGACAAAATGTAAATGAATGGACGTGGCTGTGTTCCAATAAAATTTTATTTATGGACACCAAAATTTGAATTTTATTTAGTTTTCGCATCACAAAATATCACTTTTGAAATTTTTCAAACATTAAAAAATGTAAAAACCATTATTAGCTCATATGAGCCATACAAAAATAGGCAATGAGGCTCACAGGCTATGCTTTGCCAGTTCTTCTCTAGGTCCATATATATTGTTTATTTTCAGCATTCACTGGTCTAGAAAGAGTAGCTTGATTTTGGTGTATGAATGAGCCTTTTACTTTTACTGTGAACTAACTTAAAGTACATATGGGGAAAGTTCATGCACAAATACATGAATCTTTATTAAGACTTTTAAAAATACTTGAAAGAAATTCAGCATGGTTTGGTGTGCACTACACAAAGAAAATAGTGCACTACACAAAGAAAATAGTGTTTGCCTTGGAACTAGCCCATGGTTTGTTCAACTGTGCCTGCAGATGTTGCTTGGAACAAACCGTTGAGAGATCTGTTTCTCAGAGTAAAGCCCAGGCAGCAGGTGGTACCAGCCCTGAGACTTAGAAAAACAGCCAGGAAAAAAAAATTCTGTCACTTGCTGAAGCAGTGGATTTTGATTTCCATGGTTCTATTCCCATTTTTAAAGTGTCCTTTAAAAAACAACCATGTACTTAGCATGGTTATTTTGTTTTAATTAAAGCATTTTTGAGAAAACAAAATGAAACATTCAAACATACCAAGTTGATTGTGTTTGTACCATGGAACAGTTAATGCAAAACACTTGAGAGAGGCCCGAAGTTTGGATCTAGAGCTTTTGTCTGAGTTTTTGCCTCCTGAATATGGACAATATAAGAGAAAGTGAATATGCCTTTTAGAAAACTACCTATATGCTTCTCTAGGTGAAGCCCCCTGATGCCACTTGGCAGGTTAGTTTCTGCCTGATTCATGGTACAGCCATAGCACGGGTGAGAGTGATGACTGATATTTCTTCCATATTCAGTTTGACCTTGAGAATCCAGCTGGAACCTGGAAGTATTTTCTAGGAGGAGCAGTCCATGGCCACTCTGTTTTTCCTCTTAAGATGAAAATGTTTCTTCAGCCCAGGCCTTACCTTCTGAGACATTATCCTGGATTCAGACTGAACGGGAAAAGCAGAGTCCGTTCGTTGTAGGAATGTCAGAAGGGCGTTCACACTCCTCATTCTAGCCACTCTACAGAAACTTGCCTTCTTCTCCTCTAATGGAACGTCCTGTCCTTTTGTTTTTTAATGCTCTTTCTAGGTAAACACCTCCATAGCCTGGACTTCATATAGGCAGAAGAGGAATGAAATGGGTGTTAGAAACTCCATGGCAGACAAAATTTGTTAGGCTACCTCTCATACAAAGTTGTCTTTCTCCCTCCCAGATAGAATAGGACCCTCTCGGGGCTGCCCTGTGCTGAGGCCCAGCTTCTGGTTTCTCTTGCCACTGATTTAATCCCTGGCAAGTAGCCAAAGCATTAAACTTTTATTGTTCAGTTTACCACAAGGGTGGGGCCCTGCTTCTCGTGGGCTCCTTAGCTTAGGCTGCAGCCATTTCCAAACCCAAGTGTCACACCACATTAGCAACTGCAGACTTTGAGGGCTGGATTTCTTTCAGGTTGGTTGGATTCTTGGTTAGGCCCGGAACAGTATACTCACACTCCAACCATAAATGACTCTTAAAGTTAGAAAATAATGAAGACAGCAGAAACAGCTTTTAAAGTTGATTCAGAATGGTTGTAGCTATCAGCATATAATGACTAGCTGCATGGTTTCTTTTAATCTTCCAATCAGAAAAATTAAATATCTGTACTCTTCTCTTGGTATCCTAAAGTGGATGAAAACATGGTGACCAAGTAGTTCTCTTCTAGAATAATAGGGATTGTTAACCAGTCCCATCACAGTATGTAAATTACTTGCTGCTGTTCAATCTATAAAAATTCTCCTTCAAAGAAAATTATTGGGCTGGTAAAAATATTTTTTATAATGACCACAGAAGCCATATTTGTTTTTCTTTGATGTTCTCCTGAAGACTCTTCTGGTTTTAATCAGATTGTTCCCACATAAAATACACTGGAAATCTACAATAATAAAATCCCTATTCCAATGTCTATGGGGAAATAAACAGGATGGGGACTGTCCTTTTAAGGGGCTTTCCCCTTCTCTTTCCCCAGACTCAAAGCCTCTCTCACTGGTGGGTGTTTTGGCATCAGTTAAGGGCCTTCTATCCTTCCCTCCCTCCATGTTTTGCTCTTTCATTAAAGTGTTTCTGTTGTCTAATTATATCCTTTCAATCAAATTAGAGACTGCAGCATCTGGTAAGGGCTGTAACTGCTGCCATCTGCACCTCGTATATACAGGCCTGTTCAGCTGAGAATCACTCAAGTTCCAAATGGCAAGAAGAGATTTGGAAAAAGTTTAGTTGGAGGGGAGTTTAACTTAAAAGGAACATCTTCAAAGGCTGGGTGCGACGCCCTACTTGCTGTGATGTGCGCTGCTATGCAGAGCGTCACAGGCTTGGCTTGCCAAAGATTCTTCTATAGCGCTTCTGGCACATGAAGGGTTTCTGATAGTCTTAACTGAAATGATTAGACCTTCACCTCCCTGTAATGGGTTTGGAGGGGCCCAGGGCTGAGCTGAGAATTTCTGCCTTGAAAAGATTCTTTTATTACATGACCACTGGTTAATGGATGTGACACTTTCTGTTTATTTGACCATTTATTCTAACTCAGTGGTTTCAACTGGAGGAAATTTTACCCCCAGGGGACATTTGGCAATGTCTGGAGACATTTTTGATGGTCACAACTAGGAGATGCTACTGGCATCTAGTGGGGAGACGCCAGGGACACTGCTAAACATCCTACAGTGCACAGACGGCCCCACAGCAAAGAATGATCTGGCTCAAAATGTAAATAGTGCCGAGGTTGTGAAACCCTGTTCTATTATTCTGTTGTTTTTTCCCTTACTGTGGCTTAGGAGCAGGCATCTCTGGTCACCATCTTTTTTCACTCTTAGTAGATTCTTCATAATCTATAGCTAAACTCCTTCAGTATTTTTGTGGACAGCATTTCAGAAACCTTAATGGAGGAAGGAGGTCTGTAGTTCATTGTGCCTTTCTACTCTCTCTAGAGTAGAATTGCCAGATTAAATACAGATGCCCAGTTAGATTTGAATTGCAGTATAAGTATGTCTCATGTAGAATTTAGAATATGCTTATCTTAAAAAACATTCATTGTGTCTCTGAAATTCAAACTGGATATCCTGTTTTATTTGCTTAATCTGTGGTACCTTCGTTAGAGCCCTGACACTTTAAACCTCTATCAAAATCAATCTGTTGGCCACTGTCTGCCCTTATTCTTATTGCTCCAGTAGCTAGAAGTGATAGCATTGCCTGTTGAAGTCAGTGCTACACAGAATTCTTTCCTTCTGCTCCACACTATCTCTCTGGCAAAACTTTTGAAACCTATCCCTTGAGTCAAATTTTTATGTTGGGACCAATTAACAAGCGTGCTCAGCATCACTGACTAAGACTTGTCCCTGTGCCAATTCAGAGAAGACTACAACTTTGTTGCTTTGGGTTTTATTTCAAAGATATGCTGTAGAGATATGTTATCTATCTGACAATCAGCTCCCCACCCAGAAACTCTCAAATTATTTGTTTATCCCTTATCAACGGAGGGAAGTCAAATAGTCCAGAGCCAGGCCTCCACAGAATATTGGCTGCCCTCCAGGACTTCATTTTTGGGGAACTTTCAGGCCATCTGAAATTAAAAATAGGACATAGGCAGTACTGATGAATCCAGAAGCCAAATTATGTCTATTTATTTTCTCTCTCTAGTCTGATTGAGAGCTCCAGAGCATAAGAAACCAGGTTACTGAAATGATGGTAAGACAAGACGTAGATTTGAGTCAGACATCTCCTGTTTCAAGCAAACTCAGAATATGAAAATTTATATTCATTAAAAAGGAGGTTGATTATTCCCCATTGCAAATGACTTTACTATAGATTTCCTTTAAATAGAACACACTCCTGGTTAAAATAGCAGGTATTTGATTTCCAAGTACTTGATTTACATAAACGTTCCTGGAAATTCTCATGGTCATTGCTAGTTAAGTCATGAGGCTAGTCTAGGGGCTGATGTGGGAACTTTTATGCCTGTAACGGATTTTTTTCCTAGCTCCCATATACCTGCTTCATTCCCTCATCCAACAGACATTTGCCAGGTACCTTATGTGTGGTCTACAGTTGCTGAGGATTAAAAGATGAGTAAGATGCTCAAGAAACTCATAGGCTGGTAGAAGCAGGGCCCAGTGCTTTTTCAGCAGTAGCAGTTCAAGCTGATCAAATCCATGAGAACTGTGGCTGCAAGTGCAGCTGAGCTCGTTTTAGAGATCCTCGTTTCTATAGAAATATAGCAGTATTTATTCTAAACCTAGAGCTTTCAAACAGTTCTCTATCTTTTGTCTTGTTTTTTTGTTTCCTTTAGAGTTGACTGATAGTGAACTGAGAAAATGTCCATCAGAATGTCCATCAGATGGAGTTTTAAAACATTTTGTGCTTCCTGTTTCCTTATGTGAAAATTACTTCTAGTGTGAAATTTTATTTCAAGATTGAGGAGGGTTTGGCTTATCTGATAAATAAATATATAAAGTAAATCCATTTGTATTCACATGTTATATTGGGAGATGTACTGTCACCGAAGTGTGCTACAGTGTGCTGTGTTGGTACTAGAAGTAAAATTCATTAAGGTGCTTTATTAAATAGTGAATGTTTTTCTTAGAGTGCTGCTGAGCTAGTGATTTCTCACTGTCCTAGCAAGTCCAGTCTTAACTGAGGGTCAGCTAATTTCTGTGTATGTATTATAGAGCTAGCTGCTGTATTTTTCTCAATAACTCTCTTTTGGTCTCCAGTCTGGTGGTTATATGTGTTTTGTTTGTTTGTTTGTTTTTGTATGTATTTTTAATATCCTAACTATAAATACAAATTCCTCAGTCATCACTGCATATTCATGGTGACTATTCCAAGTGAAAAATACACACTTCACAGTGACAATCATGGCAAAATACCAAAAAGGTATTTTAATGGAAAAGCTACTGATATTTTAAAAATTACAGTAAGTGTTTTTGTGGTAATTCTACTTTGGGTAAAAGTGTAGCTTGTTCTATAGTCATTTTGCACTGTTAGTACGTAATTCAGGATTATGACGCACTATGTGAATGTCTGTCTTGATTTTAGATGACTGAATTTATGGCTGATTGAATTTGTTTATAGTTCTGGAAAGAAGCTAAGGTGAATTAACTGTAAAGCAGCCTGTTGTAACTGTTTTCAGGATGTCCTTTCTTTAAGCATTTTATTATGGGAAATTTTGAACATACAAAAAATAAAGAGTTGGATAATTGCATGTATCTATCGTCCAGTTTCCACAATTATCAACCCTTAGTCATGGCCAATACTATTTCCTTTGACCCTCCTTCACTCCCCACAGTAGAGTATTTTGTAGCTGATCCCAGGTATCATATTTTTTCATCTGTAAAATAGTTCAGTATGTATTTCTAAATGATAAGGGCTGTTTTTCAAAAACATGGTTACAATACTACTATCACACTTTAAAAATTTACAGTAATTCTTTAACTCCTCGCCTATATAGTCAGTGTCCAGAATTCCCTCAGTGGCTTGTTAGTACTCTTCACAGATCAGATCAGGATCGAAGCAAGGTGCCCTCATTAAGAGTTGATGTAACTTTTGACTGTATTAACCTTTACACTTCCCCTCTTTATCTTTGTTCCTTGCAATTTATTTGTGAATGATGTTTCTTTTAAGCAATAAGAGTGCTTAAGTGCTTCTTCAGAAAGAAGGCCCCCATGGGAGGCAAGTTATATAAATTTATCGTAGAATTCTCATGTCTGTTAGAAGAACATGTAGAATTAAGAGAATTTTAAGCCTGGAAGAAATTTTTTGGCCATCAATCCTTTCCAGTCATATTATCCAAACCTTAGGTTCCATTTTGGTAGAAGCTTGAAATGATAGACATTTAGAGCGTAGAGGGAAGGGACTTGGAGCCCATCTGGCTCAAATCCCCTTATTTCACAGATGAAGAAACTGAGACCCAAAGAATCTGGGTGATTTGCTGAGGGCTACACCATGTCAGCCACTTATATGGTTGTTTCCACTTTATTCCAGTGACTCTCAATTTGTACTATATGTGTAGCGGGTTTACCCCGCCCCCCCTCAAACTATTCTCTCTGTAGCCTAGATCCTGATAACCTTATTCCATAAATTTGTGAGAATCTGTTCTCTTGAAGAGTCATTCCTAAAAGGTGGAAGAGTGTCCTTTCATAGCCTGGTGGGGTGGAGAGATGTCGGGAACCACTGCCTTCCCAGGCCGACTGCCTCTTTGCCACAGGGTTCCACATAACTGAAATAAACACTGCTGTAGTGCTTTTGAGTTTCGGAGGGCAAAGGTTGACTTGTCCAATGAGCATAGGATTTAAAGAATTATCCCCCAGTCACTAGCCTATACAAGAAACCCCAGAGAGCCACAGGTATGTTGTATATGCATTTGACAACACAACAACATTGTCATGTTGCCCTCTAAATGTTAAAAAGAGCTTTTTCTACCTAAGCCTTGTGTTTCTATGATCTATCCGCTTACCACATTTTGTGGATATCTTTAAAAGAACAGAAAATATTCCCTTTTGAAAATTTTTTCTGCCGTCTTAATGCCATAATTGAGTACAATGTGTATTGATTCATGTTGATTTCAAAATAGGCTAAAACCAGCCATATTCATCCAACATAGGATCAGTAGAGAAGCTAAGTGGCCCCACATAGAACAAGACTAACTTTGGTTGATTAAAAAAATAACAATAAAACATTGATTTCTTAAACATCACATATATGGAGGTCCAGAAAACTCGGAATATTCTTGACTCAACATAAGAAATCTTTTCTATTTCTCTATAGTGTGGTTTCAGACAAATAGTATAATTAGGGGTGACTTAATTATAGAGCTTCATGACACTTTTTCATAATTCTTAAAATTAAATATTAAATCCTAATAAAGTTCCTTGGGTGTGTGTGTGATTCTGTAGCTATCAGCTTATTTAGGGGATTCTTAACCTACAGTTAATGGATCCTTGGGGTAACATAGAAGGGCTTTAGGGGCCCCATGAACACTTCTGGAATTGCATGCAAAATGTTGAGTGTATGTTATTTGTCTGGGGAGTGGGTCCATATCTTTCAACAAATTCTCCAAGAAGTCTATATGTGTCCCTAAAAAGGTTAGGACTCCTAATCTAATCAAACGTCCTCATTTCAAAGATAAAGAAACTGATGTTGCAAAGGAAAAAAAAGTCTTATGCCCAAGGTCACCAGAGAGTGGGAAAATCAGCTCCAGAGCCTGGACAGGTCTCACACTCATCAGTGTCCTTTCCACTGACCCCAAATGCGCTTTCCATTCCGACAGGGATGATCCTAAACTCTGCAATGTGACAGCTATATTAGTGCAAGTTCAGGCCTCTTTCATTGCTCCACAGCCACTTTCTCTTTATGAGATGCAAGCTACAACCCTCCATTCAAAAGTGTGCAATTAATAAACTGTTAAACTATAGCCTGTTAAATCATTAAGTAGACTAACTGGGGGAATTTCGATGTGGAAAATACCTTTGGAAAGCTTTCTAGATCTTCTGCAGGCCACATCTCTGAATTAATTTGAAGTCTTCAAATAATTTCACATACAGATGGCATGGAGACCCTGTGGAGTTTGAGGTATAAATATCAAAATTTAGAAAACAAATAGAATAAAGCCTATCAGTCTTTTCTCTATACCCAATCCTTTTAAATTCTAAGCATAATGAACAACAATTTTTTTTTCACAGAGAAAAATGCTGCTAGCTTTTATTATCAGCGAAGGAGTATTGAGTTTTCACCATTAGGTAACTCATGCCCTCAGATCTTACCTCCAGGGCAGTGACCTCCAGGCCTTTCTTAATGTAACAGCCAGTCTCACAGAGAACAATCAGGTGTGAACAAATGCATTTGACTGGAGTTTCCCAGCCAAGGATTTTCGATACCCTAGTGTGACTCCATTCATCTAAGAGAATTTTAATAAAATTAGCTTCTCCAATTTAAAAAATAAATCTCACATGCCTTACTTTGGAGAATTTTGGTGATGGGGGAAAACATCTGAGAACACGCATCTTGAGGGATAGAATTAATCCTTTGAATACTTTGGTGCTAGCCTCAGAGTTCTTAAATGAGCTTTTCTGCTGTATTACTAAATTTCTGTCACGCTATCAGGGCTCACTGGAGGGCCTATTTCATTTATTCCCCAAAACAAAAGATTTGGAGTTTTTCAATGGAGAGGTAAGGTCAAATAGAGATGCATTCTGTGAAGTAACTGGAATGGTATAGCCGGAGAACATGGGGAGGAAATAAAGCAGCACTTTTCAGTTTATTATTTATTCCTTCTCTAAACACCTTACTTCCTTGACTTCCAAGTTCCACCTACTTTCCTAGCTTCCTCTTACTTATAACTGGCACTTTCTCATCATTATTGCTAGATGGTCCTCTTTGCATACCCTAAGTGTTGGAGGGCCCCAGGCATCTTTCCCAGGTGTTTTCCTGCCACATGCATACTACATGCTGACCATCCCAATTCTACCTCTAGCCCTGCCTCTTTCCTCAACTCCAGACTCATGGCCGTATGCTCACTCTGCAGGTCCACTTTTCTGCAAGGGTGTTTCAGACTTAACCTATCCAAAAGCACCCTTGATTCCACCCCACAGACTGCCCCTCCCTGAGTCTCCCATGGTGTGTAAATGGCATCACTGCCGTCCTGTATTAATCTCCTGAGTGGTCTCTCTGCCTAGTTGCTTCTCTACAGTTCTTCCTCCACCCAGCAGCCAAACAGCTCTGTCGAACCATAAATCAGATCATGTCATTTATCTGCTCAAAACCCCACAGTGGCTCCCCTTCATACGTTGTATAACTTCCTCTTCTCTGTTTCTTACCCACCCTTCCCCTCTCTATCTCTCCCTGCTCCGGTCAGGTTCAAACCTCAAACCTGCCAAGCACATTGCCACTTGGACTTTTGTACTCATTGTCCCCTCCCCCATTAACGCTCTTCCCAAGGTCATTTCCTAGGCTTGCGTCCTTCCTTCATCCATGTCTTTGCTCAGATGTTCCTTTCTCTGCAGGCCTTCCCTAACCCACGTACCGCCATTCCATCTTCATCCCCTTACTCTGCTGCTTCTTTCTTTCAGCACAGATCACAATCTGATAATAACTTTGATTGGGTTATTATTAGTGGGTTGACCCTGTTAGCATGTAAGCTCCATGAATACTAGGTCTTTGGTCACACTGTAGCCCCATTGCTGTGAAGAGTGCTGGGCACACAGTATCCTTGAACAAATATTTGTTGAATGAATTGATAGATAATATCCTAGATATTACATCTATTGCTATCAATCACTGGCATTCTCATATTATATAAATGCATCTTCATGAATTTTTTTAAATTGGTTTAAGCCACTCCTGGATAATCTAGCTAAAGTTTGTCAGTTTCATAGTAGTCGAAAATAAGGGAGGCAGTGTTCCCATTACCTGGTACACATGCTAATATTCTGATGATATCAAGAGTGACACTTGACTTGAAATCCAGAACACATAAGAGTTTTCTCCTTTTTTTTTGCTTTCATTCATACATTTTACGATTGACATGCATCAGGTAAGTCTGGTTAAAAAATAATAGTGACTGGGCCAGGTGGCTCAGCAGGCAGAGTTCTCCCCTGCCATGCCAGAGACCCGGGTTCAATTCCCAGTGCCTGCCCATGCAAAATAAATAAATAAATAAATAAAAACAATAGTAAAACCTGGCCTGGGAGAAACAGGACAAAGTAAACAAACCTACACTTTCCCATTCCCACTCCCTGATGCCACTGGATCCTCATTCATGAGGACCATCACATGTGTGGATGGCTGCCACCTTCCTTTGTGTTACAAACCTAGTCATCTGAGTCTCTGAAAACACTGACCTCACCTGTCCTTCAGGTTGCCTTTTGTTCCTAAAACCTTCCATTGTCAGCTTGCATTTCTGGCTGGCTGCTGGGATACCCCTCAACCATCTTTGATAGCTGAAAAAAAAAAATGTGTTAACACACAGAGGGCAAGCTACAAGGCCTTTATGTAAAACTGTTTATCTCCTATACCAGACTATGTAGTGTGAAAGCAATTAAAATTCTAGTAATTGGCAAAGTTTGGCTCAATGTTCTCAGAATCATCTAGCCTAATGTTTCCCAAACCTGATTACTAACAGAATCACTGGGCAGCTTTATTTTTTAGAAAGGCATATTTTCATATCCCATTCCAGCCCAGGCAAGTACATACAACACACACACACACACCATGTATATTTCTAGTGATAATAAAAAGTGCTATGATACAAACCAGGAAGGACAGGTTCGTAGGTTCTCCTATGAATGGAGATGATGGAAAGTGTTTTCTGAAGAGGCAATGTTTAGAAACCCATCTGCTATGGGAAGTATTCGGGAAGAACATTTCAGGCAGGAAATAGCATGGTGTGTTCATGAAATTAGAAGCAGACCAGTGTGGCTGGAACATAGTAAGTGAGTAGAGGAAGAGGTTGGGGTGCAGTGGGACAGAGAGGCTGATGCCACAATACAGGGCCTCGTAAATGAGAATGAAGAGTTTGGGTTTTGTTCTGAGAGGTTCCATTTTCCTTAGAACTTTGAGTCCTGTATGAAGAGGGAATTGTAGGAGAACACAAGCAGAAGCTAGGAGGTCCGAATGAGGCTGTGCTAACCTCTGATGGTGAACTCAAGTCGGGGCACTGGAGAAGGAGAGGAGAGGGCACTTCCAAGAGACATATTTACTGATGAATTGTAAGTGGAGGTGAAGAAGAAGATTTGGAAAGCAAGGATGATGCTGTGGGACTCCTACTAGAGGCAGTATAGGGTTTGATCTGGAGCCAGACTGTCTTAGGCACGTTATTTAACCTCTTTGTATCCCCAGTTGGCCCATGTTTAAAATGGAAGTATGAATGCTACCTTCCCTGTGGTTGATGAGTTAATATGTGTCCAACATTTAGAACAGAGCTTGATACACAGTAAAACACCATGTAAATATCGGTGGTGATGTGGATGGTGGATGGTGATTTGTCCAAGGTCATATAGCTAGCTGGTCAGCAGCAGGTCCAGCATGAGAAGCCAGAACCTTAGCCTCTAGGCGTAGTGTATTTTATGGTACATTGAGATACCTCCTTCAATTACCTTTGCACTTTTTTTTTGTTCATGCAGAATACTCTTAGTAGAGGATTTGGTGGTCATGCTGCATGAGTGGCACTTGTAACATATGAATGTTACAAATACATCGGATTTTCTGTAGAGCCTGGAAGTCCAGATCATTTTGGTTATCCATGAAACTATGCCATTGCAGACAGAAACACAGGGCACAGATGTTGGGAGGATGGGGTACAGAAAAAGTGATGTTGTCGTAGATAGTTTTTAAATACTAAAAAGAAGTACCTTCCAGGAAAAAATGTGCTCATGTTGTCCACATGTTTGGGCTGGTGAAGCCACACAGGTTACAACAGAAGGCAGTGGGGAGAGGCCTTAACACCAAAAGTGATAGGTCAAGGTGGGCCAGAAGGAAGCAAGCTAAGAATGTTAGTGTAATTCCACCAGATTGTCAGGTTTCTAGTGGTACATCTCAAAGAAGTGTTTGAAGTGCTTCTCTCTGTCAGTTTCAACTAAGCTAATTTTTAAAAATTGCTCTTTGTTCTGTGCCTTTCTCAGGAACCTCTGTGAGTTTAATGCATGCAATATGTGGGAGTAAATCCTATCAGCCTCAGTTCCCATCCCCCTGAAGGCTGAGAAGCACATTGTTGCACCTGCAAGGATTTGTCATTTTATTAAACTGGGGCCTAAGACCATTTTCAGTATGTCTTGTAGGAGGGAATTTCAGAAAGAGGTGAGAGAAAACACTATCACAACCCTCCGTCTCTCGTGTTGACTGTTTGGTTGCACCTCCGTCTCAAACACCATGGGAAGACTGTTCTTCATTACCAGGGAATGTGAGTCATTCCCAGGCTTGTGTGATTGGGATTCCAAAGCATTGCTGTATCCGATGGTCTTATTAAATCCAAGTGTCAGTGCAGATTTTTAGACTGTAGGGGAGAGCTCAGTTACAGCTGGTGACCTGGTTCTAGTTACCATCCAGAGACACTGGCAATAGCAGTGACCCCCTTAGAATACCCAGAATTCCACATGAATGGCTGTCACCAACTGTTCCCAGATTTGGGACAGTTCTGGTTCATTTTGAAGACTTCAAAATGTGTCAGCTTCCTGCTTATATCCTAATTTGGGCCTATATGCTTTAGGAGGAAATGTTCTAATGTCATGGGCATGCTGGTGCCAAGATTAGCCTAGCATTCAGAGGGCACCTCTTTTCAGATTTACGCAGCCCTAGCAGTGTTAACTGCACTGTGTCCAGGATCTAGCAAGACACTACCCATTTCAGCTTGTTCCAAGCAAAACAAATAAAACATCAACCAGAGTGGGGAGGAGGCTGTAGATGTTGCCAGAAAATTAGTTTGCTCTGTCTTTTCTTTCTCCTAGAGTGTTTCACAGCCAATGGTGCGGATTATAGGGGAACACAGAACTGGACAGCCCTGCAAGGCGGGAAACCATGTCTGTTCTGGAACGAGACTTTCCAGCATCCCTACAACACTCTGAAATACCCCAATGGGGAGGGGGGCCTGGGCGAGCATAACTATTGCAGGTAAGATGGGCCCACTCAGTGCTTTTAAAAAAACTCAGGTCTCTTTTTCCAATCCTTTCCCTGATCATAACTAGAAAAAGCTTCTTTGTCTCCTTTTGATCAACTTAGAAGGCCTTTCTTATCACTGTTTTAAAAATCTTTCTCCCATGCCTTACATGCATACACACACACACACACACACACTCCATCCACCATTCTTTTCAGGTTGGATTGCTTTGATACAGAGCTCGGCTTTCCAGGGCTCTGATCACTTACCTATCTCTTAAGGAGGGATTTCTTAATTAGTCCTTCCATTAGTAGACAAAACACAGATAGTGGACCTTACACAGATAGAGCACCAGCTATGACCCAAACCTCCCTCTGTTTCTGAGCCAAGGGTTCAGCTCTGTACTATCCACCTTTTTGCCAGCCCAGCCTAACCTAGCTCTGGGAATAGCCTTATCCGTCCTATTTGTGCCATTCATTTCCTTTCAATACCCTAGATGTTTCTTTGCTCTTTACCTCTTGTCTGGCTTTAGCAGGGGGCTCTTAACCTGTGATCCATGGTGCTTAGAATGTTGTGTAGTCATGATTTTCTGGGGAGATGATCCATGGGTCACGTCAGATTTCACAGTTGTCTGTGATTGTAAACAAGTTAAGAATCATTGGTCTGTAGGGACCAGAGCAAAGTTTCTAAGCACTTTTGGGTGTAGCTATATTTTAGCTATTTATCTACAAGATCCTGATAATATGAATCATGGCTCAGCAATTTAAAAATTTAATTATAATTAGGACAGGTGCTGAAGGCATCTTCTTGAACCATTGGGACAGAGAAAAATAATTGCTAAAACTATACTCAAGACTGTGTCCCTCAGTTCTTCCAGTATGTTGGAATCTCAACCAGAATACTGTTGACCCAGCTGAGCCAATGTGTACCTGCATTGCATGGGCCACACTGTTTACCTTCTGCCCTCCTTGCATACCTTTGTTAACATTCTAGGACCTTTGTGGTTGACTTGAAATCATCAGACATAAATATAGACCATGGTATCTTTAAATAAGCAAACATTTTTTAATTGTAAAATATATATACAAAGCAAAGAAAGAAAAAGCAATAATTTTCATGTACACGTCGATAAATAATTACAGAACAGATCCCAGAGTTTGTCATGTACTACCATCTCAGATTTTTCCTTCCAACTGCTCCAAAACACTGGAAGTCTATGGAATCTTTATCCCTGTACCTTCAACTCTCTCCTAACTTGCATCAACTGGGCATTCCTTCACAGTTGCTGTTGCATTGTATTTTAGTTTGTCATTATAAAAGTATTAAAAACTTGTTGGGTCAAATTCCAAAACACTATATATATATATATATATATATATATATATATATTATTTGAATAGATAAACCCCTCCATTTCTCTTCTTTCTTCCCCAAATTATCCTCACCAAGTCCTACTTCCCATAGATAACAACTTTATATATATCCTACTTGACATTTTCTTATCTTTTGTATTTTATTGTTAAAGTTAAGCACATGCTTATTACATAATTCTTTTGTAGTTTATTTTCAAAGTTACACATGTTCATTAAATAAACATTTTGTGTAAATCAGAAAATTAGCATGCTCCATTTTTGTTTTACTTCCTTTCCCTATAAGACTGATGTGGTTGTGTTGGAAAGAGGGCTTGGAAAGAGAAATGGGTGTCTATTTCTGGTTTTTACATGGTTATAACTTTTCTTGTTCTGAAGTATGTCTTGGTGTAGTAGGCTGCTGGTTTATTCCATTACTTTTTTGTCTCAAGCAAACCTTGTCAGAAGAGCTCCTGTTTTTAAGTTGGATTTTGAGATGAATTTTAAATTTCCCATGAGAATTAATTTATAAGAAAAAAATATATTGTTCTATTAAATTAATACCCATTTCCATTCATAGGCTCCCAGAAATCTACCATTAAATATCCATTAAAATAGCAGTGAGAGCCAGGGAGGACCATCTTTCTCCTTAGCCCTGGTCATCTGCAGCTCTCCTTTGGTTTGATGGAATGTGCCAGATCTGAGCTACCAGTTTATACTCCAAAAGAGGACAGCCTGAAGTTGTTGATTATTATCACATTAGAGTCCCAACCTTTTGTTTTATCACTGCCCCACCTTTTGTTTTATCACTGCAATAAAGGCAAATATGAATTTGCTTGTTCTTTATTAAGCTATTCTTATTGTTTTCAGAATGGTCATGACATGGATAATAAACAATTGTTTTCTAAGGGCTTTACCAAATAATACATCAAAGCTGAACACCGAATAGAGAGAGGAAAATGACAGTGAAATACTGTTGAAAGAAAGGCTTTGTACTAGTTCTTCTACTTTGATTGCTCCGCTGACATCCGACACCATGTTTGTCTTCTGTAATTTTTTTCAGACCTATCAACATTCGAGATGTCTGAGAGCTGGCGAGTGATGGGAACGCACTTCTCTGAGCCCGACATATCTGGATCAGAGGGGAAGGCAGGGACAGGGGAAGAGCAGCTTTGGGGCTGGCACCTGCCTTTGGGCAAAAAGAATAAAAGAACCCTTTGTGCTTCAGGGAGGCTTATCTTCTAGACCTCACAATAGGCTTATTCCTCCGAGGCCTGATAGGGGTTGTTCCAAAGCTCAGGCTGCAGGGTCTTTATGCCCATTTCCGGCCTCACTGTAGTGTCAGGTTTCCAGTGTTCTGAGTCTAAATAAAGGGAGCTTGGAAAGCCTTGAAGAGAGGTTAGGCTTTTTTATGTGTCCAGTAGCCCCTGCCATTTTTTGGTCTGCTTCAGCATTGTTCCCTCATTCTTTTCCTGGAGTCTCTGAATTGAAAAGACCATGAAGAGCATTTGTTCTAAGCCATTATCATTGAAAAATGTGAAATAAATCTTTTAAAAATGTTATTACTGGTGATGATACTGTGAGTCATTGATTGTACACTTTGGATAGATTGTATTGTGTGTGACTATATCTCACTAAAACTGTATTAAAAAAGAAAAAAATGCTATTGCCATATCAGAAATTGGTACAGGGACTATAGGATTGTAGGTCCTAATTTAAACTCTTTGGCAGAGTTTTCTTCAGAATTCTCTGAGTCAGTATTTTGAGGAAGTAGTAGAACCCATTCCTATCATATAAGTTGACCACCCAATCCCAGTGAAAGCTTGTCATTGAATTTTATATTATGTGAATTTTATTTTATTAAGTAAACCTTTAAAAGTCACACAGAGTGTTCAATATAGAGAAAAAATAAAACAGACCTAGAAAGGAAAAAATCATTTAAATCTCTATCATCTAGAGAGAAGTACTTTTGAGTAGTCAATACATCTTCAAAAAATGGAATTGTATCATTCATGGTGTTTTATGACTGCCTTCTTAAAAAAATCTAATAAGGTAATGTGAATATTTTTCCATATTAATAAATATATCTCTGCACCACATTTTTACTAGCTGCCTAGCATTCCTTTGAATAGATATACCTTATTTGTTCAACCATTCCTTTATTGTTGAATATTTGTTGTTTCCATCTGTTTTATATTATTTAAAAAACACTTGGTGAACATCTTTGTGAATAAAGATTTCCTTAGAATAAATTCCCAAAGGGGAAATTGCTGGATAAAAAGTTTGCATATTTTAGGACCTTTGATTCATTCCAGTTACCGAATTGCTGGCCAGGATCCTTTGTCACTTCAAGTTCTTAGCAGCAGTCTGAGGGACCTGTGCTCTCTCAGCCGTTGGAATCTCAGTGTTCACATTTGAGGATCCACTTTGGGCAGCAAGGGAAAGCCAGAACCTCTTATTGCTGGTTGGAGTGATTTGTTCAGTGGTCGTTTGTCCTAGTGACACTATAGTGAATTTATGTAAACATATATGACACAGAAACTGATGCTTACCTTTCTGTGCGACAGAAAAGCAATGAGCTGGTTGACTTGAAAACCCAGAAATGTTACATATCATGTCCTTTTCCCCAACAGAAACCCAGATGGAGATGTGAGCCCCTGGTGCTATGTGGCAGAGCACGAGGATGGTGTCTACTGGAAGTTCTGTGAGATACCTGCTTGCCAGAGTAAGACTGAAATACATAATGTGATGGTTTATAGGACATTAGACGCTAAATGGAAGTGCGGCGTGGAAGGCCCCGACTGGAGGTCAAGTAGTTCAGGCAGGCAAATTTCATAAAGCCAAGGAGGGAGAAATTTCCTGAGCCAAGGTTTTCATGTTTCAACCTTGTTGAGGCCTTTCAGCAGTGGGAATGCCCAGTCCCCTCTGCACCCCATTCTCCTGGTGGGTAAGCCCAGAGTTCCCACTTGTAGTTAGTTTCTTCATGCTGATTTCATGGGTAGAGAGGGCAACAGTTGAATAGCAGGATAGAAAAAAAAAAGTACCTCACGCTTGTTGAGTGCATTTCTTAGAATGAATAAAGAGCCTCTTTATAGACAGTAAAATTAAGTTATGATACTACTTATTATTTGGATTTGAAGTGTCCCCTGAAAAATGATTTCCAGTAAATATTTGATTAAATGCATACAAAGCAATATGATAATTCATTTTCCCACATTAGCATAAAGATTTTTTTTTTAATGAAATTCACATCCTATACCCCTCTACTACTGAAAAAACCCAGTCACTTCAGTCGTTTACTAAAAGGCCTGTTTTCTCACATGGGACCCCCTGCTCACTCATGAACAGATCAGCAGTTTGTATTCTGATGCTTCAAGGGGAAAGGGCAGACCCTTGAACCAGTGCTTCTGGCCAGTATTTACCTTTAATAATTTAAACTTCCAAATGTTACCACTACCTTAGCTTCACTATCCCTCCATACTTCACCATCCCGAATGAGTTTTATTTCAGTTACAAAATTGAGAAAACTGTAAAGACCAGAAGAATTGGCCTTTGCTTCATCTGCCTAACCAAAAATTTTTTAAATAAAAAAGTCTCATTTGGCTCTAGTTATGTAAAGAAGAAAGGGGAAGGGGGAGAGGAAAGCAGATTTTCCTTGGTCCATTTGTTCTACACAAAGATGGTCTTTTAGTACCAGCCTGTGTCATTTCTCAGGGTTGGTAAAGAGGGGATTTCAGTTTCGGTACTTTCATTTAGAAAGATAATCCTCCTCAACTTGCATTTGTTAAATATAAAATGTGGACCAATAGAAGCAGATTCATTTGGTCATCGAAACTTGATTCCAGAAAAGAGTTATAGCAAAATGGTACAGAACATCCAGTACAACTCATAACACTTGCCAGTGTGCCTCACTGTTCCAAATAAAGCAAATTGAATAGTATTTCCATTTTTGATGGCCCTTTTGATAGCTCTCTCAATGCTCTTAAAGCTGACCTTGAAACAGCCTGGGTCAGGAAACTTACAGAAGTCAGAAATGAGAACTTAGAGAATACTTGGTTTGGGAAAAGTGAGTGGTGTCTGGCATTGGTTCTTTGTAAAACCAGCCAGTTTCACCTGTGGGCTCCAGGACACTCCCTCAGGCTGAACCTCAGATGCTGAGTAGGACGGAACATTTGCTGCTCATAGGTCAGATTAACATAGTTGAGAAAAACTCTAGTGCTGTAGCAAGAAAGCTTGGTTATTGCCTGGAAGACCCGACTGGGGTACAGCCTGCCTATTTTAGGTCTGTGTTGCCCTATTTCTAGATGTAGAGTCATAATTTTCATAAACAATACTAACCCTCTATGTGAAACCACTATTCATGATTAGTGTTGAACTTGTCATACAGGAAGAGGCCTGTGACATGATCAGATTCCTGGAAAGTTCATATCAGAATATAACAGACCCAGCAGGAGCAGGGGGGAATGAATGTTTAGGGACAAAGCAGAATCTGGTTGAATGGTGGGTCATTGTGTGGAGACTGGAATCTCTGTCCCTTGGCTTGTTCTGTGGAGAGCTAAAACAAGCAGGGAGGTGGAGATGAAGTATTGGTTCAAAAGTGGCGAAGGGAAATTTGAACTGATCTTGATCTGTGGTGTCTGAATCAGAACTTACTATTAAAAAGGGACCAACTCCAAGGTAATTGGATTTGTCTCTCCAACTGCTTCTGCCAGCATGTTTCAGAAACTCCAAGTTCTTATTGCAGGCAGGAAAAATGCAGAATTTAAAAGCACATTCCACCTTTGCGAAGTTTACCATCCCTCTAGGTCCCACCCTCCAGGTGTCTAAATACTGTTGACAGCTATTGAAAGGGAAAGTCATTTGGCTTAATATCTGTCCCTTGCATCTCTCTTTTTTGTTAAATAATCCTCATAACCATTCTAATTCCCTTTTATTTTAGTGCTTTTGAGGGACATGCTAGTGTGGACCTTAGCTTGGCTTTTACTTTGTTCTGTTTTACCTATAGGTTCTTTATACAAGTTTGTGCAGGTTTTGAAAGTAACTAATCTAGTTGTAAGTTGGGAAAATCCTGCAAATGTCATTCTAAAGGAAAATGTAATTTTTTTTTCACATAGCTAATTTAGACCTGAGGCTATGGTTGTAAGAAATTTACTTTCTCATCTCTGGGGCTATTTTTTGCTTGCTATTAAACATTCACATGATTTGTACAAACCCAACTATAAAAAATTCATCTTTGAAATAGTTGGGGAAATCTGAATATCAACTGGGCCATTAGATTATATGAAAGAGTTACTGTTAATTATTTAGATATGATAGTGCATAGTGGGACTATATTTTTAAAATTTCTTTTTAATTGTAGATACATACTGAAATATTTGTGGTTAAAATAGCATTATGTCTGGTATGGGATTTGCTTTAAAATAATTCAGCACCCCAAAAAGTGACTGGGATGGGGATAGGGGAGGAAATAGATGAAATCAGAAGAGTTAAAAAAAAAAAAAAGACATTAGTTTTTACTGGGAGATGGGTTCATTATAGTAGTCTTTCCTACTTTTGTGTATGTTTGAAAATTTCTATTAAAATAAAATTTTAATTTTCTAATTTTAAATATTTAAAGAATAAATACAACATTCAGAATATCTGAATACAAATATGTATTATGACTAACCTAAATTGTGATACTGTCAAATGTATCTCACAAGTATCTGAGTTACTAAATTTAGTTATTAAAATTGTAAATCCAAATAAGCACCCTAGACATAAATAGATGTTATTAGCTGTGATAAATGATGTTTTTAAGCTCCAGCCATGTGTTAGAACTTTTACAAAGTAGGGGGAACAAGGATAATGTGGTCTGCAGCCGGTAAGGAGTCCCCAGCCTAGGGCAGAAGTCAGACACATAAACAGATAAGCGTATGCAGGATGCTCTGTAATAAGTGAGGTGAGTAAAGGATTCTATGAGACCACCAAAGAGGGGCAACTGTCCTGGCACGGTGGGAGGCAGAGGCCACTGTTTGACAGAAGGCTTCTGGGAGAAGCAGAGTCTTTGTACAGGATTTCTCCAACATGCAGTACATACAGTGTGGGATGTTGATAAAATGCAGGTTGTGGTCCAGTAGGTCTGGGGTGAGCTTGAGCTTCTGCATTTCTAACAACCTTCTAGGATGCTCAAGCTGCAGGACCACATGTTGAGAGTGAGGTGTTAGATGTTAGGGTTCGGTGTGGGCAGAAGGGTTTTTGAGGTAGAATACTTTGCACTGAAGCATATACAATGGTAATTTCCAACAAGTCAGTGTTGCTGAGACACACATTTTAAGAAGGAAGGGGCAGGAATTGAAGTCTGAGAAGTAGTCTGGATCAGCTAATGGAAGGTGTTATGGTCTGGGTATAGAGCTTGGTCTTGATCCAGAAAGGATGGTCATGAGGCTAAGGGTAGAGCTGTGTAACTAAAGAAGACGTCTCTCCATAGCTTCTTTTTTTTTTTTTTTTTAATTTGTTATTAATTTAAAAAAAATTACAAGAAACACAAACATTCCCAACACATACACTCAGCAATTCACAATATCATCACACAGTTGCATATTCATCATCATGATCATTTCCCAGAACTTTAGCATCAATTCAGAAAAAGAAATAAAAAGACAACAGAAAAATATAACAGAGGGAAAAAAATTTTACATGCCATACCCCTTACTGATCCCTTTCATTGATCACTAGCATTTCAAACTAAATCTATTTTAACATTTGTTCTCCCTATTATTTATTTTTATTCCATATGTTCTACTCATCTGTTGACAAGGTAGATAAAAGGAGCATCAGACCCAAGGTTTTCACAATCACACAGTCGCATTGTGAAAGCGAAATCATTATACATTCATCATCAAGAAACATGGCTACTGGAACACAGCTCTACATTTTCAGGCAGTTCCCTCCAGCGTCTCCATTACATCTTGGATAACAAGGTGATATCTACTTAATGCGTAAGAATAACCTCCAGGATAACCTCTCGACTCTGTTTGGAATCTCTCAGCCATTGACACTTTGTCTCATTTCACTCTTCCCCCTTTTGGTCGAGAAGGTTTTCTCAATCCCTTGCTGCTGGGTCTCAGCTCATTCTAGAGTTTTTCTCAATCCCTTGATGCTGACTCTCAGCTCATTCTGGGATTTCTGTCCCACACTGCCAGGAAGATCCACACCCCTGGGAGTCATGTCCCACCTAGACAGGGGGAGGGTGGTAGTCTGCTTGCTCTGTTGGCTGGAGAGAGAGGCCACATCTGAGCAACAAAAGAGGCTCTCTTGGGGGTGAATCTTAGGCCTGAATTTTAAGTAGACTTGACCTATCCTTTGTGGGGTTAAGTTTCATATGAACAAACCCCAAGACTGAGGGCTCAGCCTATAGCTTTGGTTGTCCACACTGCTTGTGAGAATATCAAGAATTCAGCTTGGGAAAGTTGAGTTTTCCCCCGTTCTCACCATTCCCTGAAGGGGACTTTGCAAATACTTTTCCACTCACTGATCAAATCACTCTGGGATTCAGCAGGGCATCACCTGGACAAACCAACAAAATCTCATGTCCTATACAAAGTTCCATGTACTTAAGGTGTTCAATCAACTATCTACATAAGTTATATTAGGAGATGCACTAGTCAAAGTATAGATTTGTACCAAATATTTTTTGCTTTAGTCTCACACATTAGTTGAAATTTTTAAATATTAAGTACCATCTATTTTCAGCACACTGCAGTAATGACATTCTTTTGTTCTTCCTCATGCAAAAACATTTTTTAAATTTGTACATTTAGTCACTATCATTATACACTCTAGGCATTCCTAGATTACACGATCTCAATCTTTATCATCTATCTTTCTTTGTGATTTCATTTATGCCCCAGCCCTCCTCCCTCTATCATTCTCGTATGCAGCTTCATTCAGTGTTTTAACATAATTGTATTACAGTTAGGTAATATTGTGCTGTCCATTCTGAGTTTTTATATTCAGTCCTGTTGCACAATCTGTATCCCTTCAGCTCCTATTACCCAATATCTTACCCTATTTCTATCTCCTGATGCTCTCTGTTACCAAGGAAATATTCCAAGTTTATTCACTAATGTCAGTTCATATCAGTGAGACCCTACAGTATTTGTCCTTTTGTTTCTGGCTAATCACACTCAGCATAACGTCCTTAAGGTCCATTCATGTTGTTACATACTTCATAACTTTATTCTTTCTTACAGCTGCGTAATAGTCCATCTTATGTAAATGTCACAGTTTGTTTAGCCAACTGTCTGTTGATGGACATTTTGGCTGTTTCCATCTCTTGGTATATTGTAAATAATGCTGCTATAAACATTGGTGTGTAAATGTCCATTTGTTTCCTTGGCCTCGTGTCCTTTGAGTAGAGACAGCATGTAGATGGGTCCTGTTTTTTAATACATTCTGCCAGACTACGTCTTTTGATTGGAGAGTTTAATCCATTAACATTCAGTGTTATTACTGCATGGGTAGTACTTTCTTCTACTATTTTGCCTTCTGGATTTTGTATGTCGTATCTAATTTTCCTTCTTTTTACCTTTACTCATAGTCTTCCTTTCTACACTCTTCTCCACACCACTCTCTTCTGTCTTCGTGTTTGTCTCTAGTGTTCCCTTTAGTATTTCTTGCAGAGGTGGTCCCTTGGTCACAAATTCTCTCAGTGATTTTTTGTCTGAAAATGTTTTAATTTCTCTCTCATTTTTTTAAATAGTATAACTATTTTTCTATTTATTTGAAGCAGAGTAAAAAAAAAAAAAAAGGTACACTTTGGGAATTCAGTGGCACAAGTACACTGCCAGAACTTGAGGGACATTATACATTTAAAAAAAAAAAGAAAAAAAATTCTCCTGTTTCAAACACTGCATTACATAATTATACCTGCCCAAACAGACCATTTACAAATATTAGGTCAATAAACTGCTAACATCCATAAAAAGGTAAGCTTTCTTACTAAAATGCAAGAATTTAAAAGGTTGGTATCTAAACAAGAAAAAACAAAACAAACTGGAATGAAAGCTAGATATCACATCTAAAATCGGGGTTTTTTGTTTGGGCCTTCATATTCTTCTCTCCCCCTACCATATCCTGCTGGAGTTCCAGGCCCCATTCCTCTAGGACCCTGTCCACCCACAGGCCCCGCACCTCCCTGCCCAAAGCGCTCAGTACGCATGTCGCTTCCCATCATGGAACCACTCATCGCTGCTGGTGGAACTCCAGGATTGGCTTCATAACCTATGCCACCACCACCACCTAGAGGTGGAAATTTCTGGCTTCCTGAACCATAGGGATCTCCCATGTTCATTGCTCCTCCACCACCCATTCTCATGTCTCTTTCTCTTGGATCCATGTATCCCATCCGGTTGTAGCTTTCCTCTCTTTGGCATCTCATTTGTTCTTCCATCTCACAATGACGAATCATCATCTCTTCTTCCCTTCTACGTCGTTCCTCCTCTTGCCTCAACTGCATTTCTTTACGTTTCTGCATTTCTTGATTCTGAAGTTCTTCCATGCGTCTTAATTCTTTCTGGCGTCTCATCAGATCTTGACGTAAAAGATTTGCCTGATGCTCGTGATAGGCATCTTCCATCTCACTTTCCAATTTGTCCTTTGCATCTTTCATGTTTTTTTCAACTTGTTCCCTCTGCTGTTTTTCCATTTCATCCAAGGACTTCCAATGCTGAGAATGTTCATACTCAAATGTGCCATGCTGGGCAAAACGAGGAGGTGTTTCTCTCTCCTTCTGATACATTGGATTCTTCTGTGCAAGTTTTTCAGGAAGACCATCTTCATCATCTAATTGTTCAAGTGGTTCAACAATAACTGGTCAAGGAGTTGTTGTCAGTAAGAAAACGCCTTCACTGCATCATTCAAATGCTTTTCATGCTGCTGGTTTAGAAGCAAATTCAACAATGCCTTTCCCTGTAGATCTTCCACGATCATCCACAATTACAACAGCCCTTTCAATAGGACCAAACTGGCTAAAGGCTTCTTCCAAAAGTTCATTGGAAACATAAGGAGAAAGATTACGAACGGAAAGGGCAGCCGCATGTGTCGCAAAGCGAACCCGAAGCTGTCTACCTCTCATGGGTGTATCATCAAGTTCAGCTTTGGCAATTTCAGCCAAGGCTCTAGAGTCAAGTTTAATAAATCCAAATCCTTTGCCTTTGTTGATAAAAACTTCTCCTGGTTCTCCATATTTAGCAAACAATCTTTTGAATTCATCCTCTGTGATATCAGCAGGTAGATTACCAACAAACAACCGACAGCGCTTTGTGTAGGTTTTCTCTCCAGGCCTCCTCAAGAGAGACAAGTTGGCTTTAAATCCCTCGGAATTGGAGATCTTCTCTTCACTGCGGCCTCCTGGTCCGCCAGACGGGGGGCCCTGATGATGTTGCTGGTGGTAGGGTGGGTGATGCTGCCGGCCCCCGCGAGGCTCACCGCCACCTCGGTGCGGCGGCTTGAGGTGGCCACCAGGAGCGCTTAGGCCCGGGCCACCTCCAGGCTTCGGCCCGCCTAGCATCTTGCCCCCTTCGGGGCCGCCGGGTCCCGGGCCTAAGCAGGGCCCGGGATCCGGGCCTCCTGCGGGCAGAGGTGGCGGACCCCCTGTTTGAGGGGGAGTGGTTGGGATGCCACTACTCGGCGGTGTGGCAGGAGGGGCCCCGGGGGGTGCCGAAGTGACGGCAGGCGGTGGAGTCGGGGTGGGGCCTGGCCCTGGAGGGGCCACAGAGGTCGGGGGAGTGGCGGGCGGAGCCGAACCGGAGGCCAGTGGAGCATTGCCTACTCCAGGAGCAGGCCGGGTCCCTGAGGAACGACAGGCTTAGAAGAGTCCTGTGGCGGAGGCTGCTGATGCGGCTGTTGATGCGGTTGCTGATGCGGTGGCTGCGGCTGTGGCAGCGGCTGCTGCAGCGGTGGCTGCTGCTGTTGTTGATGAGGAGGCGGTGGCGGGATCTGGGGCTTGGGACCACCCTGGCCAGTCCCGGGACCCATGGGCCCGCGGTTATGATTGAGGCCCATGCCAGGCGGCGGAGAGCGGAAGTCGTGGAGGCCGCCTCGGCCGCCGCCTCCTCCATGCCGGTGGAAGCCACTGCTGCCACCACCGCGACTTCGGAACTGATCCCAAGACATATCTGTGGTCAAGGGGCGGTCGAGGCAGAAGCGAAGAAGACGCTCAGGGAATGTGGAGGCCACTTTGCTTCACACAAAATGGCGAATGACACCGGCCCTCCCTCATTTTTGAAGGACAGTTTTGCTGGATATAGAATTCTTGGTTGGCAGTTTTTCTCTTTTAATAATTTAAATATATCATCCTACTGTCTTCTCGCCTCTGTGGTTTCTGCTGAGAGATCTACGTATAGTCTTATGTGATGGTTTGCTTTTCTCTTGCTGCTTTCAAGATTCTCTCTTTCTCTTTGACCTCTGACATTCTGATTAGTAAATGTCTTGGAGTATGTCTATTTGGATCTGTTCTCTTTGGGGTACGCTGCACTTCTTGGATCTGTAATTTTAGGTCTTTCATAAGAGTTGGGAAATTTTCAGTGATAATTTCCTCCATTAGTTTTTCTCCTCCTTTTCCCTTCTCTTCTCCTTCTGGGACACCCACAACACGTATATTCGTGCGCTTCATATTGTCTTTCAATTCCCTGAGTCCCTGCTCATGTTTTTCCATTTTTTTTCCTGTAGTTTCTGTTTCTTGTCGGGTTTCAGATGTTCCGTCCTCCAGTTCATTAATCCTATGTTCTGTCTCTCGAAATCTACCATTGTAGGTTTCCGTTGTTTTTTTCATCTCTTCTACTGTGTCTTTCATTCCCATAAGTTCTGTGATTTGTTTTTTCAGACTTTCAGTTTCTTCTTTTTGTTCTTTCCTTACCTTCTTTATATCCTCCCTCAATTCATTGATTTGGTTTTGATGAGGTTTTCCTTGCCTGTTCGTACATTCTGAATTAATTGTTTCAGCTCCTGTATGTCATTTGAATTGTTGGTTTGTTCCTTTGACTGGGCCATATCTTCAATTTTCCTAGTGTGATTTGTTATTTTTTGCTGGCATCTAGGCGTTTAATTATCTTAATTAGTTTATTCTGGAGATTGCTTTCACTTCTTTTATCTAGGGTTTTCTTGCTGGATGAATTTGTTGTCTATCTGTTCTTTGACATTCCATTCAGCTTTATCTGGACCTTTAGCTTAAGTTTTGTTTAACAGAGAAGAATTTTTCAGCTCTTGTTTTCTTGTTTCTTGCCCTGCTTGTGTGGTGCCTTCCCCCACTACACACACTTAAGAAGGTCTACTTAGATATTTTAGACCCCAGCCAGATTTTCCCAGACCAAACTGGCCTCCTATCAGGAGGAAAGAGTCACCTGCATCGGTTTTCCCTGAGGGTGAGACCCAGCAGGTTGAAAGACTTTCCTGTGAAGTCTCTGGACTCTGTTTTTCTTATCCTGCCCAGTATGTGGTGCTTGTCTGATTGCAGGTCCCACCAGCATAAGAGGATGCAGTACCTTTAACTCTGGCGGACTCTCCCTGCTGGGGGCATGGTGGAGACAGAGGAGAGGTTGTAGGCTAGTTTTTAATGGCTTCAAATTACCAAGCCCTAGGGTCTGAATTCCTTGATGGAGGGATTCCACCTGGGTGGGGCTTCACTCCTCCCCTGGGGAAGGCACAGGCTCCAGATAAGCTCCCCAAAGAGCTCACTTCTGCCTATGCCTGGGGCAGTTGCAGCCTGAAAAGTCCTGCCACTGTATCCAGAGGCAGTCAAGCCTTTGTAGATACACAGCCACAAAAACCTCTGTTTCCTTCTTTTTTTTTTTTCCCCCTTTTCTGTCAGTCCTGCCCCCTTGGCTCAGGGGCAAAAATGAGCAACCTCCGTTTTGATCAGGTTCACCTAAGCTGGGGGCCTATTTTTAGTAGTCAGAATTTGTTAATTAGTTCCACAATTGGTGTTTGATTGTGCCCAGTCCCTGCTGCTGGTAAAGTCCTTTCCTTTCCCCTCTGGGAAGCGGCCTGTAGGGGAGGGGCGCTGGCCGCTGCAGCTTTGGAAACGCATGGTTCTGGGGGGTGCTCGCAGCTGGTCCAGCTGGTCCAGACTGGGATATGCTGTGTGTCTGGTCACTATCGTGGCTCTGGGAGCTGTTCTATACTGTTTCTGGTTATTTAGTAGTTTTTCTGGAGGACGAACTAAAATGCGCACGTTGTTAAGCTGCCATCTTGACCCGGAAGTTCTCCATAGCTTCTTAAGCATCTGTGTTAGGGATCTGGAGTGATTTTTTTCTCTTTAAATCCACAAGAAATTGTCTAGTGATTGTAGCATTCACATAGACCAACCCTGAAAGGAAATCAGCACAAGCACCTCTGCAATATGGAACCTTGAGTCAGTCTCATTCTGTGACCCCACCGCTCAAGTTCCTTCTAATTACATGATACCCTGACCTTGTTAAAACAGATTTGCTTTCTCTAAGCTATTAGTATTTACCTTACAAAATACAGCCAAAAAAAAAAGAAACAAGATTTGAAAGCCTTCCATTATGTTCCCCAATAAGAGATGTAAAAGCTGTGTTAATAGTTTGTGTGAAAGGTCAAGAGCCCTTTGCCAGAGGTAGTCAAGGCATCTCAGTTTTAGAAAGTGTTTTGTTACTGTCAGCATTTTATGCATTTTAATGTCAACACTGGATTTTAGTATGTTACAGCCATTATTGAGTGCCTAATATATACAAAGCACTTATAGTCACATTCTTTTATTTAATTTTTTCAGCAATCCTATGATACAGATTGTATGTCTGCTCCTTCCTCCCATTTCTGATGAGGAAACTGAGGCTAAGGGTAGTTAAATGATTTGGTAAGGATTACACTCAGAGCCAAGCAGAATTTGAATTTAGGATTCTTAATAGCAAGTCCAGTGCCCATTCCTTCCAGTACTGGAGAAAAGCTTCATGTCCTTTATTTCCTTAAAAATAGGGGTCCTGGGATGTTTCCAGGCTACTGTTGAGGTCATTCTTCAGAACTTTCTTTGTGGATTGTTTGGGAATTAAAGTTTGAAATCCTGATAGTATGCCAAATTATTAAGATTGCCTTTTTTGACATTGTGAAAACCAAAGGATTAACTCAGTGGCGACAGAGGGTCTGTAGTTCATGCTGTTAGCTTTAAGTAATTTCTTTTCTTCTTTGGCTTTGGGAAATCCCAAGTCCCAGGAGTAAAGCAGGCTGAGACGGTATCCAGGAAGCATTTATCGGATAGCAGAGCTGCTCTGTAGAATGCTGGTCTGTCTCCACGGGTGTTCCCAGCCCAGCTGTTCTCAGCTGGGAAAGGGCTCCCCATGGTTGGACCCTTGGCATGAAATCCTACATCAGCAGCTTTGTCTGGGCCTCAGGATCTCCCCCATCACCATTTCTGCGTTGCTGTAGGCTGAAGTTCATCTTCTCTAAAAACACTGCATCTCTGTGCATCATTTATACTTTACAGCTAAAGCAAACCTCAAGCTTTAGCCAATAGCCAAAACAATATTGAAATGAACATTAATAGTATAAATTATGCAGACTAATTTGTCCCCTCTGGGCCTCTATCTTTCTATTACAATTACTTGGTGTTTTATTTTACTTGAAGCCAGTGAGACTGCTCAAATTAACATTGTCAGAATACTGTTTTATATTGTTTATTCTCAGTTTTTGTGAGTAGTTAGTAGAGTTTTCCTAACTAGACTGAACTGTTCAAAGATAGAAGTAGTGGTAGCTCTGGAATTTCAGTATAGGAGAGCTTAGGATAGAAAGGGGCACCCCAGGATTTCTCTTGAAGCTGCATATGCCTAGCAGGTACACTGATTTTTCCTGGACTGTTTCTTTGTTGAGGGTTACTGATGGAACCTCTGAGGCTCTATCCCCTCACACCACCCTGTGGCTGCCACTGAAAGGGACTGTATATTTCAACAGTCTTCCTCAAGAGCTAGCACAGTGTAGGTGTTCAATAAAAATTCTTTGTTAATGACATGATGCTGTATCTCTTCTGATTGGAGACAACACAAGCTAGTGGAAAGAATGTGACATGAGAGTCACACTGACTTAGGTTTGGATTATCACTTACTTTGTGGCTTTAGGCAAAAGATATCCCTCTAAGATTTGGTTTCTTCATCTGTGTTTTCCTCCCAGGGTTATTTTTTTTAGATTAAATTAATAAAATGTTTAAAACCCTAAGTCCAAGATCTCGCATTTGGTAGGCATGAAAGTACCTGCTGGTATCACAGTGGCCAATGCCACTGTGAATGGGCTACCCTTTGAATGTTTCTGCGATCTAATTCCTAAAATGCATTATTCATAACTATTTTACTTCTGTCTATTCTTTTTTCTCTGACTGACTTTGGAGCTTGGTACCATGCCTCAGCTTCTGTTGTGACTGTTCCCTTGGGGGCATGGCTTTGGATTCCAGGAACACAAGAGGCCCCACATTTGTTCTCTCTTTCTTTTTTTTTTTTTTTAAGTGTTTCTCCCTACATATATGTATTTTTATATCTGTGCACACACAAATATGCAATATGTATATCATGGGGAATTTTGTTCAGAACTTTTTTGGGGGGGTGTGGGGATGGGGGTGTTTTAGTTTGCTAATGCTGCCGGAATGTAATATACGAGAAATGGGATGGCTTTTAAAAAGGAAATTTATTAAGTTACAAGTTTACAATTCTAAGGCCATAAAAATGTCCAAACTAAAGCATCCAGAGAAAGATGCCTTGACTCAAGAAAGGCCAAAGTCTGTCCCATGGGAAGGCACATGGCTGGCATCTGCTGGTCCTTGTGACTGGTTATGTTGCCTCCTGCTTCTGATGCTAGCAGCTTCTTCTCTAAGCATTTGTGGACATTCTCTTAATTCTTCTGGGACACAGCTCAGGGTTCTGGCTTGCATGGGAAGGCACATGGCAACATGTGCTGGGCTCTGCATCTCCAAATATCCATGTCTAGGCATCTGCTCTCTCTGTTGGCACTCTAAACATCTCCAAATATCTGTCTCTTTGTGGGCTCTGAAGCGACTGTTCTCCAAGCATCTGAGCTTCCTCCGAAATATTCCCCCTTTTAAAGGACTCCAGTAAACTAATCAAGACTCACCTTGAATGGGTGGAGTCATTTCTCCGTCTATCAGAAAGGACACACCAACAACTGGGTATATCACATCTCCATGGAAATAATCCAATCAAGGTTTCCACTCTAAACAATAGGTCTGCCCCCTACAAGAGTCGATTAGGAAAGAAAAAATTACTTTTCTGGCGTACAAGCACAAGACGCATGGGCCAGGAATTGAACCTGGGTCTCCCACATGGTGGGTGAGAATTCTACCACTGAATTACCAGTGCATCCTCCTACATTTGTTTTTGTAATGCAGCTTCATGATTTCAAGTCCTGTGTGCACTTGACTACCCATTGTTTTTGGTAGCGGATATTATTTAATTTTCCATTAAAAAAACACTTTCTGAACCAAATGGATACTGTCCTCAGTGATAGTATGATATGTCATATCAGTATGATAGACATACTGAATTTCCAAAATGTTCTAAAGCACTATTGTATGAAGGATACTAATAGCTTAAAAAGGGAAAATCACTCAGATCAGTAGAGATGATTTGGCTGAAAATCTTCGCATTGGCCCTTGCTAGGGCCTGTAAGAAATATGCACATAAGAAATGGTCCCTACCCTCAATTTTATGATGTAATTAGGAATCTGAGTAATAGATTGGAGACCAGCCCATCAATTATATAAATAAGTGTTGAAATTGTGTGGTACAATGCTGTGAGTTTTTAAAGATGAGCGGGCTCAATAAGGGTTGTGGAGGCTGGGGGGAGAGGCCTTATGAAGAAAAGTAGATGGGAGCTACATAGGTCAGGGGACACCATGACAGTGGTATGGAGGAAGGGCTCAAGATTGGTATGCGCGTGGGTTAGGGTCCAGGCTGTTTGTGGTAGAGGAGTGGACGAGAAGAACCAAATCAGACCTTGAAAGTCAGAGTTGATTAGGAGTGACATACAGAAAGACATATTTTATGAAGATGGGTCTGGTGGATCAGAGGAAGGAAGTTTGGGGAGGAGAGAATGGGTATAGGGTCCAAATCCAGGGGATACGAGCCTGAACCATTATGGCAGCAGTAAGAAAAGGCAGAAAGGGTTAAATCTAATATGCATTTAAAAAGAAGACAGAACTTGATGACTAGTGGAATATATAAGGGATGAAACAGCAGAAAGGATAAAAGTTGACTCTCTGGTTCATTGCATGGGGTATTTGTGGTGTCCCTGAAAAAAAAGTTCAAGTCAACAAACCAAGCTCTTCTTCCCAGGGGTATATCTATGTTATTCTTCCTACACTTGTACTGAACTTTAGTCAAGGTGTTTCAGTTGTCTATTGCTGCATAACAAGCCACCTCAAAACTTAGTGGCTTAAAACAATGACAGTTTATTATTTCTCCTGATTTGGTTGTTTGGCTTAGTTTCACCTGTGCTCAATTAGTTGAGTAAATTCATCTAATTGTTCTGCTGGGGCTGGAATGTCCAAGATGACTTGAGGCCTCTAGCCAGTGACCTCTCTTTCTGACAGGTTATTCATTCTTCTTATATGGTGGCTGGCTTCCAAGAGAGAGCCGCATAAGCTGCCAGTCCTCATAAGGTATGAACTCAGAAGCCTACCACATTGTCTTAGACAGAGCACCTTTCAAGTCCAGCCCAGATTCAAAAGGAGGGGAAATGGAGTCCAAGACTTGAAGTGGAGAGAAATTGCTGGGGCCTTTGGACATTGCCACATTAAATAGCCAGAGATTAAATTTCAGAGAAGGGACTACTGCTGTGATGTATCCATGTCATTTAGGGATCTGGACCCTTAGGTAATCTTGCTACCTTCCCCTAAAGGTTGTTTCATGGAGGAGAAAATTCCATGCTTATTCATTTCCTTGGGCAAGTTGGTATCAGACTCAGAGGCATGAGTAAGGCGGTTTGAAGAATCAGAGTGACTGAAATGGAAATTTTATGTTTAGAAATGAAGTTCTAGGGTGGCCACGGTGGCTCAGCAGGGAGAGTTCTTGCCTGCCATGCCAGGGACTTGGGTTTGATTACCAGTGCCTGCCCATGCAAAAGTAAATAAATAAATAAAGTTCTAGGGGTAGGATGGGGATATAATGTTTTAAGGACTTAAACTAAAAGATGGACAGCTGTCAGAACAGAGGTTGCAGAAGGACAGGACAGGTACAATGTGCTCATGGTCACAGGGTGAGTGTGGGTGAATGACATTTAACCCATCAGTGCTTGGAAGGAAGTAATCTATCAGTATTGGTCCTTGTCTTTCCATAAGAATTCTTCCCCCACAGACTTAGTTCTGGTTTCCATGGAGTGTAGAAATCAGCTACTGAGGCCCCCTGGGGCAAAAGATGGTGCTGACACATGAGTTAAAGAACATTTAAAATAAGCAGAAAAGTTTCTGAAGAAACAGAGTTCATTTACAAGAAAAAATAAAAGGAGTTCTGCAGAGCCAGGACAAGAGTTTTCAAAACTCAGAACAAGTATTTTGCTTCTAGTTTCAAAAAGCAAGTATCCCAAATCTGAGCAGGGCACTGGAATAGAAAACACAGTAATAGAAGTCCGTAGTGCCTGCCCTACTCTCTGTTTTTGACAGGAATTGTTTGGTTACCAGGAATAGAACTAATTTAAGCTAACTTGAACAAAAGGGATTTATTGGAGATCTATTAGGGGTATATCACAGAACCCAATCTCTGTCTCTAGAACAAATGTACCCACTCTCACCATATCTCTCTAGGGCCAGACAGTCTCCCATCTCTGCCTTTCTAGCAACATAGAATCAATTCTTCTTTGTAGAACAGCTTACTCATTACCTCTTGTGACCCAAACATGGTTAGTTGCCTTAATCCCTACTTGACAGATCCCTATTCATCCCATATTTATAGTTCACTAGCTGGAATCTAAATTCCAGATTCCTGGAAGAGAGATTCTGACAGTCCAAGCATAAGTCAACTATGGCCAGAGAATGGGGTCCCTAGGCTTGTCCCCATCCAGCAGCAGTTATGGGAGCAGATTCTCTGAGAAAGTGCTGAAGGTAAATAAATAGGCCTCAGAAAAGAGCCATCAGCATGTAGGCCCCATGGATGTGTGTGTACTGCCTTCATAATAAAACTGCAGTTATATCCGAAAGTGCTGGTGTTCAGTAAGCCCTCCAGGTTACTTCCTAGCAGTTCCTTGTGATGGTCAAAGAACAATAGTTCTCATTTAATCTGAATGGAATATCTCCCCTTCACCCACTTCTTATCTCAGTCAGGAACTCTGAGCATCTGAAGGCAATGTTGGTATTTATCTGTCATGAGTTTTAAAGCCTCAACTATGATAAACAAGGGGTCCATTTGTATTTTAAGATGATTTTTTAAAAATTGAAAGTGATGAAGCCTCTTTGGTAAGAGAAAAAAAATGCATGACCGAGCCACAAAGACTTTAAAGTGGCCTTGAAAGTGCAAAAGAATTTGAGAACAAATATCCTTTTTCAAATGGACTTTTCCTCCTTGCTTCTGGGAAGAGCCAAGGGTGGGCCACGGTCTGGAAATCCACTCAGTTGACCAGTAATGCTTTTGAAGATTACATGACGTGTCTCCTGGGGCGAGACATCTAGCCACACTTTCCAGGACAAATCAGAGAGCAGCCAGTTCCCCTCCAAGGCTAACCACTCTCTCAGAGGCTTCCCTTGTGGTGCCCAGAGCATGAAGGAAGAATCATGTTTGAGAATTAAGTCTTTAATCTCAGGGAGTCACTTTTCTGTCCAGTTCCCCAGACCAGCCCTGTAAGAAAGAGGGGGAGGGACATGAAGGAGAAAGCCATGGCATGAAAATCTGCAACCTTGGAGCTCGCCCCTGCCCTCCAGTTCTGTGGGGTATGTCCCCATGCAAACCCCCTAACCTTGTTGAATTGTGGTTTCTTCTTTGTCAAATAGGAATAATATATGTCCTGACTTCCTCAAAGGGCTCTGAGTTTCATGTGAGATGCCTTATGGGAAAGTACACTGTATGCTATGCAGATGTATGAGATTACTATTTTAATATCAGGATCAAACAGTTTTCTGAGGTGGCTGCCTTTGGTTGTCTTTTAATTCAATGCTATTTTACTTTTATATTACTGAGCAAGTTATTCTTATTTGTGGTGAATAATAAAAGCCTTATTTTGTATAAAGATTTATTATGTTTATTCAGCCCAGGCCCTGTGGTATTGATTTTACTTAAATGATCTCATTTTAATTCTCACAAGAACGCTTTTGGGTTATGTATTCCCCAATGATGAAATTGAGCTTAGAAAGGCCATAGTGTAGGGCACAGAACTTGTCCTAGGTCTCTCTGACCCCAAAGCCCACATTTATGGTCAGTACAGTGTGCTGGCTGCTCCTGGACAAGTGATGAGTCCACCAGTGCCCTTCAGGATATTTCGAAGTTCTGGAAAGTGAGCATGCAAAATCTACCCCTGGGCTACAATATGAGTGGCAAAAAGTAGGGAGATATAGGCCCTTTCTCTTTTGGAAATTGTTTATTCTTACTTTTCATACAATTCTTTTTTTTTTTTTTTGGTTTTTAAAAATGGGAATTTAATAAGTTGGTAGTTTACAGTTCTAAGGCTGAGAAAATGTCCCACTTAAAACAAGTCTATAGAAATGTCCAATCTAAGGCATCCAGGGAAAGATAGCTTGGTTCAAGAAGGCCGATGTTCAAGAAGGCTCGATTCAAGAAGGCTTGGTTCAAGAAGGCCGAGCCAGGGTTTCTGTCTCATCTGGAAAGGCACGTGGCAAACATGGGTCATCTGCTAGCATTCTCTCCTGGTTTCCTGCATGAAGCTACCCAGGAGGTGTTTTCCTTCTTCATCTTCAAAGGTCACTGGCTGGTGGACTCTCTGCTTCTCGTGGCTACGTCATTCTCTGCTCTCTCAATCTCTCCTTTTTTCAAAATGTTTCCTCTTTTATAGGATTCCAGTAAACTAATCAAGATCCACCTGGAATGGGTAGAGACACATCTCCACCTAATCCAGCTTAACAACCACTCCTGATTGAGTCACATTTCCAGGGAAATGATCTAATTAAAGTTTCAAACATACAATGCTGAATAAGTATTAGAAGAAAAGGCCGCCTTTATACAATGGGATTAGGATTAAAACATGGCTTTTTTAGGGTACATACATTCTTTCAAACTGGCACACCTGTTGAAGGATAATTGGCTTATTTCCAGATTTTAGCGATTACAAATAAAGCTGTTATGAACATTGGTGTCCAGTCATACAATTCTTATGTGCTCCATAGTTTTGTTCTAAGCCTAAGAAGCAGCAAAGAGGATAAACAAAGACTACCAGACCCTGGAGTTAGTAAGAACTAGATGCTGTCTAAGACCTCTACAGTTCTAATGTTCTAAGGTTTTAACAGCCTTGATGGCAACCCAGGAGACAGAGTAACTATTAAAATCGGGCATAAGAACATAAAGAAAGCACACCAGTTTACATCCATTTGGTAAAATACATCTGATGACTTCAAGTCACCCAGAAAAGGTTTAACTAGGTTAAATGATGTTAAATTTAAGAAATACACAATGCATTTTTTAAAACTTTCAAGCAAAAGATGAAGGTAAAATTTTTAAGTTTAAAGTTTATCATAAACTTTATGGCATACCCAGTTATCTGGAATGGTATTTCTAGATAGTCAACGAGAGCAATAAGCAGGTGGTCAGAACCAGTGGTTATCAGCTTTAACTGGCTGTTGTTCTGCTTTCACTTCTAGTATGCCCTATGCCTTCAATGCTTCCTCAGAAGTACCTTTACCCACTCACCCTTGGTTTCCACTGGTAATGCGCAGCATGCTTGTTCCTTCAGCACATAGTCACAGAGCACCTGCTGGGAGATGGAAACATGCTAGCTCTGGGGATACGGTTCCCAGTATGCTGGACATACAGTCCTGCCCTCAAGTTGTTCCTCAGTAAATCAGAGAGACAAGTAGACAGGTGTTTAAAATCAAATGCAACTTAGGTTGCTTTAGATTCACACAGTATGGCATCTGACCCTTCAGATAGGTTAGATCAATTTGGCCGATACCATGATTGCACCCTTGTGAGAGTCCCTGGATCAAAGGACCCAGCTAAGGGGAAGGGAGATGGTAGGGATGGGGCTTCCCATGGGAAGTGATACTCAGGTTAACATCTCAAAGTGGGAAGAATATTCCAGGCAGAGGGAATAGCATATGCAAAATCCCAGAGGCCAGAAAACAAGTTGCAGTTGGCAAACTTATAAGTACACCATAATTTAATTTGACTTTAGTATGGTGTTTTACTTGCCTTGCTTCTAAAACAAATACCATACATTGGGTGGGCTTAACAAAAGGAATTTATTGGCTCATGGTTTCAGAAACTAGAAGGCTTGCTTCCTCCCAAGATTGGTATCTTCTGGCTAATTGGCAGTCTTTCAGTTACTTGGCTTTTCTGTCACACAGCAGTGCACATGGTAGCATCTTCTCCTTTTTCTGGGCTCTTCTGACTTCCATCTTCTGGCTGCTTCCTGTGGCTTCTCTCTCTGTGTCCAATTTCCTTTGCTTATAAGGACTTTAGCCATAGTGAATTAAGGCCCACCCTCCTTCAGTTTAGGCATGTCTAAACTAATAACATCTTCAAAGATCCTCATTACAAATGGGCTCAGATCCACAGGATCAGGGTTTAGAACTTGAATGTGCCTTTTGTGGGGAACATGTCCATCCCCACCATAAGAAATGTAAACCCAGAGGTAAAGAGAGGTCATATAGATTGGGGAGAGGAAGAGAAAGCGCAAATAGGCAGGGCCTAGTGTAACATGCGAAAAAGTTTGGACTTTATCCTGAGGGGCAAACAGCGAGCTTTGAAGGGTTTTAAGCAGGGCTGTGCATGCCTTTCCAACTCTGTTTCTTTTTCCTCCCCATCACTGGCCCTACTCGCTTCTTTTTTTGTTCCCGCATCCATGCAATGCCAAGGTCATTCTTGCCTCAGGCATTTGCACTTCCCATTCCTTCTGCCTGGAGTGTACTTTAAAAAGATTATTCTGGTTGCAGTGTGCTACCCAGAATAGAGGAGGGTAGGCCTAGAAAGGAGGAGATGGATTAGGAGGGTGATGCCATGGTCTAAGTGGAAGGGGATATAGCTTGAACTGTGGAAGTGGCAGCATGGATGGAGAGGCATGAGATATTTTAGTAGGTGGGATTGGTGTTGTATGACAAGTGGGTGAGTTGGGCAGTAAGGATGATACCCCAGGTGTCTGGTCTGGTGTTCAGTCGGATTAGAGCAGCAGCAGGGTGTGGCCTGATTCGCAGTTACCTTTCTCACCATGTGTTTAGGGACCACACTCCCCACTGGAACTGCCTAGATTTGCTTACCAAATTATTGAGTAGAGCTTATAGGTTCCAGCTGCATCAGTGTAACCCTTACCTTGTTTATGTCTTATCTTAGCATTTAGGATCATGTGCCTTGGGCACTCGATAAACTAATGCATAGTAACATGCTTACTTGTGAGTATAATGGAATAAATGAGACAAAAATCAGAGTAAATGGTTGAGATGATCGTGATCAAATAGTTCTTATTAAGAACCATTAAACATGTGGCTTGGCTTTCCAGATGCAATGTCCCTTTAACAATATCAGCTTATATCATATGACCCCAACTGAAAATGCCTAACTCACTGCAGTTGTTTAAACCCTAAAACCCAGATGTTCCCAAGTCAGGCCCCCAATGAACACTGGACTCCCACTGCCGAAACCTTTTCTGTTTACATTCGCTCCTATAGAGATTTGGTTTGTTTCTGAAAGATGCATTTTAGCATTTGTGTGGTGAGCCACATTTGTTATATTTGAACCATGTATGATGCAAGGGAGCTGGGAAACCACTTGCTTAGAGATGCAAGGGCAACCCTTTGAGTTAGCTGAACTAATTCCAGCCAATTTTAAATGAGCTGGTTAGATGGTGACAGAAATTTTTTAAAATGTCTTTATGTTGATAAAAATGTTAATATATAAAAATGTATTTATTTTTTCTTTTTATTTATTATTTTTTATTGTACAAAATAACATATATACAAAAAAGCAATAAATTTCAAAGCACACCAAAGCAGTTAGCTATAGAACAGATTTCAGAGTTTGGTTTGGATTATAGTTCCACAATTTTAGATTTTTCCTTCTGGCTGCTTCAAGACAGTGGAGACTAAAAGAAATATCAATGTAATGATTCATGAGTCACACTCATTTGTTAAATCCTATCTTCTCTTTTATAACTTTTCTTTCTCCTTTGATCTTTTTTTAAAATTATTTATTTTTTTATTGATACATAAGCACATACCATGTAATCATCCAAAGTATATACAAGTGGTTCACAATATCATAATATAGCTGTGCATGTATCATCACAATTGACATTTTTTTCTCTTCTGTGAAAAATAACATATATACAAAAAAACAGTAAATTTCAAAGCAAGTTTCAACAATTAGTTGTAGAACAGATTTCAGAGTTTGGTATGGGTTACAATTCCACAATTTTAGATTTTTCCTTTTAGCTGCTCTAAGATACTGGAGACTAAAAAAAAATATGAGTATAATGATTTAGCAATCATACTCATTTGTTAAACCCTACCTTCTCTATATAACTCCACTATCACCTTTGATCTTTCTCCCACTCTTAGGGGTATTTGGGCTATGCCCATTCTCACTTTTTCATGTTGGAAGGGGCTGTCAATAATATGGGATGGGGGGGGATCCAAGATGGCGGCTTAGTAAGGTACATGCGTCTTAGTTCCTCCGACTCCAAATCAACTAATAGGTGAACAGAAACAGTACAGAACAGCTCCCGGGGCTACAGCAGGGAATGGACACACAGCGTAACCCAGTCTGGGCTGGTTAGTCTGACTGCGAAACTCGGCTGCGGTGAGATCCCCGAGCGGCGGGCGATTTCCCGAGCAGCCGCAGCTGCGGCGGTCCGAGCTAATCCCTCCCTCCTTCCCGGGCTGGCTGAGGGACGCGGAGAGACAAGCTTCCCAGCCAAGGCGGCCGGCGCCACACTTTTGCGGGCAGCTTCGAGTCTCGGCTTCGAGTCCGCGACTACGAGTCTCGCATCAGAGGGCTATCCAAAGTCTGGGCTGGCAAGTCTGATTGCGAGACTTGGCTGCGGCGAGACCCCCGAGCAGCCGCAGCTGCGGCGGTGCGAGCTAATCCCTCCCTCCTTCCCGGGCTGGCTGAGGGACGCGGAGAGACAAGCTTCCCAGCCAAGGCGGCCGGCGCCACACTTTTGCGGGCGGCTTCAAGTCTCGGCTTCGAGTCCGCAGCTACGAGTCTCGCATCAGAGGGCTATACAAAGTCTGGACTGGCAAGTCTGACTGCGACTCTTGGCTGCGGCGAGACCCCCGAGCAGCGCGTGATTTGCCGAGCAGCCGCAGCTGCGGCGGTCCGAGCTAATCCCTCCCTCCTTCCTGGGCCGGCTGAGAGTATCGGAGAAGCAAGTTTCCCAAGCCGAGGCAGGCGGCGCCCTTCTTCTGCGGGCGGCTTCGAGTCTCGGCTTTGAGTCCGCGGCTACGAATCTCAGATCAGAAGGCTATCCAAAGTCTGGGCTGGCTAGACTGACTGCGAGACTCGGCTGCGGTGAGACCCCCGAGCGGCGCGTGATTTCCCGATCAGCGGCAGCTGCGGTGGTCCGAGCTACTCCCTCCCTCCTTTCCGGGCCGGCTGAGAGTATTGGAGAAGCAAGTTTCCCAAGCCGAGGCAGGCGGCACCCCTCTTTTGCGGGCGGCTTTGAGTCTCTGCTTCGAGTCCGCGGATACGAGTCTCGGATAGGAGGGCTATCCAAGCAGCGGTAGCCCCCCCCCACGGGAGGCTTCCAGGTCCGGTGGGGAATCCCCCAGGCCCGCTGCGGCCCGCAACCAGCCACAGGGTCCCCTCAAGCCGCGGCAGCTGACGCCCCTACCACGCGCGGCCCCTGAACCAACGGAGAGAATTGGATCCGAAATCCCCAGGCCACGGAGATCGGTGACTGGGGGAGACCCATTCCAAACACTTGAGACAAACGTGTGCCACGTGCGCCACATACTGGGCAAGATAAGAAAAACAGATCCCAGAGATTTCACAGAAAAATATTACAACCTTGCTGGGTCCAACACCAAGAGAAATCTGAATAAATGCCCAGACGCCAGCAGCAGAAGATAACTGTCCACGCTCAAAAGATTGAGAATATGGCTCAGTCAAAGGAACAAACCAATAGCTCAAATGAGACACAAGAGCTCAGACAACTAATGCTGAATATACGAACAGAAATGGAAAACCTCTTCAAAAATGAAATCGATAAATTGAGGGAGGACATGAAGAGGACATGGGCTGAACATAAAGAAGAAATAGAAAAACTGAAAAAACAAATCGCAGAACTTATGGAAGTGAAGGATAAAGTAGCAAACATAGAAAAAATAATGGATAGCTACAATGATAGATTTAAAGAGACAGAAGATAGAATTAGTGAATTGGAGGATGGAACATCTGAATACCAAAAAGAAACAGAAACTATAGGGAAAAGAATGGAAAAATTTGAACAGGGTATCAGGGAACTCAAGGACAATATGAACCGCACAAATATATGTGTTGTGGGTGTCCCAGAAGGAGAAGAGAAGGGAAAAGGAGGAGAAAAACTAATGGAAGAAATTATCACTGAAAATTTCCCAACTCTTATGAAAGACCTAAAATTACAGATCCAAGAAGTGCAGCGCACCCCGAAGAGATTAGACCCAAATAGGCGTTCTCCAAGACACTTACTAGTTAGAATGTCAGAGGTCAAAGAGAAAGAGAAGATCTTGAAAGCAGCAAGAGAAAAACAATCCATTACATACAAGGGAAACCCAATAAGACTTTGTGTAGATTTCTCAGTAGAAACCATGGAAGCTAGAAGACAGTGGGATGATATATTTAAAATACTAAAAGAGAAAAACTGCCAACCAAGACTCCTATATCCAGCAAAATTATCCTTCAAAAATGAGGGAGAAATTAAAACATTCTCAGACAAAAAGTCACTGAAAGAATTTGTGACCAAGAGACCAGCTCTGCAAGAAATACTAAAGGGAGCACTAGAGTCAGATACAAAAAGACAGAAGAGAGAGATATGGAAAAGAGTGTAGAAAGAAGGAAAATCAGATATGATATATATAATACAAAAGGCAAAATGTTAGAGGAAAATATTATCCAAACAGTAATAACACTAAATGTCAATGGACTGAATTCCCCAATCAAAAGACATAGATTGGCAGAATGGATTAAAAAACAGGATCCTTCTATATGCTGTCTACAGGAAACACATCTTAGACCCAAAGATAAACATAGGTTGAAAGTGAAAGGTTGGGAAAAGATATTTCATGCAAATAACAACCAGAAAAGAGCAGGAGTGGCTATACTAATATCCAACAAATTAGACTTCAAATGTAAAACAGTTAAAAGAGACAAAGAAGGACACTATCTACTAATAAAAGGAACAATTCAACAAGAAGACATAACAATCATAAATATTTACGCACCAAATCAGAATGCCCCAAAATACGTGAGGAATATACTGCAAACACTAAAAAGGGAAATAGACTCATATACCATAATAGTTGGAGACTTCAACTCACCACTCTCATCAATGGACAGAACATCTAGACAGAGGATCAACAAAGAAATAGAGAATCTGAATATTACAATAAATGAACTAGACTTAATAGACATTTATAGGACATTGCATCCCACAACAGCAGGATACACCTTTTTCTCAAGTGCTCATGGATCATTCTCAAAGATAGACCATATGCTGGGTCACAAAGCAAGTCTTAACAAATTTAAAAAGATTGAAATCTTACACAACACTTTCTCGGACCATAAAGGAATGATGTTGGAAATCAATAATAGGCAGAGTGCCAGAAAATTCACAAATACGTGGAGGCTCAACAACACACTCCTAAACAACGACTGGGTCAAAGAAGAAATTGCTAGAGAAATTAGCAAATACCTCGAGGCGAATGAAAATGAAAACACAACATATCAAAACTTATGGGACGCAGCAAAGGCAGTGCTAAGAGGGAAATTTATTGCTCTAAATGCCTATATCAGAAAAGAAGAAAAGGCAAAAATGCAGGAATTAACTATCCATTTGGAAGAACTGGAGAAAGAACAGCAAGCTAACCCAAAGCAAGCAAAAGGAAAGAAATAACAAAGATTAGAGCACAAATAAATGAAATTGAAAACATGAAAACAATAGAGAAAATCAGTAAGGCCAGAAGTTGGTTCTATGAGAAAATCAATAAGATTGATGGGCCCTTAGCAAGATTGACAAAAAGAAGAAGAGAGAGGATGCAAATAAATAAGATCAGAAATGGAAGAGGAGACATAACTACTGACCTCACAGAAATAAAGGAGGTAATAACAGGATACTATGAACAACTTTACGCTAATAAATACAACAATTTAGAGGAAATGGACGGGTTCCTGGAAAGACATGAACAACCAACTTTGACTCAAGAAGACATAGATGACCTCAACAAACCAATCACAAGTAAAGAAATTGAATTAGTCATTCAAAAGCTTCCTAAAAAGAAAAGTCCAGGACCAGATGGCTTCACATGTGAATTCTATCAAACATTCCAGAAAGAATTAGTACCAACTCTCCTCAAACTCTTCAAAAAAATCGAAGTGGAGGGAAAACTACCTAATTCATTCTATGACGCCAACATTACCCTCATACCAAAACCAGGCAAAGATATTACAAAAAAAGAAAACTACAGGCCGATCTCTCTAATGAATATAGATGCAAAAATCCTCAATAAAATTCTAGCAAATCGTATCCAACAACACATTAAAAGAATTATTCATCATGACCAAGTAGGATTCATCCCAGGTATGCAAGGATGGTTCAACATAAGAAAATCAATTAATGTAATACACCATATCAACAAATCAAAGCAGAAAAATCACATGATCATCTCAATTGATGCAGAGAAGGCATTTGACAAGATTCAACATCCTTTCCTGTTGAAAACACTATAAAGGATAGGAATACAAGGGAACTTCCTTAAAATGATAGAGGGAATATATGAAAAACCCACAGCTAATATCATCCTCAATGGGGAAAAATTGAAAACGTTCCCCCTAAGATCAGGAACAAGACAAGGATGTCCACTATCACCACTATTATTCAACATTGTGTTGGAGGTTCTAGCCAGAGCAATTAGACAAGAAAAAGAAATACAAGGCATCAAAATTGGAAAGGAAGAAGTAAAACTATCACTGTTTGCAGATGATATGATACTATACATCGAAAACCCGGAAAAATCCACAACAAAACTACTAGAGCTAATAAATGAGTACAGCAAAGTAGCAGGTTACAAGATCAACATTCAAAAATCTGTAGCATTTCTATACACTAGCAATGAACAAGCGGAGGGGGAAATCAAGAAACGAATCCCATTTACAATTGCAACTAAAAGAATAAAATACCTAGGAATAAATTTAACTAAAGAGACAAAAAACCTATATAAAGAAAACTACAAAAAACTGCTAAAAGAAATCACAGAAGACCTAAACAGATGGAAGGGCATACCGTGTTCATGGATTGGAAGACTAAATATAGTTAAGATGTCAATCCTACCTAAATTGATTTACAGATTCAATGCAATACCAATCAAAATCCCAACAACGTATTTTTCAGAAATAGAAAAAACCAATAAGCAAATTTATCTGGAAGGGCATGGTGCCCCGAATTGCTAAAAACATCTTGAGGAAAAAAAAACAAAGCTGGAGGTCTTGCACTGCCTGACTTTAAGGCATATTATGAAGCCACAGTGGTCAAAACAGCATGGTATTGGCATAAAGGTAGATATATCGACCAATGGAATCGAATAGAGTGCTCAGATATAGACCCTCTCATCTATGGACATTTGATCTTTGATAAGGCAGTCAAGCCAACTCACCTGGGACAGAGCAGTCTCTTCAATAAATGGTGCCTAGAGAACTGGATATCCATATGCAAAAGAATGAAAGAAGACCCATCTCTCACACCCTATACAAAAGTTAACTCAAAATGGATCAAAGATCTAAACATTAGGTCTAAGACCATAGAACAGTTAGAGGAAAATGTCGGGAGATATCTTATGAATCTTACAATTGGAGGCGGTTTTATGGACCTTACACCTAAAGCAAGAGCACTGAAGAAGGAAATAAATAAATGGGAACTCCTCAAAATTAAACACTTTTGTGCATCAAAGAACTTCATCAAGAAAGTAGAAAGACAGCCTACACAATGGGAATCAATATTTGGAAACGACATATCAGATAAAGGTCTAGTATCCAGAATTTATAATGAGATTGTTCAACTCAACAACAAAAAGACAGCCAACCCAATTACAAAATGGGAAAAAGACTTGAATAGACACCTCTCAGAGGAGGAAATACAAATGGCCAAAAGACACATGAAGAGATGCTCAATGTCCCTGGCCATTAGAGAAATGCAAATCAAAACCACAATGAGCTATCATCTCACACCCACCAGAATGGCCATTATCAACAAAACAGAAAATGACAAGTGCTGGTGAGGATGCGGTGAAAGAGGCACACTTATCCACTGTTGGTGGGAATGCCAAATGGTGCAACCACTGTGGAAGGCAGTTTGGCGGTTCCTCAAAAAGCTGAATATAGAATTGCCATACGACCCAGCAATACCATTGCTGGGAATCTACTCAAAGGAATTAAGGGCAAAAACTCAAACAGACATTTGCACACCAATGTTTATAGCAGCGTTATTTACAATTGCAAAGAGATGGAAACAGCCAAAATGTCCATCAACAGACGAGTGGCTAAACAAACTGTGGTATATACATACGATGGAATATTATGCAGCTTTAAGGCAGGATAAACTTATGAAGCATGTAATAACATGGATGGACCTAGAGAACATTATGCTGAGTGAGTCTAGCCAAAAACTAAAAGACAAATACTGTATGGTCCCAATGATGTGAATCGACACTCGAGAATAAACTTGGAATATGTCATTGGTAACAGAGTTCAGCAGGAGTTAGAAACAGGGTAAGATAATGGGTAATTGGAGCTGATGGAATACAGACTGTGCAATAGGACTAGATACAAAAACTCAAAAATGGACAGCACAATAATACCTAATTGTAAAGTAATCATGTTAAAATACTGAACGAAGCTGCATCCGAGCGATAGGTTCTTGTTTTGTTTTGTTTTGTTTGTTTTGTTCTTATTATTATTACTTTTATTTTTTTCTCTATATTAACATTCTATATTTTTTTCTGTTATACTGCTAGCTCTTCTAAACCGATGCAAATGTACTAAGAAATGATGATCATGCATCTATGTGATGATGTTAAGAATTACTGATTGCATATGTAGAATGGATTGATTTCTAATGTTGTGTTAGTTAATTTTTTTTAATTAATAAAAAAATAATAATAATATGGGATGGGGGATGGTACTAGTTGATGTTTTGGAGAGACTGGCCCCTCTGCCCTTCAGGGCTTATCTGGGCCAGGGACCCATCTGGAGGTTGTAGGTTTCTGGAAAGTTACCCTAGTGAATGGAACCTTTGTAGAATCTTATATAACACATTTATGTTTTTATATACCTAAAAGACAATTGTGATTATTAAGCTTACTAAACGCATGGTACTTTCTAATCTGAAACATAATGGGGACATACTATCTAAGAGTCTATATGGCTATCAATTTGAAATTGAATAATATACAAATCTTAGCTGATCTAGAAGTGCTTCCAGGACCAGGTCTCATTTATTTCTTGTTTTATCTTCAATTATATAAACTGAGGAGCCAAACAGAGAAGGTAGGGAAAGGGCTTCAACCGATAGTGAAGTGATTCATAAATTAATAACACAGGTGGAAAACAAGGTCCACGAGGTTATTTGTCTACTCCCTTCTTACAATATATATTTATTTATAGTATGTGTAACATAGGTGTATTAGTTGTCTATTGCTATAGAACAAACTACTCCAAAACTTTTAGTGGCTTAAAACAACACAACATTTATTGCGTCACCTTTCTGCAGATCAGGAATCTGGACATAACCTAACTGGGTCCTCTGCTCCAGGATCTTCCACAAGGCTGCAGTCAAGGTGTCAGCCAGTGCTGGGATCTTATCTGAAGGTTCACCTTGGGAAGGATCCACTTCAGAGTTCACCTAGTTTTTGGCAGGATTATGTTCCTTGTGGACTATTGGATTGAGAGACTCAGTTTCTTGCTGGAATGTTGACTGGAGGCCACACTCAGTTCCTTGCCACATGACCTCTCTGACATAGATTGCTCCATATAATATTTGATACGAAATATACAAACCAAGAAGACAAGAGAACCAGCTACCAACATAGAAGTCACAATCTCTTACAACATAATCATGAAAGTGACATCTGTCAACTTTGCCACATTCCACTGGTCAGAGGAAGTCATTAATCCCATCCACTCTCAAAAGGAGAAGGTTTATAAAGGCATGAAAACCAGGAGGTTGGTGATCATTGAAAGCCATCTTTGAAAACTTCCTACCACAGCTGGTTCATATATTCAAGGTCTCTTTACTCTCAGATACAGCTTTTTCTGCTAGACCAAGCCATCTCATTGTGTGATCCTGAAACAAATAATGATCCCCAAAGAGAGCCACATCATACTCCCTGGAACCTGTGAAAATGTCACCTTATGTGGCAAAAGGGGCTTTGCAGATATAATTAAATTAAGTATCTTGAGATGGGGAGATTAACATGAATTATCCAGGTGGACCCATATAATCCCTAGGGAAGCAGAAAGGTTGGAGTCAGAAAAGGTGATGTGACAAAGGAAGCAGAGGTTGGAATGATGCAGCCACAAGCCAAGGAATGTGGGCAGCCTCTAAAAGCTGGACAAGGCAAAGAACAGATTCTCCCCTAGAGCCTCCAAGAGGTTCTGCTGAAACCTTGATTTTAAACCCATCAGATCCATTTAAGACTTCTGACTTCCAGAACAGTAAAAAAATAAATTTATATTGTTTTAAACCACTAAGTTTGTAGTAATTTGTGGCAGCATCAATAGGAAACTCATTCACTCACCAAAAGACCTAGGGATAACCGACCCATAAAGCCATTTTAAGAAAGAGGGGTTTAGATACATTACATAGGATGATGAGCTTCCAAGGAGTTTTCCTGCTCTCCAGTGACTCTGGAACATAATCTACCATTATATTATAACTTGGCTATTTTTAGGAAATTTTTCCTAGTTCCCTTTAATACTAAATCCATCAATTATTTTTAGGGTAAGTTAAAGGTGAATCTGGATTTCACATACTCTTCAACGTAAAATGAAACCATAACATTTGGCATAGGACCCTAAGGCTTCCATTTTTAAAGCACCTTGCCTGTTATTTATTTGTGCTTTAGGAGTGGAAATATTGGCTGAGATGAAAGTACCTGGCACAAAGAGCTTTTCCCTCTTGATATTTCACAGCCAGATGTTGTGAAATTCTTTTGTTTTTCTTTTTCTGCAGTGCCTGGAAACCTTGGCTGCTACAAGGATCATGGAAACCCACCTCCTCTAACTGGCACCAGTAAGACATCTAACAAACTCACCATACAAACCTGCATCAGCTTTTGTCGGAGTCAGAGGTTCAAGGTAATTTTTGTATGACTATGCCTGTTTAGTGGTTGTTGATAACTATAGAAAAAGTTAAATAAGTAAATGTATCCTGCTAAGAAAACTGAAAATACTGTCAAGTCATACAACTCTGCTTTTCTTCTGCCAAGGAGAAGTTGGAGGAAGAATGAACCTTGAGATTCAGGAGTGTGAGCAACACCCTTATCTAAAGACTAAGTGGTGGGGGGAATCCCTGATATTTACATCCTCATCTGGTCTCTGACATATTTATGTATCTCCTATGCCCTTAAAAGTTATGAGCAGGCAGTTCTCTGGCTTCACAAAGAACCTAAGACTATGCCAAGGTTGTGCTTATTTTCTTGATGGACTAAGGGGCCCTAGCTTGGACATTCCTATATCTGAAACTAATTCTTTGGTCAATAAGTTAAATCATACTATTATTTTGTTATATCAAAAAAAAAAGAAGAAGAAGAAGAAGAAAGAAATAGCATCAGTCCTTACTTATTTCCTCCCTCCCTTTCTCCCCTCCTCCCTTCCATCCTCCCTCCCTCCTTCTCTCCTTCCTTTCTCCCACTCTCCCTTCCTCCTACTAATTCAACCAAAAAGCCATTAAGCAGACCTGAGCAAGGAGGGTAGCCTGGCAGGTTACCCAATGTGGCTGAGTGATGAGTTGCATATAAGTAAATATAAAATATACTGAGGATAATGGAGCCAGTTTCTAATGTTGGAGACAGGAGTAGCAAATATAGAAGCAGGAATGAAATCTGTAATTTTGGATAGGGGCTGAAGTTATTAGTGTCAGTGTTGATATGTACACAGATAGATATAGACATAAATATAAATGTAAAAGTGTTTGTGTATGTGTAGCTGCATATGTATATATATTTTTTCACATATGTATTTCTTAGTTCTATCTGTCTCCATAGCCTGGAAACAGCAACACATTAATAGCAGTGAGCATACCTTGCTTCCTAAATGCTATTCTTACCTAAAAAGAACCAGAGCTCCTTGAGGGAAAATGGCTGATTAGGGTTGGTTAAGGGAAGTTCAATATAAGCCTGAAACATTGTGTGCAAGAAAGTAAGGAACGATAGGGATATATCAAAAGGATATAGGAGCCAGCTTAAAACAGTCCTACTGCCAAATGTGACATACTTTGAGCTTTAAAAGAAATAATGATAGTAATGAATATACCCAACTGAATAAAATAAGAATTCCAAAATCCATGCCAATATAAATAAACGAATTAAGAAATGAGAAGAAAAGCATTTCCACACAGTAGAATGTTAACTCATAAATGTAGAAGTGATGGAATTAGAAAATTCACTATTTGGCAATCATCATAGTAATAATTAATTCAGGGAACAAATATCAATATTATGTAAATATTCCAGTCCTTATCTGTTAGTGCATAAAATTGCATGAGGAATGGGAAATTTACTTTGCCTCAGCGATCTCTCCACAAAATACTTATTAAGTATAAAGGGAAACTGAGTAATTCTACAGTGAAGAAAACTGGCATGTACTCCCCTTACTCAAGCAATCAAAATTAATATCCCCATTGATGGAACAAATAGATTTTATGCACTCATGAGATTCATGACAGGAGCCACATGTATCTGCCAAAAATGCATAATCGGAATCTAATCATGAAATATCAGGCAAACCCAAAATGAGGGATGTTCTGCAAATGATTGGCCTTAACTCTTCAAAAATGTTAAAGTCTCAAAGGTCAAGAAAGAACTAATGAATTATTTCAAATTGAAGACTAAAGAGACCTGACAATTAAGTACAGCTATGATCCTGGATTGGATCCTTTTTTCTACAAAGACCATTATTGAGGCAGTTGCCAGTTTGAATGGAGTCTCTGGATGAGGGACATAATGAAGTTCTTTGTACTGTTCATGCAACTTTTCTGTAAATTTGAGAATAAATTCAAAATAAAAATTCGGGGAAAATATTTGAGAAAATACAGTATGCATTGATGATAAAAGCCCTCAACAAATTAGGAATAGAAGAGAAGTTCTTCAACCGATTAAGATCATCAATAAAAAACCTACAGCTAATATCATATTCAGTGGTGAAAGGCTCAGTGCTTTCTATCTAAGCTCCGAAACAGAAAAGGATGCCCATTCTCAACCTTTCTCTTTATTCAACATTGTACTGGAGGTCCTTGCCAATGAAATAAGACAAGAAAAAGAAATAGAAGAACATATAGGCTGGAAAAAAGAATTAAAATGTTATTTATAGACAATTTGATCATCTATGTAGATAATCCCAAAGAATCAATAAAAATGCGACTAGAACTAATAAGAAAAGTTAGCATGGTTGCAGATTATAAGGGGAATAACAACTAGTAACAGTACAATAAAGTTAGTTGTGTTCCTATATACAGTGAACTGTATAGCAGTGTACTATTATTAGAAAATGAAAGTTTTAAATTGCATTTACAATAGCACAGAAGCCTTTAGAATGAATTTAACAAAAGATGTCAGAGACCTATCTGCTGAAAACTACAAAATACTGCTTAAGGTGATTAAACAAGACCTAAATAAATGGAGATATAAGTCTTGTTTGTGGATTAGAAGACTTAATATTGTCAGTTCTCCCCGAATTGCTCTATAGGTTCCGTGCACTCCCAACCAAAATCATAGAAGACTCTTTTGGGAAAAAAATGTCAGATTGATCCTGAAATTCACATGGCAAAGTAAAGGATACGAAAGAGCCAAAATAATTTTGAAAAATAAGGTCAATTTTGGAAGATCCAAAGCCAATCCCAAAAGATTACATACTGTATGATTCCATTTATATCATGTTCTTGCAAAGGCAAAACTGTAATGATGGAAAACTGATCAGTGGGGGCTATAGAGGGATAAATAGCATGAGGAAGTTTTTTGAGGTGATGGAACTGTTCTGTGTCTTGATTGTAGTAGTGGTTGCACAAATCTATACATGTTAATATTTATATAAATGTGTACACAAAAAAATCCATTTGACTGTATGGTACTATAAAAATAAAATTTTAAGAGACACCTATAAGTTGGCAGGGAGGACTAGATATAAAGTACTTACTGATGGACATCGTAAACATTCAGTAAAATTTTTCGCTGTTATTATTATTAATGTTTCAAGTTTATGGAATGCCTTCCCTTAAAACTTATTAAATATAGGAGAAATATAAACATTAAAAAGGGCTGCTTCCAGACCTAGAGGTATGCAAAAGCCAGAGATGGGGGAAAGGCTACCCAGCAAGGTTGCATCTAAACGCAAGGGAAGGGATAGAAATGATGGTAACTAATTAGTGGGGTTTTAAGTAACAGTACCATATTGAAGGTGAATATAATTGAAAGGAGATGTATAGTATCTTGTATCCCACTGATTAAATCTATAGTTATAAGTTCTTGCATGAACTATTTCAGAGATTTGCTAGTAGCCAGAGTCAACAGTAGAGGAGTACGGGGGGAGGGGAACTAAAAATGCGTGTTCTAGCCGATAGTTAACAGGAACTCATCAATAGTATCACAAAGATACCAGCAGCAACTAATTGGGGGGGAGGGACAAGTGATAAGGGGTAGCTTTGATTTGATAGTTGGCAACTCTGTGTGTCAGTTCTTTGTTGTTATGGAGGAATGAAAATTGTATAACATTGACAGTGTCGCTGATTATACAACTAAGTGAGGATTATGTAAGAAATGGTTTGTTTTGGACAGTATTCTTTTTTTTTCTAAAATTTATTTATTTATTTATTTATTTATTTTTCTAAATTTTTATTTATTAATTTAAAAAATTACAAGAAAGAAGCACAAACATTCCTAATAAATGATCATTCTGTTCTACATATATAATCAGTAATTCACAATATCATCACATAGTTGCATATTCATCAATATGATCATTTCTTGGAACATTTGCATCAATTCAGAAAAAGAAATAAAAAGACAACAGAAAAATAAAACGAAAACCGAAAAAAAAAATTACGCATACCATACCCTTACACCTCCCTTTCATTGATCACTAGCATTTCAAACTAAATTTATTTTAACATTTGTTCCCCCTATTATTTATTTTTATTCCGTATGTCCTACTCATCTGTTGACAAGGTAGACAAAAGGAGCATCAGACACAAGGTTTTCACAATCACACAGTCACATTGTGAAAGCTGTGTCATTATTCAATCATCATCAAGAAACATGGCTACTGGAACACAGCTCTACATTTTCAGGCAGTTCCCTCCAGCCTTTCCATTACATCTTAAATAACAAGGTGATATCTACTTAATGCATAAGAATAACCTCCAGGATAACCTCTCCACTCTGTTTGGAATCTCTCAGCCATTGACACTGTCTCATTTCACTCTTCCCCCTTTTGGTCGAGAAGGCTTTCTCAATCCCTTGATGCTGGGTCTCAGCTCATTCTAGGGTTTTTCTCAATCCCTCAATGCTGAGTTGGACAGTATTCTTAACACCCAATAGATTGAGGGAGTTGAAGGGTACAATGATTAAGAAGCAGAATGGTGAACTGTGATAGATTAATATGGTGGAATATGGCATGGCTACAAAAGGAAGGATGTCAAGAGGCACACAGCAAACTGAATTAACCTTGGAGACATGTGTTGTGCAAAATAAGCCAGAAACAAAAGAACAGATATGCTACGGTCTCTTTCAGAAAATACTGTTAAGAAAATGGAAGCCTAGATTGTAAGCCCTTATAGCAGCCACAATTAGTCTGAAGTTGTAAATGTATTCCTAGAAACTGAGACACTGAGCTATATGTGTATAACTTGGTATTTCCCTGGAACTTTGAATTACTCTGAGACACTTAAGACACAGAAATGGAGTGTTACAACCCTGAGAATTAGCATGGTTATATATAATAACAGTTAGGAAAGAGAAAGAGAGGATCTTGAAAGCAGCAAGAAAAAAACAATCCATCACATACAAGGGAAACCCAATAAGACTATGTGTAGATTTCTCAGCAGAAACGATGGAAACTAGAAGACAGTGGGATGATATATTTAAATTACTAAAAGAGAAAAACTGCCAACCAAGACTTCTATATCCAGCAAAATTGTCCTTCAAAAATGAGGGTGAAATTAAAACATTCTCAGACAAAAAGTCACTGAGAGAATTTGTGACCAAGAGACCAGCTCTGCAAGAAATACTAAAGGGAGCACTAGAGTCAGATACGAAAAGACAGAAGAGTGAGGTATGGAGAAGAGTGTAGAAAGAAGGAAAATCAGATATGATGTACATAATACAAAAGACAAAATGGTAGAGGAAAATATTATCCAAACAGGAATAACACTAAATGTTAATGGACTGAATTCCCCAATCAAAAGACATAGACTGGCAGAATGGATTAAAAAACAGGATCCTTCTATATGCTGTCTACAGGAAACACATCTCAGACCCAAAGATAAACATAGGTTGAAAGTGAAAGGTTGGGAAAAGATATTTCATGCAAATAACAACCAGAAAAGAGCAGGAGTAGCTATACTAATATCCAACAAATTAGACTTCAAATGTAAAACAGTTAAAAGAGACAAAGAAGGACACTATCTACTAATAAAAGGAACAATTCAACAAGAAGACATAACAATCATAAATATTTATGCACCGAACCAGAATGCCCCAAAAATACGCGAGGAATACACTGCAAACACTGAAAAGGGAAATAGACACATATACCATAATAGTTGGAGACTTCGATTCCCCACTCTCATCAATGGACAGAACATCTAGACAGAGGATCAATAAAGAAATAGAGAATCTGAATATTACTATAAATGAGCTAGACTTAACAGACATTTATAGGACATTACATCCCACAACAGCAGGATACACCTTTTTCTCAAGTGCTCATGGATCATTCTCAAAGATAGACCATATGCTGGGTCACAAAGCAAGTCTTAACAAATTTAAAAAGATTGAAATCATACACAACACTTTATCAGATCATAAAGGAATGAAGTTGGAAATCAATAATAGGCAGAGTGCCAGAAAATTCACAAATACGTGGAGGTTCAACAACACACTCTTAAACAATGAGTGGGTCAAAGAAGAAATTGCAAGAGAAATTAGTAAATACCTCAAGGCGAATGAAAACGAAAACACAACATATCAAAACTTATGGGACGCAGCAAAGGCAGTGCTAAGAGGGAAATTTATTGCCCTAAATGCCTATATCAGAAAAGAAGAAAAGGCAAAAATGCAGGAATTAACTGTTCACTTGGAAGAACTGGAGAAAGAACAGCAAGCTAACCCAAAGCAAGCAAAAGGAAAGAAATAACAAAGATTAGAGCAGAAATAAATGAAATTGAAAGCATGAAAACAATAGAGAAAATCAATAAGACGAGAAGTTGGTTCTATGAGAAAATCAATAAGATTGATGGGCCCTTAGCAAGACTGGCAAAAAGAAGAAGAGAGAAGATGCAAATAAATAAGATCAGAAATGGAAGAGGTGACATAACTACTGACCTCACAGAAATAAAGGAGGTAATAACAGGATACTACGAACAACTTTACGCTAATAAATACAACAATTTAGAGGAAATGGACGGGTTCCTGGAAAGACATGAACAACCAACTTTGACTCAAGAAGAAATAGATGACCTCAACAAACCAATCACAAGTAAAGAAATTGAATCAGTCATTCAAAAGCTTCCCAAAAAGAAAAGTCCAGGACCAGACGGCTTCACATGTGAATTCTATCAAACATTCCAGAAAAAATTAGTACCAACTCTCCTCGAACTCTTCAAAAAAATCGAAGTGGAGGGAAAACTGCCTAATTCATTCTATGAAGCCAACATCACCCTCATACCAAAACCAGGCAAAGATATTACAAAAAAAGAAAACTACAGACCAATCTCTCTAATGAATATAGATGCAAAAATCCTCAATAAAATTCTAGCAAATCGTATCCAACAACACATTAAAAGAATTATACATCATGACCAAGTAGGATTCATTCCAGGTATGCAAGGATGGTTCAACATAAGAAAATCAATTAATGTAATACACCATATCAACAAATCAAAGCAGAAAAATCACATGATCATCTCAATTGATGCAGAGAAGGCATTTGACAAGATTCAACATCCTTTCCTGTTGAAAACACTTCAAAAGATAGGAATACAACGGAACTTCCTTAAAATGATAGAGGGAATATATGAAAAACCCACAGCTAATATCATCCTCAATGGGGAAAAATTGAAAACTTTTCCCCTAAGATCAGGAACAAGACAAGGATGTCCATTATCACCACTATTATTCAACATTGTGTTGGAGGTTCTAGCCAGAGCAATTAGACAAGAAAAAGAAATACAAGGCATCAAAATTGGAAAGGAAGAAGTAAAACTATCACTGTTTGCAGACGATATGATACTATACGTCGAAAACCCGGAAAAATCCACAACAAAACTACTAGAGCTAATAAATGAGTACAGCAAAGTAGCAGGTTACAAGATCAACATTCAAATATCTGTAGCATTTCTATACACTAGTAATGAACCAAGCTGAGGGGGAAGTCAAGAAACGAATCCCATTTACAATTGCAACTAAAAGAATAAAATACCTAGGAATAAATTTAACTAAAGAGACAAAAAACCTATATAAAGAAAACTACAAAAAACTGTTAAAAGAAATCACAGAAGACCTAAGTCGATGGAAGGACGTACCGTGTTCATGGATTGGAAGACTAAATATAGTTAAGATGTCAATCCTACCTAAATTGATTTACAGATTCAATGCAATACCAATCAAAATCCCAACAACTTATTTTTCAGAAATAGAAAAACCAATAAGCAAATTTATCTGGAAGGGCAGGGTGCCCCGAATTGCTAAAAACATCTTGAGGAAAAAAAACGAAGCTGGAGGTCTTGTGCTGCCTAACTTTAAGGCATATTATGAAGCCACAGTGGTCAAAACAGCATGGTATTGGCATAAAGATAGATATATCGACCAATGGAATCGAATGGAGTGCTCAGATATAGACCCTCTCATCTATGGACATTTGATCTTTGATAAGGCAGTCAAGCCAACTCACCTGGGACAGAACAGTCTCTTCAATAAATGGTGCCTAGAGAACTGGATATCCATATGCAAAAGAATGAAAGAAGACCCGTATCTCATACCCTATACAAAAGTTAACTCAAAATGGATCAAAGATCTAAACATTAGGTCTAAGACCATAAAACAGTTAGAGGAAAATGTAGGGAGATATCTTATGAAACTTAACAATTGGAGGCGGTTTTATGGACCTTAAACCTAAAGCAAGAGCACTGAAGAAGGAAATAAATAAATGGGAGCTCCTCAAAATTAAACACTTTTGTGCATCAAAGAACTTCATCAAGAAAGTAGAAAGACAGTCTACACAATGGGAGACAATATTTGAAAATGACATATCAGATAAAGGTCTAGTATCCAGAATTTATAAAGAGATTGTTCAACTCAACAATAACAAAAAGACAGCCAACCCAATTACAAAATGGGAAAAAGACTTGAACAGACACCTATCAGAAGAGGAAATACAAATGGCCAAAAGGCACATGAAGAGATGCTCAATGTCCCTGGCCATTAGAGAAATGCAAATCAAAACCACAATGAGATATCATCTCACACCCACCAGAATGGCCATTATCAACAAAACAGAAAATGACAAGTGCTGGAGAGGATGCAGAGAAAGAGGCACACTTATCCACTGTTGGTGGGAATGTCAAATGGTGCAACCACTGTGGAAGGCAGTTTGGCGGTTCCTCAAAAAGCTGAATATAGAATTGCCATACGACCCAGCAATACCATTGCTGGGTATCTACTCAAAGGACTTAAGGGCAAAGACACAAACGGACATTTGCACACCAATGTTTATAGCAGCATTATTTACAATTGCAAAGAGATGGAAACAGCCAAAATGTCCATCAACAGAAGACTGGCTAAACAAACTGTGGTATATACGTACGATGGAATATTATGCAGCTTTAAGACATACTAAACTTATGAAGCATGTAATAACATGGATGGACCTAGAGAACATTATGCTGAGTGAGTCTAGCCAAAAACTAAAAGACAAATACTGTATGGTCCCACTGATGTGAACCGACATTCGAGAATAAACTTGGAATATGTCATTGGTAACAGAGTCCAGCAGGAGTTAGAGACAGGGTAAGATAATGGGTAATTGGAGCTGAAGGGATACAGACTGTGCAACAGGACTAGATACAAAAACTCAAAAATGGACAGCACAATAATACCTAATTGTAAATTAATCATGTTAAAACCCTGAATGAAGCTGCATCTGAACTATAGGTTTTTTTTTTTACTATTGTTATTACTTTTATTTTTTTTCTCTATATTAACATTCTATATCTTTTTCTGTTGTGTTGCTAGTTCTTCTAAACCGATGCAAATGTACTAAGAAACGATGATCCTGCATCTATGTGATGATGTTAAGAATTACTGATTGCATATGTAGAATGGTATGATTTCTAAATGTTGGGTTAATTTCTTTTTTTCCGTTAATTAATTTTAAAAAATGTACTTGGAAATGTATTGCTTTTTTGTATAACTATTATATTTCAAAATAAAAAAAACTTAAAAAAAAAATAACAGTTAGATAAGCAAAAAAGATCAGGCTTCAATTAGAGTTAAAAAATGAAGCCAGTCTGGCTGGGTCTAAAGTAAATCAGAATACAGAGTAAAAGTAATGAAGTATGTACTCTAGACCTTCATCTAGTATATGAGACCAAAGTCAGAGAGGTTTATTATATCTAGAACCTTAGTTTTCGGTAACACATATTCTAAATCAACCTGTCTGGATAGCTCATTTAAACAATCCCAAGGTCTTATAACTCTATATAGCTTAATGTAATATCCCAAGGATACATCTCAGACTACAGTGGGCTGATAATTAAAAATTATTGGTAGACAAACTTTGAAATCTGTCCCGTAACTACTTATTAACATGTACTCTAAAAATTATTGCTCCTTTTTATAAAATTGTTTTTTACTTTTTCTGAATATTTTACAATAAAAATCATTAAAAAAAAAAAAGTATTGGTAGAGTCCCTTGAGCAGAGTCCAAAGGAGGAAGTATATATATATATATATATCCCCGTGTGGGAAACCCTGGGTGCCTTCTCAACCATTGGGGACTCCCAAGAAAATAGGCCACGCCCTTGATTTTTTTTTTTTCAAATTATAAGATTTTATCAGCAAGGAAGAAATGACAGAGGAGGTTGAGTAGTCATCTAACAGTGTCCACCACAAACAGTATAAATAACTGATAATTTTTTCAATTTATTTGCCATTGATGGGAATATCTTTACAGTGGAAAACAATAAACTTTTCCATAGGGCTTTCATGTGATTTATCCTGTATTTATAATGTTTTCTTTCCAGTTTTTTTATCATCAGTGGTGAAAAAAAAAGCATTCATCAGAGATGAAATCAGAAAGCCCTTGATTTTGAGGCTTGCCCTCAAGAAGTTTCATGTACTTATTTCTGTAAGCAAAAAGCTAAGACTACCCATAATGAAGCGTGAGAGTTCCTTCCAGGAAACTCTTTTGTTGCTCAGATGTGGCCTCTTTCTAAGTTCAGTTCTACAAGAAAAATCATTACCCTCCCCTCTACGTGGGACCTGATATTAGGGATGAAAACCTCCCCGACAACATGGGGCATGACTTCCAGGTGTGAGTCTGGCCCTGGCCCTTAGGGATCCACAATGCCTTCTGGACCAAAAATGGGAGAGAAGTATCACTCCCTTTTTTTTTTTTTTTTTTTTTTTTTTTTAAAGAAAGACAGAGAAGGAAGGAAGGATGGGAGGAAGAAAGGGAAACATCTTTATTTTTATTATATTTTGTTTGTTTGTTTGTTTCTCACATGGGCTGGGGCCGGGAATCGAACCGGGGTCCTCCGGCATAGCAGGCAAGCACTCTTGCCGGCTGAGCCACCGCGGCCCGCCCAGTATCACTCCTTTTATCTACCTTATCAACAGACGAGTAAAACATAAATAATAGGGGGAACAAATGTTGAAATAAATTTATTAGATTGAAATGCTGGTGATCAATGAAAGGGAGGGGTAAGGGGTATGGTATGTATGAATTTTTTTTCTATTGTCTTTTTATTTCTTTTTCTGAATTGATGCAAATGTTCTAAGAAATGATCATGAGATAAATATGCAACTGTGTGATGATATTGTGAATTACTGATTATATATGTAGAACTGAATGATCATATGTTAAGAATGTTTTTGTTTGTTGTTATATTTTTTGAAAAAAGTAATAAAAATTTAAAAAGAACATTTCTAAAAAAAAAGTGAAAAAAATAAATGAATAAGGCATCAGTGGCCAAGAGAGATCAAATAGAGTCAAGAGACTGTTATGGAGGCTACTCTTACGTAAGCTTCAATTAGATAGTACTAATTTGCCATGGTTTGCAAATTGCCAACCAACGTTATCACTCCTGTTGACTCTTAAGAACATCTGGAGCAGTTAGAAGGAAAAATCTGAGATGGTGATATGGTAGCCCATGACAAACTCTGGGATCTAAAAATTATTGTTTTTTCTTACTTTGCTTTGTATATATATATATATATATATATTATATTTTACAGTTTTAAAAGTTAAAAAGAAAAGGGGGGCGACCTGCTTCCTGAAGAGGGAACACGATGGTAGCCCTTCCTTTGATGGCCGACTTGGAATTAAGTGTTGTGAGAGTAAAACAAGGGAGAGTTCCAAGGGAAGGGAACTGGGAGAGGTGAGGCTGATGCCAGGGGCCAACTCAACTGGGCTCGATTGGACCAGCTGACACTCCTGACTAACTTGTATCATGTGCTCCCTCTCTGTTGTGGCAGTTTGCTGGGATGGAGTCAGGCTATGCTTGCTTCTGTGGAAACAATCCTGATTACTGGAAGTACGGGGAGGCAGCCAGTACTGAGTGCAATAACATCTGCTTTGGGGATCACTCCCAGCCCTGCGGCGGGGATGGCAGGATCATCCTCTTTGATAGTGAGTATGCCCTGTGCCTATCACCACCCAAGGCATGGGAATCCTTGGTCCAGGGGAACAACCTGCCTGCCCTCCCTCTCTTCCATCTTTTATTCATTCACTTGCCCATACTTGTGACCCAACCCTGGGGATACAACACTGAACAAGAAGACTTGTCCCCTAACCCCTAAAAGGGAAGACATTTAACAGGTAATTATAGTTGTGCCACGTGCTTTGAAGAGACGTAGCCTATTGTGAGATATTTAAACAACCTAGAAGAGATGACTTTTCTAATTTAACATAGGTACCATTCAGTGTCATCCTTACTAGCCTCGTTTGAAATATAATTTTCAAGCCCTTCTACTGTTTTTTTGTAGGCATTTGGGATGTATATCTTATTATGATGCAGCTGAAAAGAGCACATTCTTCAAGTTGTTTTTCCAGGCCTGGTATCGATCCACCTCCCCTCTGACCTGCTGCATTTGTGAGATACTGCCTGCAGACAGAGTGTGTTCTGAATGGGGTGTGGATCTGAGGCCTTGCCCTCTCTGGCACCGTATTATAATCCACCTGCATCCCTCGTGTTTCTCACTCAGTGATAGTGAGACTTTATTGTAGGCACAGCACCAAGGCCACACCACATTTTAAGATGGTAGAAAGGAGATAGTCACAAATGCAGCAGATGAAAGAAAAGGCTTGAATTTACCAGGATTTAGTGCCTTTGTTAGTCATTAGACCAGAGTAGATATACTATGTAGATCCAGTGTAAGCAGGTGGCTCATTTTTGAACAAAGATACCATATAGTAATGCTAAACCCAGCCCAAGTTCTAAGTTTATAACCAAGCCTTTCTCGGGCTAAAGCTTAGATATTGTCTAACTTTTGTGTGAGTTGGAGAGGAGGGGAGTTGGCTACCAAAACTCATGTGGCCAATTGTTGGCCTTTTTTAGCTGTGTGCCCATTTGAGACTGCAAGTGGCTTCCTAAGTATCTTGCTGTGTCAAGCTAAATGTTCAGTTTAGTATCGCTGCTACAGCTAAAGACTGCACCTTTACTAATGTTTAAGGAAGAATGTTGACAAATAATATGCACTGCACATATATTTAATTTTTCATTTCCAGACTTCATTATTATAAGATTGTCTGCCTTGACACCCTAAGCAGGAAAGTGCATTTGCTTAGTTTCCAAAATGCTTAATATACCAAGTGCAAAAAAGAAAGGATATAAAAATTTATTGAGTACATGGTATGTATTAAGGTTTTATATAAATTATCACATTGGGTCCTCCTAGCAGTCACCAGGTTGGCATTATTATTATTATCACCCTCATTTTACAGAAGAGAGTCCTAGGACTTGGAGAGGATAGATAACCTGCTTGGGCTCACGCTGCTGAAAAGCCTTGGGACTAGAGAGTAAAAAGAAGCAAGGTGTCTAGATTTGCTGCCTTTTTATCTATTTTAAATAGAATATAGCTTTAATTTTTTTTAAATGGAAAGTAAGTATTGACTAGGTTGTGGAGAAATTGGAACCTTTATATGTTGCTGATGGGAATATAAAGTGGTCTAGCACTTGTGAAAAACAGTTTGGCAGTTCCTCAAAAAGTTAAACATGGAATTACCATCTGACCCAACAATTCCACTCTTAGGTATATACCTGAGAGAATTTAAAACATATGTTTACATGAGAACTTGCCCATAATTGTGCATAGCTGCCTTATTCCTAATAGCCAAAAGGTGGAAATAACCCAAATGTCCATCAACTGATGAATGGATTAACAAAATGTGGTATATCCATACAACAGAATATTATTCAGCCATAAAAAGGATTGAAATTCTGATAACATGCTTGCAACATGGATGAACCTTGGAAACATTATGCTATGTGAAAGAAGCCAGACACAAAAAACCATATAATATGATTCCATTTATGTTTAAGTGAAAAAAGAAGCCAGTTACAAAAGGAAAGGCCACATACCATGAATCCATTTATGTGAACTGTCCAGGAAAAGCTAATCCATAGATACAGTGGTTGCCAAGAAATGGAAGAATGGGGAGCAACTGCTTAACGGTTATAGGGTATCTTTGTGGGGTGATAAAATGTTCTGGAATTAGATAGAGATAATGCTTGCACAATATTATGACTATACTAAAAATTACTGCATTGTACACTTTATAATGGTTAAAATGACAAATTTTATGTCACGTGAATTTTATCTTAATTAAAAAGACAGAATATAGTTTTTATATGATGGTCTTTCATTCATTATGTTTTCATTGGTCATCTGCTGTGTGGCAAATAAAATAATCTCTTCTATTTAATACAGTGCCTTTACTGGAGATATCAAAAACAGCCCATGGAAATAATTCAGTTTAAAGTCAGTCTTGTACCAAGTATTGGCTTTGGTGCTGGAAATATATTTAGGAGAGAGTACTGATCCTCACACAAAAATATGCTAAAATGAATTAATTATAATAAAAATCACTGCTATTCATTGAATGCTTGCTGTTATGCTAGACTCTATGCTGGGTGCTTTTGTATGTTTTCTGTTGTTCAAACCTCACAACAGGCCTGTTGGTGAGAAAGCTGTGCATCAGAAGATCAAGTAATTTATCCAGGCTAGTAAGTGCCAGAGCCAGAATTCAAACCCAGGTTTGCTACTTTTTAAGTTTCTCTAGTTTTAGCAGCTAGAACCCTTTCAATAACAACAATTAAGTAGATCCCATTTAATGCATAAAAATTTTGTGAGCAAAGTATACCGTCTCATTCTGGTTGTTATTAGACTGGCCCTTATGCAGCTTTCCAGAAGCTGGCCTGTCTGGCTTCCATTCGTTCAAGAACTAAGAGGGCTGGCATCCTGAGAGATGACTTTCTGTAATCTTTAAAGGCCCTGATGTGTGTTGGAAGGAGCTGCTGGCAATAGCTCTTCTATAACTACTTTTTAACTCATTGCTTTGCAGAGAAAGGTACTAAATTCAGGACTGTAGAAATAATCTCTAAAGTTTCATGTACTAGAGAGTAAACTATTTTAAATAGCTCAGGCACTGCCTCTTGCAAATCTTTAGGACCCATCAGATAAGGGTAAACATTTTGGATATGGTGACCACAGATTGTCCAATAATTTATGAGGGCAGTGATGTCTTTCTAAAAGGATTGCATAAGAATAGCCTCCAGGACTTAGATACATACAAGATAGAGATGGGTGAATGGTTAGCTAATGAGGTTGAACTCCAATGTAAGGGAAAAGAGAGAAGTGAAGGTGGTTTTCTAGTAGTCTATAAGTAATATCACCATATTGAAGATGAACAAGATTGAAAGGGGTTATATAGACCTAGGTGTCCCACTGATTAACACTAGAAATATAAATTAGTTCTTGCAAGAATTACTTCAAAGGTATGATTCATGTACAAAGAGTGTCTAAGTCCAGGGTACAGGGGAAAGACTGCTATTGCATGCTATGGGCTATGTTTGAAAGGAAAACATCAGCACTACCACAGCAACAGCAGAGGTAAATAATGGGGTAAGGACAAGAGTTAAGGGGACGTTTAGCTTTCCTATTTGGTGAGGGTGTGTTTATTGGTTTTCTTTCTCTTGGGAACAATGACATTATCTAAAATTGAGAACAGATTTTGGGTACTATATATGATGCCTGATGAATGCAGGTGGCTGAAAGATACACTGACTGAGAAATAGATTGGCGAAGGATGCTGTATACTTATGAACAAAGGTTGTGCTGCTACAAAAAGGAACAGAGTCGTGAGGCATGCAGCAATGTGAATGAACAATTAGGACATTGGGTGAGGCAAAACAACCCAGAAACAAAAGAACAACAATGGTATGGTCTCCTTTAGAAAATGCTTATAAGAAAATAGGGGCCTAGATTGTAAGCTTTTATAGCAGACATATTATGTCCAGACTGGTAATTATTATTTCTGGATTTCAAGAGGCTGTTTTATATGTATATATAACCTGATATTTAGAGGTAAGAACGAAGCCAATCAGATTGGCGTTAAAGTAATTCAGAACTCGGGTAAAGAAGACATTGTCTATATTTTAGAAGCACACATACTCTGAGACCATAGAGAGAAAGGTTTCTTTGGTCTAGAACTGAAGTTTTCTGTAGTCCATAATCTAACCCAACCTATTTGTATAGCTCATTTGAACAATTGAAACACAGGGAGCCCAGAATAACAAAGAGGTCCTATAGTCCTGTATAGATTAATGTAATACCTGGATACATCCTAGAGTACATTAAGAAGATAATCAAAAAGTATTGGCGAAGTCCCTGTAGAGATGGGTGAAAAAAATATGGAACTACTAAACCTTATCATCAAGGAATCCCCTGGTACTCTGTCAAACTTTAGGGACACCCAAATCAATAAATCATGCCCTTGATCCTGAGGCTTACTCTTGTGAAGCTTATGTAGATAGCAGAGAAGCGAAGACTACCTATAGTTATGCCTAAGGTTGCTTTTGGAGGACCTCTTCTTTTTTTTTTAAAATTTTTTATTAATTAAGAAAAAAATTACAAGAAACACAAACATTCCCAACACATACACTCAGCAATTCACAATATCATCACATAGTTGCGTATTCATCATCATGATCATTTCCCAGAACATTTGCATCAACTCAGAAAAAGAAATAAAAAGACAACAGAAAAATAAAACAAAAACAGAAAAAAAAAAATTTTACATACCATACCTCTTACCCTTCCTTTCATTGATCACTAGCATTTCAAACTAAATTTATATTAACATTTGTTCCCCCTATTATTTATTTTCATTCCATATGTTCTACTCATCTGTTGACAAGATAGATAAAAGGAGCATCAGACCCAAGGTTTTCACAATCACACAGTCACATTGTGAAAGCTATATCATTATTCAGTCATCGTCAAGAAACATGGCTACTGGAACACAGTTCTAGATTTTCAAGCAGTTCTCTCCAGTCTCTCCATTACATCTTGGATAACAAGGTGATATCTACTTAATGTGTAAGAATAACCTCCAGGATAACCTCTCCACTCTGTTTGGAATCTCTCAGCCATGGACACTTTGTCTCACTTCACTCTTCCCCCTTTTGGTCGAGAAGGTTTTCTCAATCCCTTGCTGCTGGGTCTCAGCTCATTCTAGAGTTTTTCTCAATCCCGTGATGCTGACTCTCAGCTCATTCTGGGATTTCTGTCCCACACTGCCAGGAAGATCCACACCCCTGGGAGTCATGTCCCACATAGACAGGGGGAGGGTGGTGAGTTTGCTTGCTGTGTTGGCTGGAGAGAGAGGCCACATCTGAGCAACAAAAGAGGTTCTCTTGGGGGTGACTCTGAGGCCTAATTTTAGGTAGGCTTGACCTTGTGGGGTTAAGTTTCATATGAACAAACCCCAAGACTGGGGGCTCAGCCTATAGCTTTGGTTGCCCACACTGCTTGTGAGACTATCAAGAATTCAACTTGGGGAAGTTGAGTTTTCCCCTGGCCTCACCATTCCCCGAAGGGGGCTCTGCGAATACTTTTCCACTCACTGATCAAATCACTCTGGGATTCATCAGGGCATCACCTGGACAAACCAACAAAATCTCATGTCCTATACAAACTTCCATGTACTTAAGGTGTTCAACCAACTATCTACATAAGTTATATTAGGAGATGCACTAGTCAAAGTATAAATTTGTACCAAATAAACATTTTTTGCTTTAGTCTCACACATAATTTGAAATTTTAAAATATTAAGTACCATCTATTTTAAGCACACTGCAGTAATGACATTCCTTTGTTCTTCCTCATGCAAAAACATTTTTTAAGTTTGTACAGTTACTCACTATCATTATACACTGTAGGCATTCCTAGATTATACCATCTCAATCTTTATCGTCTATCTTTCTTTGTGATTTCATTTATGCCCCAGCCCTCCTCCCTCTATCAAGTGAGACCATACGGTATTTGCCCTTTTGTTTCTGGCTAATCACACTCAGCATAATGTCCTTAAGGTCCATTCATGTTGTTACATACTTCATAACTTTATTCTGTCTTACAGCTGCATAATAGTCCATCTTATGTAAATGCCACAGTTTGTTTAGCCAACTATCTCTTGATGGACATTTTGGCTGCTTCCATCTCTTGGTAATCGTAAATAATGCTTCTATAAACATTGGTGTGTAAATGTCCTTCTGTGTCCTTGCCCTCATGTTTTTTGAGTAGAGACAGCATATAGATGGGTCCTGTTTTTTAATCCATTCTGCCAGACTATGTCTTTTGATTGGAGAGTTTAATCCATTAACATTCAGTGTTATTACTGCATGGGTAATACTTTCTTCTATTTTGCCTCCTGGATTTTGTATGTCATATCTAATTTTCCTTCTTTTTACCTTTACTCATAGTCTTCCTTTCTACACTCTTCTCCACACCTCTCTCTTCTGTCTTTGTATCTGTGTCTAGTGCTCCCTTTAGTATTTCTTGCAGAGCTGGTCTCTTGGTCACAAATTCTCTCAGTGATTTTTTTGTCTGAAAATGTTTAATTTCTCCCTCATTTTTGAAGGACAGTTTTGCTGGATATAGAATTCTTGGTTGGCAGTTTTTCTCTTTTAATAATTTAAATATATCATCCCACTGTCTTCTTGCCTCCATGGTTTCTGCTGAGAGATCTACGCATAGTCTTACGTGATGGTTTGCTTTTCTCTTGCTGCTTTCAAGATTCTCTCTTTCTCTTTGACCTCTGACATTCTGATTAGTAAATGTCTTGGAGAACGTCTATTTGAATCTGTTCTCTTTGGGGTACGCTGCACTTCTTGGATCTGTAATTTTAGGTCTTTCATAAGAGTTGGGAAATTTTCAGTGATAATAATTTCCTCCATTAGTTTTTCTCCTCCTTTTCCCTTCTCTTATCCTTCTAGGACACCCACAACACGTATATTCGTGTGCTTCATATTGTCTTTCGGTTCCCTGAGTCCCTGCTCATGTTTTTCCATTTTTTTCCCCTATATTTTCTTTTTTTTGCTGGATTTCAGATGTTCCATCCTCCAGTTCATTAATCCTATGTTCTGTCTCTTGGAATCTACCATTGTAGGTTTCCATTGTTTTTTTTTCATCTCTTCTACCTTGCCTTTCATTCCCATAAGTTCTGTGATTTGTTTTTTCAGACTTTCAGTTTCTTCTTTTTGTTCTTTCCTTACCTTCTTTATATCCTCCCTCAATTCATTGATTTGGTTTTGATGAGGTTTTCCTTGCCTGTTCATACATTCTGAATTAATTATTTCAGCTCCTGTATGTCATTTGAATTGTTGGTTTGTTCCTTTGACTGGGCCATATCTTCAATTTTCCTAGTGTGATTTGTTATTTTTTGCTGGCATCTAGGCGTTTAATTATCTTAATTAGTTTATTCTGGAGATTGCTTTCACTTCTTTTATCTAGGATTTTCTTGCTGGATGAATTTGTTGTCTATCTGTTCTTTGACATTCCATTCAGCTTTATCTGGACCTTTAGCTTAAGTTTTGTTTAACAGAGGAGAATTTTTCAGCTCTTGTTTTCTTGTTTCTTGCCCTGCTTGTGTGGTGCCTTCCCCCACTACACACACTTAAGAAGGTCTACTTAGATATTATAGACCCCAGCCAGATTTTCCCAGACCAAACTGGCCTCCTATCAGGAGGAAAGAGTCACCTGCGTCGGTTTTCCCTGAGGGTGAGACCCAGCAGGTTGAAAGACTTTCCTGTGAAGTCTCTGGACTCTGTTTTTCTTATCCTCCCCAGTATGTGGCGCTTGTCTGCCTGCAGGTCCCACCAGTGTAAGATGATGCAGTACCTTTAACTTTGGCAGACTCTCCCTGCTGGGGGCGTGGTGGAGACAGAGGAGAGGTTGTAGGCTGGTTTTAATGGCTTCAAATTACCAAGCCCTAGGGTCTGAATTCCTTGAGGGAGGGATTCCACCTGAGTTGGGCTTCACCTCTCCCCTGGGGAAGGCACAGTCTCCAGACAAGCCCCCAAAAGAGCTCACTTCTGCCTATGCCTGGGGCAGTTGCAGCCTGAGAAGTCCTGCTGCTATATCCAAAAGCAGTCAAGCCTTTGTAGAAACACAGCCACAAAATCCTCTGTTTCCTTCTTTTTTTCCCCCCTTTTTCCGTCAACTCTGCCCGCTTGGCACCGGGGCAAAAATGAGCAACCTCCACTTTGACCAGGTTCACCTAAGCTGGGGGCCTATTTTTAGTAGTCATAATTTATTAATTAATTTCACAATTGGCGTTTGATTGTGCTCAGTCCCTGCTGCTGGTAAAGTCTCTTTCCTTTCCCCTCTGGGAAGCAGCCTGTGGGGGAGAGGACCCGGCCGCCGCAGCTTTGGGAACTCACGGTTCTGTGGGGGCTCGCAGCCAATCCAGCTGGTCCAGACTGGGGTATGCTGTGTGTCTGGTCACTGACATGGCCCCAGGAGCTATTCTGTACTGTTTCTGGTTATTTAGTAGTTGTTCTGGAGCACAAACTAAAATGCGCACATTGTTAAGCCGCCATCTTGACCTGGAAGTTGGAGGACCTCTTTTGTTGCTCAGATGTGGCCTCACTCTCCCTAAGCCCAACTCTGCAAGTGAAAACATTGCCCTCCCCCCTACATGAGACATGACATCCAGGGGTGAAACTCACCCTGGAAATGTAGGAGATGACTCCCAGGATGAATCTGGCCCTGGCACCATGGGATCAGCAATTCTATCCAGACCAAAAGGGGGAAAAGAAGTGTAACTAATAAAGTATCAGTGGCAGAGAGAGTTCAGATAGAGTGGAGAGGCTACTCTAGAGGTTGCTCTTAGGCAAGCTTCAGTTAGACATTGCCACCTATCATAACCTGCCAGTCCCAACCAGGACCATTCCAGGCAATCCTAAAGAACACCTAGGGCAATATATAAGGTTCCACAAGGGTTCCATGCACTCGAGCAACTTTCCAGAAACCTACAGTCCCCAGATAGGTCCCTGAACCAGATAAGTCCTGAAACCTAGAAGG